>NC_084534.1:6494970-6813470 GCF_024500275.1 Phycodurus eques | reverse complement strand
TCAAACTTAGTTATTTGTAATGAGCGATTGAAACCAAAACAATTTTAAGTTTTTATACATTTGGGGTTAAATCATTAGGAGGGCCATTGCACATACAAAAAAGGCAGCTGTTCTTTTCCATGTACTCCGTCTTGTTTGGCAGACAATAACATTCCAAAATTTTCGAATTGGTTGTTCTGAACTCTACTGAGTAGAGTTCTCGTTGTCTTTGCGAAGGCGTCATTTGTCGGGCTCCATATTGTCCGGTTTAAAAATGCTTAACATCTATAATGAAATGTATTTGATATGAACGACGCTTATTTTTGCAGGACCAGCAAAAAGAAAGGGATGAAGAGGAGACACACATTGACACGGATTATCCAAGGCACATAGAGGAGGAAGATAATGACTCTGAGTTGCCTATGGTAAGTTAATTAAAAGTGATTCTCGCTGTTTTAGGTTTATTTTGACCTTGTTTCACCTCTTCAGATCACACAGATCTTCAGTTTGGCTGATAATCCTGTCGAAACAATGGAGGACGGCGATACCCAGCTTTTGAACCTGCTCAGTTCTTTGCGTTGCACCTCATTGCCGATCCTCTGGTATGCAGTAATGGCGAAGGGCCCGCAGATTCAGCTCGTCCAGTGTTCAAAACAGTCCAACATGTCCGATACCATAGTGCTGATTGACCCAGGCTTCTTCTATCAGGTCACTGTGCAAAAGCAACCGCTTTTACCCACCCACTCACTCTATCGTAAATTCCCGCAGAAGTTGACCTCTGTGACTGAAGTGGTCAGTCTGCTTTTGGGCCTGGAGAAATATGCCCTATGTCAGGGGCTGCCCCCCAAAGGCCCATTATCCAGCCATGCCCCCATTACATTGGAGCGAGCTGCGACATGTGAGTTCTTGGTGAAGAAAAACATGGACATCTGCTTTAACTGCAAATTGCTTTGTGAATGAGGATGTTGAAATTCACACTGAGAATAAAAGTGGGACCAAGGCACTGCTGTACCACCATGTATTTCTTCGCAGTACGTTGACACGCCGCAAATTGACCTCTGACCTGGAAAAGTAAAATTGAAGCATCACCAAAGGCATTCCAAGGACATTAGGAGCATTTCTTTCCACAGTGTTTTTTTCTTTTTCTTTTGTCACAGTGAAAGGTCCCATATTTTGTCAATTTAGACCTCCATATCGTGTCACTCTAACATGGACTTGGTATAAAAGTGTCAATTTAATTTAAAAAAAAAAAAAAAAAAAAAAAACACCTTGGTTTTATAATACTAGTGTCCAGAAAAGGCCCATCTTCTTCTGTTTGACCCAGTTTTGTATCTGCTTTGTACATATTTGGCAGAGACCGCCCCTTTTCCTCTGATTGGTTGCCTCCGTGAAGAAGACCCAACCCTCACGACTTGTTAGAGCACACGTGTTTATATTGACAGCGTTGGCTCAGGAGCGTAGAGGGTAGGCGGAGAGGTAGGCAGTAGCTTTAGCAGGGATGCCCAGACTTCCCTCTCCACAGCCACTTCATCCAGCTCTTCCGGGGGGATCCCGAGGCGTTCCCAGGCCAGCCGAAGGACGTAGTCTCTCCAGTGTGTCCTAGGTCGTCCCCGGGGTCTCCTCCCGGTTGGACGTGCCCGGAACACCTCACCAGGGAGGCGTCCGGGAGGCATCCGAATCAGATGCCCCAGCCGCCTCATCTGGCTCCTCTCGATGTGGAGGAGCAGCGGCTCTACTCTGAGATCGGGAGCTGGGCTTGGCTGGATGACCGAGCTTCTCACCCTATCTCTAAGGGAGAGCCCGGACACCCTGTGGAGAAAACTCATTTCGGCCGCTTGTATCCGGCATCTCGTTCTTTCGTCACGACGCACAGCTCGTGACCATAGGTGAGGGTTAGCTCCTCCTTTACCACAACGTATCGATACAAAGTCCGCATCACTGCAGACGCTGCACCGATCCGCCTGTCGAGATCTCCCGTTCCATTCTTCCCTCACTCGTGAACAAGACCCCAAGATACTTGAACTCCTCCACTTGGGGCAGGATCTCATCCTCAACCTGGAGAGGGCATGGCACCCTTTTCCGACTGAGGACCATGGTCTCAGATCATTTTTTTTCATTATAGGGGTCTTTTACCCATGCTTTGTCTGGTCCCTCACCTGGGACCTGTTTGCCATGGGTGACCCTACCAGGGGCATGAAGCCCCAGACAACTTAGCTCCTAGGATCACTGGGACACACAAACCCCTCCACCACGATAAGGTGACGGCTTCCAGGAGGGGCTTGAGAAATTCGAATGACTTAATGTCAGGCCTCTCGGCAGAAAAATGTCTAGAACTCAGGAATGCGTGGATGATTTTAATTTATATTTCACATGTTTATTGAGGTACCATCAAGCCAATATAACATCCCAAATACTAGAAAAAATTGTTTTGGTAAAATATGGGACCTTTATAGAATGATGGGTGTAGGCAAATGCTCTCAGACCTGTAGTTTGGTTAGTGGTTTATTTGAGGAATCAGTACATGATGCATACTAATGTGCTTCTCATCTTTTACCTCATGCTGCCTGTCTTGGCCAAATTGAACCCTCAACAGTCGTGACCTCTCTCATACTTTTATCTCATGTTTGTTGTGCCCACTGCCCTATTTTCCTAATGGCCAGCATAATGGTTTGATAATCAATAAATCCAGCAACGTCACATGTCCCGCATTCGACCATTTACCCCTTGTAACTCCCTTTTTTTTTCTTTTTTTTTTTTTTTTTTTTTTTTTAAATCTGCCAAGGAGGTTTTTTTTTTTTTTTTTGGCCCTTTGCTAATTCCTGTCTACAGATTTTGATGCATCAATTTGTTATGGGTAGGTGTTGCTACAAGAATGTTCCCATTAAAATTGGATAATAGGATACACATAGTTAATATGATGATTCACAGATTGTAGTCACACAATAAAGAAATGGAGAAGCCCCTAAATGTAAATGAGAGATTTGACGAAAGTGTAATCTACGGTCATAACTCAAAAGCAGTAATGTCGAAACTTCTGGATGGGATCAAGATTGCACATATGTCCGAAGTTTGAATTCATAACATTGGAATTGCTTTGATTCTGAATTAATGAGACTTTGATGTATGTGTGACTTATAATATGATGTATGATGATGATATGATGGAAATTGTGGAAATATTTGTTTGATTTACTGAATTGAATTGTCAATGTAATGTTTGAAAATGGCCGCTATTCAACAAGATGGAGACCAGAATACTGTAAATGTATGCACACAAAAAGTCTTCTTATCTTTCCTTTTCCTTTCATTCTCCCAAATGAAACTGGTTGGTTATCACTTCGTAGATGACATTTAATGCAGAGTGGGAAAGATAAGTATTTGATACACCACAATTTTTTTTCCCCAACTTGCAAAAAACGGAGGGGTCTGTTTTTCATTGTAGTACACATTGGAGCAGTATGATGTCATTGTGCACATGAAATTGGTTGGCAGAAACCCCGATCGCTTCCTATAACTGAAAAACATCACCTAGTTTTCATGGCTTTTTATCGCAGTATGAAGGTTTGTGCCAGCAGACGCCAAGCAAAGATATGCCTCAAGGCTTCTGTACAACAGCGGCACACAGGTTTTGCCTGATCAATACGCAGTTACGGACAAATGGGACCCAAATCTATCAACCTGGACAGGTCAGAGGCGATGAATTTGATCGATGACCTTAAATAAGCCGACACAAAATATTTAATGAAAGGCTACAACTCACTTGATGCAAACAAGTAATCATTCTGTTGCTGATTGGAAAATGTTCAGATGGTGAAACATCTAAATATGTGATGTGTGTTTGCCTATTTGGTTAAAGCACAGGGGTCAAACTCAAGGCCCGGGGGCCAACTCTGTCCCACCACATCCCTTTCTGTGGCCCACGATAGCAAATCATGTGCCTCATGTTTCTTGTTAAAATACCCAAATTGCTAATTGTCTTTACTGTTATTAATGTCGAGGTATTGTAAGATGTTAATTTTATTTTTACTTTATTTTTTTAAACCAATTCCCCTTTTAAAATAAATGAAATAGTTGAAATTTTTTTTTACTGGCTTCTGATTTAAAAACTAGTTATACATTTATTTGTTGTGTATAAGTAATGTGATCATACATTTATATGGGCTTACAGTCATAGTAACCCACAGGTGTCAAACTGGTGGCCGGGGGCCAGATCTGGCCCGCCACATAATTTTATGTGGCCCGTGAAAGCAAATCAAAATTGCTCATTGTGTTCTGGTGTATTGAGATATTTGCAAGCATTTGTTTGTTACCAATGCCCCTTTGAAAAGAATGTAATGTAATAGTTGAAAAACATGTTTTTATAGGCTTATGATTTCAAAACTGGTTATTCATCAATGTTGTGTATACTGTATGTAATAACAGTATATGAGCTAATCTTTAATTTATATGGGTTCACAGTCGTAGCGGCCCTCCGAGGGAAGTCATAACTATGATGTGGCCCGTGACAAAAATTAGTTTGACAACCGTGTCTAAGAAGCCCACCGAGGGAAACCATGATTATGAAGTGGTCCGTGACAACAATTAGTTTGACAACCCTGGCTTAAATCTTTAATTGTCAGGTCCATTTTCTTTCGTACCGTTGAAATAAGGCGCACTTAAAAGTCTTACATTTTTTCCAAAATGGACGGGGTGCCTTATAATGCGGCGCGCCTTATGTGTGCACCGAGTTCCAAAATCTATAAATGTCGTGTGCTGTGTGGGAGCATTTCCTGCCGACACGCTGCTTATACAGAGGAAAAGCGGACGTAAAGTGGGAAGGGTGCGCGTGACAGAGGATGCTGAAGGCACCCCCCCCCCCCCCCCTGTAGGTATATAGCGCCAGTATGTGCATTCTGTTTAAAATAACCCAAACATATATTTTAAAACACACCATTGGGAGAAAAAAAATGACAATTTTCACATTTTTTATTTTTTTTTTTCACATCAATTTTCACAATTTTCACATTTTCATGGATTGAAATGTAAGGCTTAGAGATTGGGACAGCTACTTCCCAATAGAAAGTACCTAGGAAGGTAACATAAATGATGATTTTGATTTTTTTATATTTAGCTTAATAACTATCTAGTTACAGTCTTGTGTTTAACTAGATCATAACATAATCTTATTAAATATTGAAGGTCTGAATTCTTAATTATTTTGTTAAATACTTTTTTTTTATTGTGGGACAGCAATTTGCACGAATTCTGTAGAATGGCCCATTTACAAACAAATCCTCCACGAAATGGGCCTCGAAGACAGCACAATTCTGGTTCCCGAAATGCTTGTCTCCCAAAATAAATTTAAGATCTTTATTCCTCAGCTACTTTTGAGTTTAGCAGGTGACGCGAAGTTTAAGCTTTGCACAAGATGCAGCCGTATTGCCACTAAACAGTTATTCCCAAGATGAGTGGGCGTGTAGCAACCACGAAGTAGGCAGGTCCTTGAATAATGAGTTAACGTTTGACATCACAAATACACAGATCGGGTCATTTTGCAAGCCTTATGCGTTTATCGTCTTTTGCAACCTTTGGTGGGAGCTGAAACTCCTTATCGCCCACAGACAACTGATCTGGATCTGGAGAAGATCTGGATGTAGGAGTGGGCCAAAATCTCTGCTGCAGTGTATGCAACCTGGTAAAGAAGTACAAGAAACATTCAACTTCTGTAATTGTTCAATGTTTCTTTACCAAATAAGTTATATTTTTCTTTTGTATCAAATCCTTATTTCATGCAATCAAATGCAAATGAATTATTCAAAAATCGTTCAATGTGATTTTCTGGATTTTTTTAGACTGTCTCTCACAGTTGAAGTGTACAGTACCTATGATGAAAATTACAGACCTCTCCATTCTTTGTCAGTGGGAAAACGTGCAAAATTGGCAATGCATCAAATACTTATCTCCCCCACTGTGTGTTACAATTCCTGGTCTTGACGAAGACTTTGGTGGAACATTACTATTTGCTTTCCTTTTATTTATTTGTAGTTTCCTAAAGAAATTGTTGAACCCTAAATTGTTGAAAACATGTTTAGAATATGAGTTTAACATGTGCAGAATTGTGTTGAAATAAATATTTCAGCTGAGTCTACATTAAATGGGTCCCAGGTGCCTGAATATGTGATGTATCTCATAACCTGAAAGAATGTAATGTGCATTATTCAGTGGTGTGCCATGTTATTGCAGCGGTTTAATCATAACGGATGTAAAGAGACCGGACCCCCTTGAGACTGAAGATACTTCACTCGGTTCCATGCTTTTATTTTATAATCATGAGGTGTTAATTGAGAGGAAGCCATTATAATGCCTTTATTTTATGAACCTGGCATCTGGAATTCGCAGACTTTTGTCTTGAAGTCCTTACGCAGTAATTAAAATGTTATCATATAATTTTCCTTTTGTAAGTTAAAGAAATCTGAAATTGAATATTTGTTTCGACTACTGCTTGCGGTGCTGTTGTGGCCCTTTATGATACATATATTTAATGCACAGAAAAATTAAAAATAAACAAACAAACAGTTTTGCCGGACAACCAGGGGCCCCCCACATGCTCTGGGCCCTGGGACAGTTGTCCCATTTTTACCCCCACTTCAATACCTTCCTGTCGATGACCATGCTTTCTTCATCTTGCGAGTTCCAATATGAGCTGTATCAGCAATTATGTTACTGATGTGTTTGCATTTTTCTTTAGCTTCTGGAAATAAAATGCACGGGGGTATAGATTATATGTAGTTGTGAATGTGAGCGTGAATGATTGTTCGTCTATATGTGCCCTGTGATTGGCTGCCGACCAGTCCAGGGTGTCTTGCCCAAAGTCAGCTGGGATAGGCTTCAGCTCACCCGTGACCCTAATGAGGACAAGGGGTATATGGAAATGGATGCCCATTGGTACTGGATACAGTACATGAAATAATTTGAAGCATCTCAGGGCAATACAACACCACGGTAAATAACTAGACCAATCAACATATTGTGAAATGAATAGCTCTCTGAGATTGTCAGTCAGTGTTTTGTCTTTATAAAGGCAGTGTTTTGACAGCACTATTGTTTACGGGTGTCATTATTTCATTGGACAGGTGTACCTAATGTTGTGGCCTTTTAGGAGATATATCGTACTATTGTCTGGGAGATTATTCCTCCAGTTAATCCTTTTGATGCGTGATCCAAAATCCAGAATAGCAAAATCCTCCAGCAGCTAAATTAAAATAAAACTGAGCTCCTTCCTCTTGCAAGCCCAAGGATCTTAAATACATTCCTGGTGTCTGAGAATCCATGGCAATACATAAAAATGGAAGTTATTAGATTTTGCATATCTACTCATTGACATTTTTATATAAAAAAAAATGATGGGCTACCCCGACTGGTTGGAGCGTCAGCCTCACAGTTCTGAGGACCGGGGTTCAATCCCCGGCCCCGCCTGTGTGAAGTTTGCATGTTCTCCCCGTGCCTGCGTTGGTTTTCTCCGGGCACTCCGGTTTCCTCCCACATCCCAACAATATGCATGAATTGGAGACTCTAAATTGCCCGTAGGTGTGAATGTGAGTGTGAATGGTTGTTTGTTTCTATGTGCCCTGCGATTGGCTGGCAACCAGTTCAGGGTGTACCCCGCCTCCTGCCCGATGATAGCTGGGATAGGCTCCAGCACGCCCGCGACCCGAGTGAGGAGAAGCGGCTCAGAAAATGGATGCATGGATGTTGGGCCACCAACCGCTTTACCAAGAAACTACAATACTCTAACGTCTGATGTTTTTTTACTTACATATTTCCATGCATTGAACAGAAAACACTGTGTCTATGACTCATTGTACAACACTGACGGATGCAGAAATGGGGAGAAGCAGAATCTTTTTCCAGGTCACACGACACACTTGTTTCTAGGCAGTTTTCATGCGGCTTAATCATAACTGCCAAATTGTTCATTGTGAAAATCAACATCTAGGTTGTTTGAATGGCAAACTATGCGCTGATGGTGAATTGAACTGAATGTATTCATTTATTTATTTTCATTAGTGGTTAGCCCGTCTGCCTTACAGTTCTGAGGTCGGGGTCTGAATCTGCGCTTTGGCCTTCCTGTGTGGAGTGTGCATGCATGGGGTTTCCCTGGGTATGCCGACTTCCTCCCACATTCCAAAAACATGCATGTTAAGATAAATGAAAAGTCTAAATTTTCCATAGGTGTGAATGGGAGCGTGAATGGTTGTCTGTCTAAATGGTCAATTCGGATGTGCAGGGCCTCTCACCCAAAAAGCTCAGCTTCAGCTCACCTGTGACCCTAACGAGTAAGAGCTGTATAGAAAAAGGATGGCTGGATGTTTGTCGGCAAGCAGCATAAGAACATATTTGTGGTTTGTAATTCTTCCGTCACTTGTACTTTTAAATTAATGTAATTAAAGTTCAATGTGGACTGTGATTGTCTGGCAACCAGTCCGGGGTTTACTGCGCCTTTCGCCTAAAGTCAGCTGGGGTAGGCTACAGCCTGTGACCCGTGAGGATAAGTGGCACATAAAATGGATGAATCATGGATGGATGTTCATTGTGGCATGTGCTTGGTAAAAAAATGAATAATATTTTATTACTTGTGTAGCTTATAATAATGCTTTCTATGATTCTTAGCTGACATTTCGCATGGTTGGAATTGGGAAGTGACTGTTTATTACACAGTGCACAGTGAATGTGCAGTACCATAAAAGTGCAAAGAAATGCACGATTTCACTGTCACCACACTATTTTTGTTATTTTCCTTAGTAAAAAGTATTTGATTGTTGTTACTTTTTTATTTACACATTAAGAATGCAGTTTCACTGGCGTGTTAAAACGCGCAATGCATTGTGGGTTAATTGTTCATACCGAAGTGCGCGGTCGTGAATCGTCATACAATAAGGACTGACTCACTAAAGGACTTACAATACGGTAATAAATAATATTTAAGATGAAAAGTGAGAACTCTCAACTTGGTCTGGAGTCCGGACTGAGAGCTGGTTGAACGTGCTGCACAGCTGACATCACGTAGTAAGAAAAATAAGTTTTCTCGCTCTTTGCATCAAAATTACTGCGGTGGGAGCAATGGTGTGTGTGTGTTCGTGTGTGTGTGTGACTCACTTTCACATTTACGTACATGCACGCACGCACACTTCATGGACCACTATCGGCCTCTATCTATCTATTAGTTAAGAGTCTTTAGAGAAGTGTACTGAGAATGGTGTGCTTGTTTACATTTAGTTACTTACTGTACTGTGTTGGCATGTCAAGTGTGCAGTAAGTTGCTGATTTAATGTGGCCTCAACTACACAAATGTTTCAGTTATTGGTTCATGTTGAAGACATCATTCTGTAACTTGTGTGCCGTACATTACCAAGTAATGGGTACAGTTAAGCTAATGTTTTTTTTCGTACTGTGGATAAGTGATATTCCTGCCACTTGGCAGCTGCTGAAAGTCACTAAAAAGCGACTTTTTTCCTCCAATGTAGTTACTTTTGAAATCAAGTAATCAGTAAAGTAGCTAAGTTACTTTTAAGCTCAAGTAATCAGTAAAGTACTCAATCTACAGTGGACTCCCGCTTTTTACAAGGGATGGGGGCCGGGGCCGACCGTGAATAGCAAAAATCCACAGATAATTGACGGCCATTAGAATTGCGTTGAAAAACAAATGCTTTTTTTTTTTTCGAACCCTAAAAATCCTTGAATAAGTGTTGGGATAAACCACCAATTAGTGTTTCGGGAAAAAAAGAAAAAAATAATATTTGAAAAAAAAAATCATCAAATATATGACTAGGGGGTGTCGAACCGCGAGTGCGCGGGGGTCCACTGTACCAACAACGCATAGTGAAAGGCAGAAAAATTAAATGCTAGATGGCAGAAGGTGTGTGTATGTATATAAATGTCACATTTTGTGACATTTGTGTCTGGTGGCGGCGATTTTTTCTTGTGTAAAATACTGTATATGCGTTGGCTCAATAAAGGTTGGGTTGGTTACTGTTAAGGAAAACAGCGCCCTCTGTCGCAAACAAAACGCTAGGATGTGACGACACTGGCTGTCATTAATTATGTTTTGGTAGGCAAGTGTATTGTACGGAAGTGTAGTATTGCGACACTCGTGCGAGTCGAATTAACTCTTACCAGGCGTGAATTTTCGCCACATTTACAACATGTCAGCCAGGACTCCTCGGTTGGATTCCATCGGGGGCGTGCTGCATGTGGGCGGGTCTTCGCACTCCTTTTAGTCCGCTCAGCTCAACTGGGATGCGAAGCGCTCAGTGACCGAGTTCGTGCGGGGCTACCATGAACGAAGGGGTGAGAACGCGTGTTACGTTCACTTAAAGGTTCATAGCGCAGTTGTAAAAGAAGAAGAAGAAGCAGAAGAAGAAGAAGAAGCAGAAGAAGAAAAAGAAGAAGAAGAAGAAGAAGAGGCAGTCGTGTCACCCAGCAATGATTCTTGTTCCAGGTTTGAGGACCATGGAGACCTCCCAAGGCATCGGTCATGCTCTCCGGTAAGAGAGGATTCATCTCCAAAGTCTTAACACTCATTTAACCTACCGTTTCGGCTTTAAATCAATGAATCCAAAATACAGTGCATACATATATTTCTAAGTATAGAAACGTGTTTCTTAAATTTTGGGAATCGCGTGTGATACTGTCGTTTGCGGCTATGCAGATGCATGTCTGTGGATGCAGCCTCGCTCGTCCGAGGCACCACTTCAAACGCAATATTTGGAAATCATAACAGAATGAACGTCAGCGTATCTTTCCCCAATGTCACGCCTGGTGCCACATGGACGCCGTGAATGTTTGTACGAGTCGTTTTCGGTAACACATGTCGTGGATTGCAAGCACATCTAAAATGAATTAAAGCCTGCAGTCTCACAGGAGAAATGCGTGTCATGCTTCCCCCTGTTGCTGAAGTGTAATGGAGCGAAATGTAGACATAAAGGCGTGTTTCTACGGGTGGGCTCACTTGATTTCTATGGATGCTATCTGCTGTATAAATACTGCTTTCTCCCATGCAGCAGTGTGAAGGCCTATCATTAACAGATTCCTCAACAAGGATGTCTGCCAGGTTCTGAAAAAAAAAAAAAAGAAAAAGGGTCAGTCAATGCCTGCAGGGGGTTGTCCCTAGCAAAAGACCCCTCTCGAAAGTAATGATTGTTGTATGGTCTGTTGTTGTATTTCCCTAAAGGGATGTTACAGCTTTCCCAAAGAGACTTTGTTTATTTGATTTGTTGCAGCCTTTTCATCCCGATCTCTTTAACACATGCTGCTGTTTGTTTTCCCTCTCTAGTCTCATGTCCACCCATCTGCTTCGCAATGAGCCACTCCCTCTTACACCACTTTGTATGTTGCTATCAAACATCATGGGGAGTGGATGTTGACCCAGGTCACAGTACATTTTGCCATTAAGTTCATTCGGGGTGACGTTACTCTTTATTTTGCCTAGCAGACACAGACTGAAAAGATTCTGGAATATTGGATGTTGTCAGCTTTTTAGGCCACTTTTTTTTTTTTTTTGCAAGCTTGGATTTAAAAGGATGCCTTGTGAGTTCAGGGAATCAAGTCTCAGAGCACATCTGCAATTGTGAAGTCACCCACATTTTTTTCTGAATCACATCAAAACGGTGCTCATGTAATTAGTGCAAGTATATGGATGTGACTACAGTATATGCACTGTGTGTAGTTCTGAAGCCTTACATCAACAAAGTAGATTATAGGTACAGCAGAACATCAAAATGTGGACTTACACACAGATCTGCTTCAAGGTGTTACGGAGAAAAGAGAAAATGTATCAGAATAATCCCCTCTGACGTTTGAGCCACATTCCTTTCTTTATTACTCCCCCCACCTTGGCTTAAGCAGAATCCAGATTTCAGCTATCTCGATTTGTTTCACCCGTAGCAATTGTGTCAAACTTGCAAAGGTGAGTGTCAAGGCCAGAGAAGAGCAGTAACCCATGTCTGAATTGGTCAGTAAAAGCTAAGCTGCCCTGCTTTTTGCTGATAAAAGTATTATGAATCAGTATTTCAAGAGGATGGAAAGCAGAACTCATGGTGGATATGTGGTCCACCACACCTCCATAAAACCTGAGCTTGCCAACTGCGGCTTCAGACTAATTTGGTCGGTATGGCTCAAGTGGGAGAGCGGTTGTCCCCCAACCCAAAGGTTGTGTGTTTGATTGATGTCAAAAATGCCCTTGAGCAAGATACTGAACCCCCAGTTGGTCCTGATGCTGCATCATCAGTAGGTGAACCTGAGACCTTGAAGGTAGAACAGCCCATTTACCAAGCTCATTTTTAAACCATGCATAATTGGTTTAATAATTGCTTTCACTAATTGTATAGTGGTTTACTCACCTGACTTCTGCACAGGCACCATGGGTTCAATTCCCACTCAACAACGGTGTGAATGTGAGCGTGTGAATAGTTCTCTGTCTGTGATTAACGGGTATCACAGTCCAGGGTGTGGTCTGCCTTTTACCTTACCTCCAACTCCCTGCAACGCTGAACAGGATAAGTGGTACCGAAAATTGTTGGATAATGTTTATGTTTTCCAAATTTTTAACATTGACATCCACAAACATTGTTCCCCATAGATATTACAGTGGTGCCTTGAGAGACGAGCTGTCGTTCAGCCAATTTTCTGCTTTGACTTGGGAGCAAAAATTTGACAAGCGAGCAGTGTATGGTGGCAGTGAATGCAACTCAACTCACTTCACATCAAGCTGCAGTTTAGCAAATAGTGAACAATTAACGTAATTACTCGTGTATTATGCGCATTCCCCCCAATATGACATGGGTACGTATGACTGCATATATGTGCAGTTGTGCTCATAAGTTTACATACCCTGGCAGAATTTGTGAAATATTTATTTATATATATATTTAAATATGACTGAACAACAACCATCATTAATTTCTTTATGGTTATGTTTTATTTAATGATAAAGCTTTCCTGAAATGCTTAACCGTTTAATTTGAATCGCATTAAAATAAAATTAAAAGTGTTTCGCCTGGTCCTTCGTTTTCTTTAAAGAATTGTACACATCTGACTAATTCTGCCTGGGTAATCAAACATGAGCACAACTGTGTTTTCTAATTTACTAAATAAAAGTAGGGCTGTGAATTTCAAAATGAGAGCAGGTAAATTAATAAAAGGATTACGTGTTCAAATCAAGTGCTTAACTTCAGAATGATTCTTTGAAAAAAACTAACAAAATTCAGATAATACTTTGTTTTTGATCATATGGGTAAAAGCAAAATCATGTATTGTAAAAAGGCATTATATATAAGTAGAAGGGTTTTCCAGAATTTTGAGGTCAACTTTGGGGGTGCGTATTATACATGCATTATACACGAGAAATTACGGTAATCAAAAAAGAGTCTTCAAGCTTTTTATTAGCAATCCCAGTTGAAGTTTACCGCCAAACTAAACATCAAACAATGAGAATTACATATTGTGTATTTAAAACAACCACATAACTTTAAGTCATTCTGGTTAGTTTCATGCCAACAACTATGCAAAAGGCCGTACACAGGCTAAGGAATAGCATTGGTGTTGTGTTGTTATAACCCTTTAAGCAATGCCTATTTGTAACATAAATGGTGCAGTAATAATTGATAAGTAACACTAGCAGCTAGCCAGTTAGCCACTAGCTAGCTAGCAGTCGACCCCACTGCCTGGACTTGAGAGTCTCACCATCTTCACTATGCTCAGCGCACTCATCCTCGTGATTTGAGCCTTAGCCTTCTTCCGGTTCGTTGTCTTCTTCTGATTGGTTATGGGCAGGCAACTTTTTCTGACATCCATGCTGCTCCTTCTGAATGTTTCAAGTTTTTTTTTTTTTAATTTCATTTCAAGTTCATGTCTCACATACTCAATTGGACAGGTATAACCAATAGTTAAAGGCTTGAGTATCTTTCCAGTGTATAAACAATACAACATTACCCACATAAAACAATATCCACATATCTCACCTAAATAAATGGTACTCACGTCAGCATTTTTCACCCAGTGCAGTTCAATATGCGTATGTGTGCGGGCATTGGGCGAGAATTTGGGGAGGCCGTGATCCTCCTGGGTCTTGATCTGCAGGTATAGATGTCCTGAAAATTGGAAAGGGTGGTTTTGATGGTGGCGGCACAGTGGCCGACTGGTTAGAGCGTCAGCCTCACAGTTCTGAGGACCCGGGTTCAATCCCCGGCCCCGACTGTGTGGAGTTTGCATGTTCTCCCCGTGCCTGCGTGGGTTTTCTCCGGGCACTCCGGTTTCCTCCCACATCCCAAAAAACATGCATAAATTGGAGATTCTAAATTGCCCGTAGGTGTGCATGTGAGTGCGAATGGTTGTCTGTCTGTTTGTATGTGCCCTGCGATTGGCTGGCAACCAGTTCAGGGTGTACCCCGCCTCCTGCCCGATGACAGCTGGGATAGGCTCCAGCACGCCCGCGACCCGAGTGAGGATAAGCGGCTCAGAAAATGGATGGATGGATGGATGGGTTTTGATGGTCCACTCAGCTGGTGTTCCCCATGAGTGTAGAGGTTCTTGAGCAACCTGAAGCGAAGCTTGAATTCTATTAACTGTCTGAGATGATAAGGAAGCTTGGTTGGCTTGTTTTATTTTAATAATTTTTTTTACCGGAGTGTAGAGTTGGTGGGACGAGTCTTGGGAAATGTGGATGCTGGCGTATTTGAAGATTTTCCCCCTTCTGCACCTGGGCCCCATTTATGCATAGCAGAAGAAAGATCCTCTGCTGCTTCCCAGAGAAATCCACTATGAGCTCCTGGTGCTGATCTTGGGTGAAAGGAGGTCTAGTGAGGTACATTGATGTTGTCACCCATGATGACTTCCAGGTTTTTATGTCTTTTAAGCACATCCTTTCAGAAAATTTAAAAATTCTAATTCTAAATTGTACCATTGGGCTACCATTGTATACTCTCACTTCACTACGCATCACAGCACAGTAGTGAGTGAGAGATACTCTTGGAGTTACGCTGTTGAGTAGCATGAGTGTGCAAGCCACGTTTTCTGCTTATCAAATAATCAAGGCTTGTTGGAGAGGATGAGGGGCCATGGTTTGACCATGTTATCATGATTTGTCACATCTGCAGCCTGAAACAGTTGGACAAGAAGGAAACATTCCCTCTCATCTTAGCGGGAACTGTATAGTTGTAACCCTTGTCTGGTTACCATGTGTATGTTCACAATAGCAGCAGCTGTGTCAACGCCAGCAGTCAACATGAGGGCTGGCTGGCCTCACCTGTGCACAGTTGGTGTGAGATGATGTTTCAGCTGCTCTTTTACACGTCAGCTGCTCTAAAGTCGCTTAGTTAACAATCAACTAACAAACATCTTGTGCGTCCCTTTCCAATTACAATGGGACCAGGGCTGCATGACAAAAGCAGAAGTGTGTTTATGTTCGTGCATTGTGTTTTGACCATTCATCTAGAAAAAAAACTGAAGAGGTCAGAGGTCACTGATGTTAAACAAGAGCGCCCAACTCACAATCTCTGTTGTAGTTTGATGGGATTGAGGTCAAGGCCCATGTTCTTCCACATCAAACTCATTGAACATCCCGTTATGGACGTTGTGTTTGGCACTGGGGCACAGTCAAAAAAAGGCTCCAAACCTCTGTTCAAAATGTCCAAATTAATTGATTTAACCCTAACCCCTGATTAGGGGCCGAAATTAACTTTTTGACTCACCGGTCAGGTTGGCCGGTAGTTGAAAAAAATCCACCGGCCAAGCATATTTTTTTTACCAGCCTAATTATAAAATAATTTTACATAGGGCTGCACAATTTATCGATAAAAAATATCATCATTGCGATAATGGCATGTGCAATATGTGTGCAGCCCTAATTTTACACATATTTGTATAATACAGTATTATGTTGGATGCAAACTGAGAGATGTCATAGCAACATTAAACAACAGTTATAAGTTATTTTAATTTATTTTATTTATTTTAGTTATTTTTTATTTTATTTAATGTCCATAAAGTCTGGCCTCACACAATCTTCGTGCAACAGCATTACAGGCTTCGTGGGATCATACTCCCTAGCACGTGTGCGTCTGTTTCATTTTTCATTATTGAACATTTTAAAGGACTTTTAAGCAGCTTGGAGGCTGAAACATCAGGCTGTCAATGTTTCATTTCATTTAGTTTTAAAGAGTTTGGATTTGCTTAGTAAAACTGCTGATAATTGTATTATGACATTGTTTTAGCTTGTACCGTCAAACCTGTTTTATGTTTGTTGTAGGGCTGTTTTGACCTGGCAAAAAAAATAAAAATAAATAAAAATATTTTTTTTCATATCGTCTGATCTTGTCTATTATCCATATTTTTTAATATTGTTTTAAAACTATTTTAAATAGGCAGTTTTAAAGCATCTGTATTGAAAAATAAAACTAGAGAGTAGTTCAACATTTTATTAACGCCTTTTGTTAACAACACTCCTCATAGTCAACGATTAAAACAGTAACCCCAACATGATATTAGCATACTTACCTAAGCAAATAAAATACATGTAGAAAAATATAAGAAGACTTTTCACTCAACAGTGCAGTGAATGTAGAAAAACCACAGTAGTTTGAAGTCCTGAATATTTTTGGAGGTACAACATACAAAATAAACAAACTGCCCCCTCGGGGATAGTGAAAATACCTTGAATTGTAAACATTACCATTCTCCAGTTATGATGCTACATACCCTGTTAACATTATTGCTACTTTCAAATGTGCATCATCATTAATAACAATACAGATTAACTAGTATTGCCATTTTACAAACCACCTGTATAATGATTACGCGGTTGATTGTTGTTGCTTAAACTGGCCTCACTGCGAGCAGTGGGTAACTGCTAATGCTACTTGTGCTAGCAACAGAGAGTGACAGGTTGTACTGACTGCAAACGCATTTTTTTGCTTTCCGCCATTATCACTAGGGTGGTACTTCTTCAAAAGAATAAACAATGTTTTTGATGGCACCGACATACCTTACACATCGGCTAGTTAATAGCATTCCTCCACGTCACTTTGTAGACGCTGCCACACAACCGCCGTCGGCTCCGCCGCCGGGGCGAGGACGGTGGCCGTCGGCTAAGTTGGCATCTCGATCTCGCTACAGGGCAAGGTGGCGAGCCAGCCGGGGAGGTGCGGTTTCTTTTTACTCCAGCTACTTGCAAATGTAAGTGGAGCAGGAAAAGGACGTGTCTGATTGGCTGTTGTCACGCCCATCCCGTCATGTTAGATCGAGAAAATATGCACACAGCTGATAACTGAGATTGGCGTTATTAGGAATCCCACCCACTTTCCTGGCAGGACACGCCCAGCTCCAACATTACTGGCTCCCGGACTCACGCCACCGCACTATGATTTGCATGTGTATGTTTGACAAACATTCACTTGAGATTCACTGAGATTCTCTCGCCAAATGGATAATTTAGTTACATGTGGCGACTGACGAATGTTTATATTGGATCCTGCCCCTGATGTTTTTTTTTTTAAATTGACATATTCTTTTAAAATTTTTTAATTAAAACATTTCCCAGGTGTTTTAATCATATCTTTGTGACATGTTTTTGTCAAAATACCCTGAAGGATCAAGAATGATGGTAATATTTACACAACCTATTTGAGGTCATGCTGAAATTAACCAATTTTTAGGGCTCAGTCTCGTGCAAGTGAGCAACTGTACTCTACCCACACCACCTTAGCGAGCTCCCGTAATGCGTTTTTTTTTTTTTTTCTTGTGGAAGCAGCAGTTCCAACGCTACAGTGTGTGTATGTGGCGCATAAACATAACCCTGTGTCGTCAACTTCACCGGCCAATCAAGTATGTGCAGCTCATCAGAAGCTAATGCTGTTAGCTAATGCTAATCTATGCATCCAAAGCAACTCAGTGTGGTTCTGCTTCCCATTTGGCAGGAGAATGTGTGTGTTTCTGCAGGATAGTGCCTCTTCCTGAAAGTGTTTCAGACTCTAGGACTCTGGCTGTCGCTTGAAAGTGGCTGTCTTTTGTCCAGGTGGTGTACCTTACACAAATGCAGCTGACAGCTTGTTTTTAGACCCCTGGGCTTTATATAAGGCGACAAAAAACAATTCTCTTTAAAAGGCTCTGTGATTATGGCAAGGGAGAATTTTTTTTTTTCCCAGTTGTATCTCAGCTTCCCATTGAATGTTGTAGGCTCAAATGTGAGAAGCAGAAAATAAATAAGAGCATGGTGCAGTGTGAACGTAGGATTTGAAGCTACTTTGGAGGCCTCTGTGTTAGGCCTGGCAGACTTGAATGTTAGACTTCTTGTTGATTTGCATTCGTGTGACGCGAGCTGCACAGAGGAAGCTCACTCGCGTCGCACAGCTCATGTTTTAACCAACATAGCCCTCATACAACCCTCTCCGCCAACTCCAATCCCTCACCCCAGTCCATGCAAAACAAAACGTGTTCCATAGTCACTTTGCATTTATTTCTTCAGTGTTCATATCGCTCTCTATCCTCCCTTTGATGCAGTTCCCAGTTTATCTGATCCCTCCTACCGGCACTCCCGTAGGCTGCTTTATGGAATGTGATGCAATCCCATGTTGTTATACCTGTATCTCTGCGTCCATCTGCACACCAGATGCTCTAACATTTTGTGCTTAACTTCCACTGTTCTTCCTCTGGTGTGTTTGTCCGACTCCAACATTAACGGTGGCGTGATGCCCCTGGCCGAGTATGGTGTTCTGTCCGGCCACTATGTTCCCTATGGACTCTGGCCCATGAAATCAACACATTCTTGTGAAAAAATCGATGTGTCCTTGTTGAACAGTCACCCATCATGGCTGCTTTCCACTGTTCGGGTTCTATCCGTGAATGCTCGGTGCTACGCCGCACCAGAACACGCTAACTAGCGCAGCTAAGCATGGTGCCGAGCTGCTCCTCTAAGTCACGAATCATCTCCTCCGTGGCGGCGAATAAGCTACACTTCTGACAAGCGTTGTTATCATGAAGGAATGACAAGGAAACAAGTTGTGCTAATTGCTAAGCTATCGTGACGTAGTCACAAAACACCGGAATTATGTGCTTTGGTGATACGGTACACTTTTCACCGAAGTTTGGCTGGAACCAAGTTACAGCGGAGAGTAACCAACTTTGAACAACAAGCTACACTTCTGACAAGCATCGTTATCACGAAGGGATGCATCGCACCAGGAATAATTATAATGGTTTTGGATTTTCCATTATAGTTAGTGTTCATTTCATTTTGACTTTTCTTTTTCAAATTCAGTTAGTTTTAATTAGTTTTTAGAGTAGGCTTATTAGTGAGTTGGACCCTGGGGATACACTTTTGGCTCGACCCAACTACAAACCCCTGTTCCAATGAAGTTGGGACGTTGTGTAAAATGTAAATAAAAAAACTAATGATTTTAAAATCCTTTTCAACCTATATTGAAATGAATACACTACAAAGACAAGATTTTTAATGTTCAAACTGGTAAAGGTTATTGTATTTTTTTGCAAATATTCACAAATTTTCAATTTGATGCCTGGAGCATGTTTCAAAAAAGCTGGGAATGGGGCATGTGTTACATCACTGTGTTACATCACCTTTCCTTTTAACAACACTCAATACACGTTTGGGAACGGCGGACACTAATTGTTGAAGCTTTGTAGGTGGATTTTTTTCCCATTCTTGCTTGATGTACAACTTCAGTTGCTGAACAGTTCGGGGTCTCCGTTCTCATATTTTGCGCGACAAAATACGCCACACATTTTCAAAGATAGACAGGTCTGGACCGCGGACAGGCCAGTCTAGGTCTTGCACTCTTTCTTGCATGCTGTTGTAACGTGGAGAATGTAGCTTGGCATTGTCTCGCAGAAATAAGCAGGGATATCCCTGAAAAAGACGTTGCTTGGATGGCAGCATATACAATATTGCTCCAAAATCTGTATGTACCTTTCAGCATTAATGGTGCTTTCACAGATGTGCAAGTAACCCATGCCATGAGCACTAACACAGCCCCATACCATCACAGATGCTGGCTTTTGAACTTGGCGCTGATAAATGTCCGATGGTCCTTTTCTTCTTTGGCCCAGAGGACACGACATCCATGATTTCCAAAAGTTTGCATGTTCTCCCCGTGCCTGCGTGGGTTTTCTCCGGGCACTCCGGTTTCCTCCCACATCCCAAAAACATGCATTCATTGGAGACTCTAAATTGCCCGTAGGTGTGAATGTGAGTGCGAATGGTTGTTTGTTTGTATGTGCCCTGCGATTGGCTGGCAACCAGTTCAGGGTGTACCCCGCCTCCTGCCCGATGACAGCTGGGATAGGCTCCAGCACCCCCGCGACCCTAGTGAGGAGAAGCGGCTCAGAAAATGGATGGATGGAATTATTTCTGGTGGTTATTGAAAATGCAGGTGCACAGAAAAGGGTTTTAGGGGTCAGACAGAGGGACAGAATGGACAAGGGGAAGAGGGGGATGCATGGTGGAAGTTTAACTTGCATGTAGAGATGTCGCGACGAAATGTGTTAACTGACAATGAAGTGTTCCTGAGCCCATGTTGCAATATCCTTTACACATTGATTCCAGTTTTTAATGCAGTGCCGCCTAAGGGATCGAAGTTCACTGATATTCAATGTAGGTTTTTGGCCTTGCCGCTTACATGTAGAGATTTCTCCAGACTGAATCTTTTGATGATATTATGGACCGTAGATGATGAAAACCCTAAACTGTACATTGAGAAACTTTGTTCTTAAACTGTTGGACTATTTGCTCACACAGTTGCTCACAAAGTGGTAAACCTTGCCCCATCCCTGCTTGTGAACGGCTGAGGCATTTGGGATGCTTTTTTTTAAGCATTCCTCAACTTTCCCATGCTTTTTTGGAACATTCAGGATGGCTGAATCCAATTCCAAATGAGAGAATATTTTTTAAAAAAAACAACCAAAACAATAACATTCATCAGTTTGAAAAATCTTGTGTTCAGTTCAGTACAGGTTGAAAAGGATTTGCAAATCACTGTATTATTTTTTTATGTATCTTTTACACAATGTCCTCACGTCATCGGAGTTAAGTTTTGTACAACTTAACACATTTGTGTCTCATGTCATGTCTTTTAATGGTTCTTTCCTTTGCGTTCCCTCCCTTCTACTTTTTGGTGACCCAATGCAATTAGGAAGAGTCATTTTACGAGGTGACTTACGGTCATTACAATACATTTGATGTTTTACAACTATTTTTCCTTCAAGGACAAGCACTGTTTCAGCAATTAGGGCTTAATTAGTGTATAGAATGGATTTGTAATGTTGTTGAGCTGTACTGAGAACCTTTCTGTAGATTCGGTGTTCCTGGTCTTTTGGGGCTTGATAGATCAAGAGATAAGCAACAAAAAACTTATGGGGTTCAAGTAACTGGATTATGTGACATATTTGATGTGTGCCTTATGAAGAAGCAAACCCTCCTTGAAGGGCACTAAATAATTAAGTGTTGAAAAAAAAAAGAAAGGTCATGTTCATTCTTTGAAAGTGACACACTCTTCCTTTAAATCACTATACATTGGAACCTCTAAAACAGACCCTAATATAACAGATATCGGATAAAACGGACCGTCGGGACTGAACAATGTGTCCAAAAACAGTTTCCATTTGTCACTTAAAATGCCCTTGACAAAATCTGTTAGTTCCAGGATTGGCCACTGTTGTTTAATAGCACTGTGGCGCAATGCAGGCAGAGAATGGGACTGATGTCTTTCTGGGTCACAGATATACAATAATACTAGATCCTTGCGTGCCCACGTGGCAGGCATACTAAATGCATACTTAACGTCAACAATGACGGCATGACCAAGCACACCGGTGTGGTAAGTTTGGTTGGATAAAATGTGAAACTTTCAGACATTTTCAACCTTTTTTATCTTTATTTATTTTTTAAAATGTATTACTGCACTGGGCGTTTTCGGCCACGAATAAAACCTACAAAACAATAATTTTGTACTTTACAGTAATATGGGTGCATATGGCCTCTCAAAAACTGCGTCAATGTATAACGGACAATCGGCTATATTGGACAACCCTCCGCCCCTAATAGTCCCTTTTATCGAGGTTCCCCTGTATGTACGGTACATAGCAGAGCAACACCTATAATTGCCCTAGGTAGTGCTGTGCGATATGAACTAAATTTACACAAAATTTGCAACGACGTCAGCGTAAATCCGGCGTGTTGACTAAGTCTATGAAAAGCAATAGTTTTGGAGCAGAAATTGGTCTTAGATGACCAGCATATAATTTTCACTTTAGATTTACTTGTGCCTCAATGTTGATGTGATTCCGCAGAAACAGACAAGCCGTGTTTGCTTCAGGTGGGAGGAGACACGTAGAAAGTCAGGACTGAGTAGACCTAACCTGCTAGTGGGCAGTAACTGAGTCAGAATTCCTCTTTCGCGGGTCTTTGGAACAAATTGAACCAGCTTTCCCTCATCTCAAGGTCAACTTCCTCCACGTTTACACGTAAACTACTTGCTGGAAGACCCCCCCTTGCAGACAGCCAGTTATCTTAAATTTTCCAGGCAAATGTTTTGTTTTCCAGACTAAGCAATTGTTTAAGTCATGTCAACACCATTTGGCAACCATCCAAAAGAATATCATTATCAAATGGCTCATTATGTATCTTCAGTGAGTTTATTCCTTAGCTGTGGAGCTTACTAGAGCCCAGACATGACCAAACACTGTACTCTCACTGGTGGCATTGTATAAGAATAACTAATATCTGTTCACTTTTCTGGTTCAGTGTAACAGGTCTCATGTCCTCTTTAGTCTGTGTAGTGGTTGTAACACTGCGATTTGTTCGTGTAAGAGGCAATTTGTCTGTCAATATGAGGCCAAGTATGCTGTTTGTTTTCACATATACAAGACAAGAGCACACAACAGTTTAGTAGTTCAAGACAGGAAGGAGCGAGTGCAAACTTAGTGGATGTATTTCAACTATGTATGCACAAAAAGCGCGTTTCAATCATTGTTGTTTGAACCAGGAAAACAGAACATTAGATCTTTTTGTTTGACCCAAAAGGCTAGTCTAGTTTGCAGATGGACGCTCCTTTCACGAGACAGAAAGACAAACATTTCTCCTCAACAGTTGGGATGCTGGCAGAAGCAACCTTTTGGGAGGCTGCTTTTGATTCAGCCCTCAAGGATTGCCATCCAGATTTGCGCACTCAATAGAGTCATGTAATGATTTAGTTGGCTGGCGAGCAAGACAGCAAGATGCTTGTTCCTGGTCGTGATTTGTGAGTATTGTTTAGTGAGAGAATTTTGGCAGAAAAAGCACTGAGACTATTTTGGAATGTCGTGTCTTTAAGGCTTTGATGGTACTGAACCTCTGCAATGTGAAGAAATGTGAACATCTGACTATTCAATTTGTGACTTGTTAATAACCACGTTTTAAATGAAAAGTTAATTTACTATTTTTGCACAGAATGGGATTTGTCTGAATACATTAATATTGCTTGCCTGTTCTCACCTCTTCTTTGCAAATTAATAGGTTGTTAATTAATTCACCGAGGTAATTTTAGACTCCTACTTTCACACTTTGCCTTGAGGCACAAGAACTTTGTAAACTTTTTAAAAATTATTTATTAAGGATAAAACAGAGGTTCAGGATTCATTTTTATACAGTATATTCTTGCAAGGGGTAGCACGGCAGTGATTGGAACGTCTGCCTCACAGTTAGGAGATCGGGTTCGAACCTAGAACATCTTTGTGTGAAGTTTTCAAGTTCTCCTGGTCCTTGTGTGGTTTTTCTAAGGATCTACAGCTATTTCCCACCACTCAAGACACACTTTTAGGTCAATTAAAGACTATAAATCTGAGGCCACCAGGTAGCCCCCAAGGACCATATGATTTTTCAACATGGCTGGTCTAAAAATAGTTTACCATTGATGGAACATTGTGATTTGCAAGGAAAATGTCAATTCTTGCAGAAATTTATAGAAATAAAGTGTTGGATATTATTAATGTTGATTTGTTTCCTACTTCGTTAAATAATTGTTGACTATTATTGTGATAAATCATTAATAGGGTTATTGTCTTCACATAGATGAATATTAGTAGTTAATAATAATATATAATTAAGGTTAAAGGTATGTCATTTATGCAAACGTGTCTGTCAAACTGGTTGCCCTTTGCATTAATCATTACCCAAGAAGTATCTCTCAGTTTCCAAAAGATTGGTGACTCTTGCTCTAAATGTGTGAATGTTAGTGTGAATTGTGTTTGTCTATATGTGCCCTGTGATTGACTGACGACCAGTACAGGCTTTATCCCAGCTGTCGCCCGAAGTCACCTGGGTTAGGCTCCAGTTACCTACGACCCTTATGAGGACAAGCGCTATAGAAAATGGATTGACGATTGGATGGACCTTGTACTATTGGGTTCTAACAATTATTTAATCCTGAAAGTATAGTGGATTTAAAAAAATGTATCCTGCCTTTGTTACCGAGGAGTTTCATGCCATCAAATACTATTACTTCAATACTAACCATCCCTCCATCCATTCTCCGTACTGCTTATCCTCACTAGGGTCGAGGGCGTGCTGGAGCCTGTCCCAGCTATCTTCGGACGAGCGGTGGAGCACACCCTGAACTGGTTGCTAGCCAATCGCAGGGCACATATAAAAAAACAACCATTCACACTCACATTCACACTTGCGGGCAATTTAGAGTCTTCAATGAACCTACCATGCATGTTTTGGGGATGTGGGTAAAAACCGGCGTACCCGGAGAAAACCCACCCACACACGGGGAGAACATGCAAACTCCACACAGGTGAGGTCGGATTTGAACCCGGGTCCTCAGAACGGTGAAGCAGATGTGCTAACCAGTCGTCCACGGTGCCGCTACAATACTAACCATATTGTTAAATTATTACTGTATCAGTATCAGTCAAAACTGGCATCTTTGTAAAAGCAGAATGTTTTGTTAATTGAACTCTTGCATTGATCTCAACAGAATGTGCAGGTGTACCTATTGAAGTGTCAACTGAGTGTATTTGCTGATACTTTTTTCAATAACTGCTATTGATTATGATTATATTGATTTTATATGATTATACAGTGATGCATTTGCTTTCATTTTTAAAGTGATCCTATTTTTATGTATGTTTGTACAAGTGGTACAAATATTGATGCAGTCACAGTAGCTTGATTTAAAATACAATCAACACTATTTTGTTACACATCTGAAATATCATATTGTCTTTTGAAGGGTTCCGTAGTAAGCTCCTCCTAAGCAGAATTGCTGTCTCCTGATGCTATGCTGAACGAGGGGACACACAAAGTCATCCCCTGCTGACCACTGACTCAACACCAGGAAACGCACATGGCTGACACAACAAGGTCAGCGGGCAATACATTGCTATGCATCTGGGCTTCAGCTGCATTTTGAATTTAAACCCAAATTTCTGTTCATTAGGTGAGGGTGTGGCTGGGAGTGTGAATCGTCAAGACCCCACAATTAAACCACATGGAGGTCAAAGGCCATCTGATTACATCCATGGGTTTGGTGGGAGCTCCAGGTGAGTAATGACTTGCAAAGAGTCCCGCAGACTGGTGTAAATGCACACACCTTCATGTCTAGGCAAGTCTACTATGGCCTGGAGGAATTTTCAGCATGTGTTTTTTCTAACAGTCTAACCAAATGAAAACAATAGTGTTTGTCTCAGTGGAACGACCAACTGGAACAACATCTGCATGTGTGAAGGCCTTTTGTTCACATATTGACACCACAGCTGTCAGATAATCTTATCAGAGCACTGTGTGTGATTTTGTGTGTGTGTGTGCGTGCGTGTCTGTGTGTGTGAGACTGGGAGCAGACACCACCAATACACACCTATTGTGGAAGTGTGAAAATCAACACACCCACACCCCAAAATTTACAGCCAATACATGGCTGTAAATTTTAGAAAAAAGTTACAGTGAGCACTAAAGGCTTCTTTATACCGCGCTGATGTTACTGCAGCTATCCCGCACGAAGTTTGCCTTTATACTCAGGTGCAACCCACATGCACTGTTTTGAAAGTGTGCTCCAGTTCTCCTCCATGCCGGAGGGGGGGGGTTGCCACGGCTGGTGTTGGCTCGGACGCCACAGGGTGGTTTCTTCTGCACTTTATGGCCATTTCCGGTAGCCGTTTTTACTTTCCTTTCCATTACAAGGAACAAAGAAACAACAATGGGGACCGTGGAACAGAGTCTGCTAGAACAAATGGACCTAGATGACTAGATGATACGTTTAGTGATGATACGTGCTATGTGGAACTGGGAAGAACGCTGATTACATCATCACAGCATGTGACTAAAACGGACCAATCACGAGAGATGATCTCTGTGGCATTCTACGCGCAGCAACAATTTTTGCCGTGTGCACGTCAAGCGACGCAGAGGGGCTGCGCGGGCCAATTCGTCGGTCACGTGATGCACTGCGGGTGTTGTCGGACGCACGAGCGCGGGAGTATAAAGAGGCCTTAACACATCATTGCGATTTTCTCTAGCTTGCTTGTGTGTAATGTGTTGTGTAGATGTTCAAGTGTGCCACGACGGCAAGCTGCAGGCTGAGCGGGTTGCAGCTTTGCAAGAGAGGAAGCAGGCTTTGGAGGCTCTGCTTAACTCCCGCGTCGAGGAGCTCAAACTTGTTTGTTTTCAAGAAGGAGTGAGTACTACCTTTGTCTATTGACATTTATTGATTGATATTGTACACTGTTGCACATAAAGTTAGAATACTTTAGTTTTCAGACACAGTCCTCTTAGTACAATAATGACTAAAATTAATCGATGCATGTAATTTTCGATGCTTTCAAAGATAAGACTTAAGCCTACAATTGATACCAGTATATTGAATCAGTGTATTACCACACAAAAATTGTGACTGTCAACATTTTTTACTGGATATCACTGTATAGAAGACTGTAGTTTTTATTTGACTTGCAAACAGCCTCGGCCCATATACAGCCTGTTGTCACTTCACCATGATACCGTTCTTGCATATCAAGCAAGTTTTTTAATTTTTTTTATTTTTTAAATCTGACTTTTTTTTTTTTTGCGCGCCATGGTGAACGACTGGTTAGAGCGTCTGCCTCACAGTTCTGAGGACCAGGCTTCAATCTCGGGCCCCGCCTGTGTGGAGTTTACATGTTCTCCCCGTGCCTGCATGGGTTTTGGTTTGGTTTCCTCCCACATCCCAAAAACATGCATGGTAGGTTAATTGACAACTCTAAATTGCCCGTAGGTGCGAATGTGAGTGCAAATGGTTGTTTGTTTATGTGTGCCCTGCGATTGGCTGGCAACCAGTTCAGGGTGTACCCCGCCTCCTGCCCGATGATAGCTGGGATAGGCTCCAGCACTCCCACGACCCTTGTGAGGAGAAGCGGCTCAGAAAATGGATTTATGGATGCCTTTTTTTTGCATTTATGCATGGAATGATTTCTGAAACGTTAAAAAAAAAAAAAAAAAATATATAAATTTGGATTCACTTTATTCTTCTTTATCTTTATCTGTATATATTTTAATCTTTATTCCAGTTTAAATATGTAGTTTGTTCTCTACATTTTTGTTTGGGATAATATTCTGCGTATTTGTACAGTAGTTTTTTTCTCTCCCAGGACAGAAATATAAATGACATCTGGTAAAATAACGATTAGATTTATTTAGAGAAATAATAATAATAATTAAATATCTGTCTATCTCTCTCTACACACACTCTCTCTCTCTCTCTATCTATCTCTATCTCTCTTTCTCTCCATCAATTTTCTGAGCCGCTTCCCCTCACTAGGGTTGCAGGCGTGCTGGAGCCTATCCAGCTATCATCGGGCATGAGGCGGGGTACACCCTGAACCGGTTGCCAGCCAATCGCAGGGCACATTTAAACAAACAACCATTTGCACACATCCCAAAAACATGCATTAATTGGAGACTTTAAATTGCCCATAGGTGTGACTGTGAGTGCGACTGGTTGTTTGTTTCGATGTGCCCTGCGATTGGCTGGCAACCAGTTCAGGGTGTACCCCGCCTCCTGCCCGATGATAGCTGGGATAGGCTCCAGCACGCCCGCGACCCTAGTGAGGAGAAGCGGCTCAGAAAATGGATGGATGGATATATAAACATATACAGTATATTTTTTAAATCATTTGCTCTAAGTAAAAAACAAAGTGACAGGAAATGCGACATGGGATGCCACGCATTGATGAGCCTGTTCATTATTGTTTGATCAGATACTGATGATTTAACAATCCAGAGTGATGTACCATCACATTGAAAGCACACGTGCATTGAGCTAAAATGCACTGACGAACGTTTTTGTCCTTCAAATTATAAAGTGGGGATGTCAATATTCCATCGACAGCTGTCTCCTCATAATAATGCCTGCCACAGCTGCCTCAGCTGTTCATTCACAGCTATTTAACACATCCATGTGTTTTTAGTGAGTCACCCTTTGTGAACACACACTATATTTTTAGATTCTTTCGTGTTCCCAGTATAGTTAATTAGAAGTTTCTGCATTGCTCACTTGTGCTGTCGTAGATGTAATTTATGGCAAAAACATTAGTTCTGCCATAACTATTCAGAGAAGTGAAGCATTTAAAGGATAGTTTTATAGCAACTTAAAGTAATCTCTTAAGTGGTGTGCTTTTATAAAATCCTTGAACCTTTTAGGCCAGCAAGAGGGATTTCAGCTAATTGATTTCTTCTGCAGGAGCTGACTGGGAAGTTGCCACAAGCTTTCCCCCTGGAGACAGGGGAGAAACCCCCAGCTGTTCAGCGCAGAGCTGGCATGCCTCCCAACTGCAGGGTAGAAGTAAGTCAACATCTTAAATATTGCCATTTACACTGTGGTCTAACACATCTGACTGTGCCTGGATGTGCAGGATGAAGCTGCCCAAAGAAAGCAGATGAAAGCTATCTTTACTGGTGCCCTGTACAGACATACAGAGTCAGACAGAAACTTCCCAAATAGCAAGAGGACAGTTCATCGGGGCTGTCACACAGGTAATGGACACCATTACCAAAGTTCTTGAAATGAAATACAATAAATACTTAATTTGTACAATGTAAATTGAATTCCAGTTAGTAGTTCAAGTTTATTGTCATATTCATATAAAAGTACAATGTACATTCCGATCAAATGAAATATGTTGTGCTCTGGCACTCTCTCAGCTGTAACGCAGATAGCAAACTAACAAATAAAACACTTGAGATACTGTACGTCTAACTCCAACATTGACAACCAACTAAATACATAAAACAGCACCAATAAAACAAAAACACACACACCCTGTACATAATTATGTCATGTTAAAATGTTAGGTCTACTATTTAAAATCCTAACTGCTTGGAGATAGACATTATCCCTGAGGTGAGTGGTCTGAGCCCTGATGCTTTGGAAGCGCTTTCCCAATGGTAAGTACCTAAATGTTTATGTGCTGGATGGCCAGTGTCTGCTAAAGGCTTCTTTATAGTTGCGCGGGGGCGACTATAGTCACGCGGGGGCGACTACAGACGTCACTGCGGCTATCCTGCGCGCAGTTCGCCTTTATACTCGAGCGCAACCCACACGCGCTGTTTTGAAAGTGTGCTTCAGTTCTCCTCCGAGTCGGGATGTCACTACGGCTGGTATTGGCTAGGAATTTCCTCTGCATTTTATGGCCAATTCCGGTAGCCGTCCCTCATGAGTTTCCACATTCGCTTGCACTCCAACACCTCTTAACCTACTGCCGTGTAAATTTCACACCAGGCGTTCGCTGACATTTGTGCATCTTTGTAATTTTTAGTGCTAGCATCATAAAGTCTGAGCACATATTTGCGCACCTCCTCGCACAGCCAATATCAGCCAAGATGGCAGTATTGAGGAACCAAGGGGAAAGCTGAGTACGTCATCACAGCATGTGACTAAAACGCACCAATCACGAGAGATGATCTCCGCGGCATTCTGCGCGTGGCGACAATTTGTGCCGTGTGCGCGTCAAGTGTCTTAGGGGCCACACAGCCCAATGCGTCAGTCACGCGCAATGCGTCAGTCACATGCAATGCGGGCGCTGTCGCCCTCGCGAGCGCGGGAGTATAAAGAGGCCTTAAGGCAGCAGCCTTGAGGAGCACCAATGTTCAGAACTGTGGTAGATGAGTGGATGTTCCTAACTCTGTACTGTCTGCTGTCTTCCTGTCAGAAATTCATCAAGCCACATGCAGATGGAATTGCAGAGGCCAAGGTCCTTCAACTTAGACACAAGTCTAGATGCAATAATTGTGTTGAAAGCATTGCTCTAATCACTAAACAACATTCTGACAAATGTGTTCTTACACTCAAGATGTTTCAGCACAGTATGCAGAGCCAATGATACAGCATCATCCAGAGCTGTTAGACCGAGTGAACTGGGTCAATATTGACCGATATGTTCTTACTGGGCGGCACGGTGGCCGACTGGTTAGCGCGTCAGCCTCACAGTTCTGAGGACCCGGGTTCAATCCCCGGCCCCGACTGTGTGGAGTTTGCATGTTCTCCCCGTGCCTGCGTGGGTTTCCTCCCACATCCCAAAAAACATGCATAAATTGGAGACTCTAAATTGCCCATAGGTGTGCATGTGAGTGAGAATGGTTGTCTGTTTGTATGTGCCCTGCGATTGGCTGGCAACCAGTTCAGGGTGTACCCCGCCTCCTGCCCGATGACAGCTGGGATAGGCTCCAGCACCCCTGCGACCCTAGTGAGGATAAGCGGCTCAGAAAATGGATGGATGGATGGATGGATGGATGTTCTTACTGATGTAAAACTTAACCAGGTTGTCAAAACACTTTGTTATTATAGATGTTAAGGCTACAAGCAAGTTTTAACGTAGTCAGTAGTTATCAGTGTACTCACTCACATTTGTAGGGTTTCTAAACACTGTCCAGTCCACTGCTTCAAAGCAAAGGATCCCTGAAGTTTGAGTGTGTCCTCCACTGACCTGCACTGTCCAGTCCTCAAAGTGGTATTAAACATTTTGCCTCCTGCTTGTAGACAGCCGGCAACAGTACAGAAGAATGGTCTGATTTCCTAAAATGAGGCCTCGGGACAGAACTGTACACCCCATTTATGGTGGAGTAGCAGTGATCCAAAGTCTTGTTGTCCTGAGTACAGCAGCTGACGTGCTGATAATATTTAGGTAGCACTCTTTTCAGACTACAGTTATTAAAATCTCCTTCCACGATGGAAATGGCCTGCGGGTGTTGTGTTTCACATTCACTGATAACACCGTGGAGCTCCTTTTAGGCAGCCGCAGCATTGGCTTCAGGTGGAATGTACACAGCTGTAAGCAGGATGGATGGAAATTTTGCCAGGGAGTAGAATGGCCTGCATTTAATAGTGAGCTGTTCTAATAACGGTGAACATGTGCGGGAGATTACATCCACATTGGAGCACCATGAGTTGCTGACCAGAAATCCTCCTTTGGATTTACCAGTCGCCTCATTCAAGCAATCCAGGCTGTATATACTGAGAATCTATCTGGCTGTATACCACTGTCCAGTAGGGTTGGGCATCATTTGAATTTGAGCGATTCCGGTTCCTCATTTCGATTCCAGTTTCAAACGATTCTCGATTCCGATTCTTTTAGGGGGCTGGGTCAAAAAAAAAGTTTGCATGGTTTAAATAAAGGGTGTCCAAATTATGAACATCCATTTTTGTAGCAGCACGCAGCATTGACTAAAATGAACATTTGAGTCGGGGTTCTTCATAACCAGTATCAATATCAAACCTGTGACCTAAAAGGCAATGGGTGTGGAACTAACCCAATTGAATTAATATTGATTAATTAACGGTTCAGCGAAAAGTTAAATATAGCATTGTTAAAATAGTTATTTGGGACGGTTTTATCATGTCAAATGGTTTATATGTGCAAGTTTGAACTTGACCCCCTGTTTTAAGCTAGTAGCCTTTTATTTTGAAGGGTACACACCGGAACTCAGCATTTTGGCACGAAAGTTACTTTACATGACACCGGTGAATTTTGAAAACGAAAGTTAACCGAGACGGCAAGAAAAAGAGTAATGAATGGAATCAAATGCTATAAAACGATTCCTTCGCCTACTCACCAATGAGGCACAAGGTTTGTGTTTATGTGAATATTCTCCCAATTCATTGTGATGTCAAGTTTCTAGTTTGACCTTTGTTGAAGTTTTAGCTCAATGTTAAGCTTTTTTTTTTCTTTCTGTCATCGGCTATTACGTTGGTTTGAAGACTAAAATAAACGCCAAAAACCATCAGTGCAAAAGTGCAACCAATGATCAATGTTGCCATATACGTATGTTATTGTTTCACTCACCCAATTTGACTTCACTGAAGTTCCGTGCTGTGTAGGCTGAGGCTCGGAGAGGGAGGGAGCACGTCTACACATCATGAAAGCCTCCTTTGCACAATATAATCTTATTCCAAGTGTTGCACTGGGGCGACTGGACATTTATTTGAACAAAGTTAAGACACACTTTTGTTCGCTGCCGCTATTGGGCAGAAGAATGTCTTTGTGCGCGTTCTTCTTCGTTGGTTTTTGCCACTCAGCGGACTGTGGCAATTGAAACTGGGAACCGAAATATTTTAATTTGAACGATTCTGGGAGAACTGTAACGTTAGTCCTGGTTCCAATCGATTCTCGATGCCCAACCCTACTGTCCGGTACGTCTTGTGTCAACCGGGCCTTTGTCTTTGTCGCGCTGGGTGTTCATCCGGCAGTGTAATTCATCCATTTTGTTGCTAGACAATTGCACATTAGCAAGCAAAATGCTAGGGATTGGAGGGCGAGTGGGTCGCTGCCGAAGTCAGCCGGTTGAGGTAATGCTTTCAGTAAGGCTTTTAAAACGTGAATCTTTGTTTATATTGTCTTTCAGAGGATGGTGTTATGTCAGAGAGTACAAGCTCCATGTCAGATTCAACATCACATGACAATGGTATTGTCTCACTTTCTTGTAACTAACTACACTATGGTGAATTTAGACAAATATCATTTACATTAAATATAACAGGATAGCGGTTTCAATTCAAATCTATACCTACAGTGCCGTGAAAAAGTATTTGCTCCCTTCTCACATTCTTTCTTTTTTTTTTTTGCCTTGTTTCCCCACTTTAATGTTTAAGAGAAAATGTAAAACAAACATGTAACTATCAGACAAAGATAACCCAAGTAAACATAAAATGCAGATTTTAAATGATTTTGTTTATTAAAGGTCCAATATTTTGTCTATTTAGACCTCCAGAGAGTGACTCGCTAACATGAACTTAGTATAAAAGTGTCCATTTCATTAAAAAAAAAAAAAAAAAAACACCTTGGTTTTGTCATACGAGTTTCCAGAAAAGGCCCCTCTGATAGCTACTTCTGTTTGATCCAATTTTGTATTCGCTTTGTCCATATTTGCCTAAGACCACCCACTTTCCACTGATTGGTTGCCTCTGTGTAGAAGACCCACTTGTGAGATCCCACGTGTTTGTAATGTTGACAGCACTGGCTCAGGAGCGGAAAGGGAAGGAGATCTTCACTAGTGACGTAGATAAGCTCAAGAAATTCAAATGACCTGATTTCAGGCCTCTCTGCAAAAAAAACTGGAACTCAGGAATGTGTGGTTGATTTTAATTCATATTTCACGTTTACTGAGGCAGCATAGAGCCAATATTACATCCAAAATACTATAAAAGTTAGTTTGGTAGAATATGGGCCTTATTTGAAGAAGTATTTTTGCTCCATCTGAAGAACTGCAGGCCTCCCTTGCCTCGGTTAAGGTCAGTGTTCATGACTCAACAATAAGGAAAGACTGGGGAAAAAAAAAAAGTTCCAAGGCAAAAACCACGGCTGACCAAAAAGAAGGTAAAGGCTCTACTTACTCTTGCAAAAACAAACAATCAAACAAACAAACAAAATACATTCCCAAGACTTTTGGGAGAATATTCAATGGACTGATGAGACGAAAGTTGAACTTTTGGGAAAGTGTGTGTCTCGTTACATCTGACGTAAATGTAACACAGCATTTCAGAAAAAGAACATCAAACATGGTGGTGGTAGTGTGATTGTCTGGGGCTGCTTAATCACTTCAGGACCTGGACCACTTTGTGTGAGCCTGTGATTGATGGAACCATTAATTTTGCTTTTCACCAGAAAATCCTGAAGGAGAATGTTCAGCCATCAATTTGTGACCTCAAGCTAAAGTACATATGGGTTCTGCAGCAGGACAATGATACAAAACACACCAGCAAGTCAACTTCTGAAAGGCTAAACAATAAATACAAAATGAAGGTTTTGGAGTGGCCTAGTCTAAGTCTGAACTTCAATTCAATTGAAAAGCTATAGCATGACCTTAAAAAGTAATTTCATGCTCATAAAAACTGCATTGTTGCTGAATTAAAACAATTCTCCAAGAAAGAGTGGGCCAACATGTTTTCACAGTGATCGTCATTGCCAGTTACAGAAAACACAATTTCAGTTACTGCTGCTGAGGGTGGCCCAAAGAGTTATTAGGTTTAGGGGGCAGTTACTTTTTCACACAGGACCAGGTGGGTTTGAATACTTTGAAATGTTTACTTGGGTTATGTTTGTTTCATAGTTACATTTATTTGATGAGCTTAACCATTGTGGGGGAACAGCAAAAAAAAAAAAAGAATTTGAGAAGGGGGCAAATACTTTTCCATGGCAGTGTATAATACCCGCTTGTAACCTTACTTACCTTTACATTTTTTGTAATATTTCTGCCAAGAGTCCTCTCCCAGTGTGGCTGCAGATCAGCGCTCTCTGTCCCAGCCTCGGCTAACTGTAGGCAGCCCTGACCATAGGGTCAGTAGGAAACTCTCTCCTGTAGAGATTTACTACGAAATGAGGACTCGTCGCAATTCTCTTACAAGTTCTGTCAGGTACCTTTTGCATGACAACTGAGAACATCTGGTTCATGTGTGTTTGCATAAGTACAGTACAGTGTACTGTATTTTCTCGTTTACATGTCTTCTGTTCTTCAGAATACAGCTCTTATTTTGATTTTACCATTCACAGTCCAACTCACTCTTTACCAAGAAGTGCATCCAATGTTGAAGGCAGAAGTGTTCCAGCTACACCACTTCTGGCCCGAACTGCACCAATCAGTGTTCATGTCAGGTAATGTTTTCATCCAGGTTCATTTAAGTAGGAATTGGATTTAGCTACCAGCAGGGGGCTTAAAGCTCTTTTTTTGTCTCTTAGGAAGCCTGTGGGCAAGTGCTTATAAATTTAACAACTCAGGGTTAAGTGATGGGTTTTACATCACACAAGTCATATTCAGATGTAAATGTAGATGTAGATATGTAAATATAATAATCTTATTTGAAAGATTCGCTCCTGAGAGTTATTTCTATTAAATGCATTAATACAATGACTCTTTGTCAGCCTTTTGTCATATTTAGGGCCCGAGTACAAGGTGATACAAAGGCCCTCTTGGGATTAGTGTGATTATTATTAGTTCTCTGCTGAATAAATTCCCCCTTGTAAGGGGACGTAACATGCTTGAAACTCGCCATTTTTTGCAGTGATGCTTACGCACTTGCGCGCGTCGGCCGTCAGTGGTCAGCATGTGACAAGTTACGCATGTGGCATTTATTTCGGTAGTTTGATTTTGGTGGAAAAAAGTAGATCAGTCTGAAACCAAAAATGCACTTTTAGGCTATTTTGGTGCAGCACCCGTTTGAAACAACTATTTCAGGCTTGTACGCAAGGAGAATTCCTCCGATGAGCCCCAATCTGAACAAGTTATCCTAAATTGGGAAGCTTATTTGGCTACATTTTCTAATGTTGGCAGAGTGTAGCGTCGAATTTGGAACATTTTGAGAATTCGCCATGAAAAAAAGGGGTGCTTAGGCCTGTTCGTTGCACCTTGCAGCTTTAATTCCACTTTGTTTTTCCCCATTTCTGCCTCATTATTTTAGGTCTGATGTGTCAGGGAACAATGGGTTGAAGCAGTGGTCTGGCAGTCTTGATGTGCCCTATATGATACCACTCGCTAAGGAGGGCTCCTCCTCGGACCGTAGAAGCTGCCTTTACAACTCCAGAGCCAGACGCAGTAATAGCTCAGAGGCCCTGCTGGATCGGTCCAGCCTTTCAGACGATCCAGTCCCCAGAAACGTGATGCACCCAAAAGGAGGGCCCTACAAGAGCTCGGAAACCCTGACAGATGGGAAACTACGACACACTCACCTGAGCAGCCCTGAGAAACATGTAGACGGATCTGGGGAACAGGCCAAAATGCGCCTTTCCATGGGGGGCCGAGGGGCTGGGGTAAGCTACAATGAGCTGTTGATGGACTATATCTGGGGGAAGCAGCAAAGGATGCAGGCGCAGCACAACCTCTTCCAGTCCACAGGCAGAATCTGGCAGGACTTAGTCTCTCATTGCTCCCCTACTGGAGGAGTTGCCCCCCATGCAAATGGTTTCACCCATTCCCAGGTGCATCTTCCGAGCACTGCACCTCCTTATAGCCCAATGGTTGGCCGAAGGCCTCAAGCTGACATGCGCAGGGTAAAGGTCACCAGAACCAAATCTTGTGGACCCTTTATTCCTTTGCAGCAACACCCCCAGGATGCCATCCTGCTTTCAGAGTCCGAGTCGCACCTTCCTGCCTCTGGTACCACCACGTCCTCCATTCCCAACCTGCTCCCCTACCAGACCGAACTCTCTGGCCCTGCTTTCGGTCGAAGACCCCCGCAATTCTCCCTTCCGACCCCAGAGGACTCAACACGAAGCCTCCACAAAGCCCTGGCTCTGGAGGGACTGAGAGACTGGTACCTTCGGAACGCCCTCGGATATCCCGCTAAGAGCCACGAAGGAGGGATTTCACGGCTGTCACACCCCCACCCTCTGGCATTCCAGGCCCAGTCTCTTCAAGGTGAAGCAGCCAACCTTCACAGGCCTCAAATGCCCCAGTCAGCCAGCTTCCATGGGCACCCACTGCATGGCAGGTCAGTATTGCTGTCTTTGCACTTTCAGGCTGCAGTTTTGCATCTGTCTCATATGGTGGCTGCATTACTCTCACATTGTGCAAAAAAACTATTCATCCTCAGTGATAGGAACCGGGCCCTGCCGCAAAAAAAACGAAAATCTGCAAGTGATGGACTCCCTCCCTAAAAAGGTTCTTATTTGCTTATAGATGCCACCAGATGGGAGCAAAGCTCTACTTGCCAATTAGGGCTAATGCCTGACGAAATGAAGCCCCTCCCCTCACTTCAACTGACAGTGGAACCTGGGTTTACAAACTTAATTAAAACAGGGTTTTTGTCAACGGAATAGTTTGTTAATTGAACAGAATTTCCCCATAAGAAATAATGCAAACATGAATAATTGGTTCCAGCCTCGGCAAAAGTCCCTATTTTATTCAAAGTTTGCACACGTTGAACCAGTGGTGTCACTAGGCTGACTTCATCCCCCCCTAAATTGTTCTTGAGCCCCCTCAAAATGATTTGGCTGTTTGTGGTTAGGCCAATGATTTCTTTTTTTTTTGGCTAAGCCCCCCATAAAATGTTCTTAACCCCCCCCTTCAAAAAACGTCACTGTGTCTGAAAACTGTCATGAATGAGCTAACTAGATAGTCCACTCTATAGTTTAACCCTACATTGGGAGTAGGGAGTAGTGAGTGAGTGAACGATTTTGGACACAGCCAGTGCCACGTCATGAGTCCCTCTGGTGTGTTCACAGCCAGTTAGAAATCACAAAACCCATTTAATAACCAGGTTGCTACAATCATGAAGAATAACAAAATGAAATCCACTTTACCTTGATATCTTGGCTTGCAGCTTCTTCTCTTGACAACAACTCAGCATGTAAGTGCCTCGCCTTCTCGTAAATGATAGTCTCGGAAATGCTATCACTCGCTAGCTGTTCTTCATTTATCCAAACGAGCAACAGCTTTTCCACTTGGTCCAGAAGTTTCTGTCAGTCCTTTCGAAGATACTTCACTCCTTTGGCCATGTCAGCAGCAACAAAAATGTCCTTTTTTCCCCCCACAATAGTGGCATTTGTGGACTTGTTTCTTCCATACTGTACTGTAGTTGCGAGCAAGCTGTGCAAAGTGGCGCCATTGATATACTCCTCACAAATAGTCTTTTTTTTTAAAGTCCACATTGAATCCCTCCCTCTTGCCACGCTTGTCTGTTCCTTACTTAGACCCATATTGACCGAGCAAGAAACCAAGCAATATAGGTGAGTATATTTCAGTGAATAACAGAGGATGGGTTAAAAAAAAAAAAGCCCCATGTAGGTGAATTAGGAATCGCAACAATGCAGAGAATTTTCTGCAATGCCTTTGTTAGATGAAGGAGTAAGTTTCAGGTGCAGCAAAGGAGCTCAATTGATTCATGAATTGTATTTTGGGGGGCTTTTGCCTCCTACACTGCCTTGTATTTATTTACAAAAGTATTCATTGAAGCCATACTATTACAAAACAAAACACCCACATATGGCAGGTGTAATAAGCCATTAAATCTACTGTCTGTCGCCTACTGTCTGTGGAGTTTTGATGTGCGTTGCTTCCCCAACAGGTCGACGGAGCTGTCGCTCTATCAGGAGAGTCCTCACCCCCACACACCAGAAGGGGCCACAAAGGAACCCAACGCAGACCCAGGGACCCTTGTCTGAAGCAGCGGGACCACACAGCGACTCACACTCCAAACGCAACATACCAAGCATTGACCCCCAAGTAGACCACTTGATACAATGTGGCTTCAACGGGGAAACAAACATGGCAACCTCAGCAGAAAAACAACTGTAACAAACGACAGTGTAGCTGTACAGTTTGAAAAGACTTGTCAAGTCCCATGTCTTTGAACCTGGCGTTCCCTAAGGAGATGAGTATTGATGAGTAAGAATATGGTCAAGCTGTACGACTTAATAGCACCTCCATAATCCACAGAGAAGTCTCCCAAGATCTACTTTTTTACAAGTTTAAATCACTATTTTTTATCTTCTCAGATATATAAAGTTATATTGAAAAGATAATATATTGCTCATTAACCATGTGTGTTATACAAGTATTAATACTACATGCCAGTGAATGTGTGTTTATGGACGATAAAAAAAAGACCTCAATCGTTGTCGTTAATTTTACAGCCATTCTTATTTGTCACGTTGATACACGAAATGGGCCGTGAACTGAATTTACTGGAGTAGCAGATGGGAGGGCCTCTATGTTTCTAACAGAGCAAAAGTAAATGTTGGTTAGATGACTTTAAAGTGCTTTTTAATGACCTGGTCTGCTCATATTAAGCCTCTACGAATTTCCTCGAATCAAGTGAAGCAGTTCGCAATGTCAGTAAAATTAGGGGAATTTGGAACGATGTCAATAGATTCTTGATTCGTCTCGGGCCTGGCTGATAAATAGAACTTTGCTTCTCCAGGTTGATGGGATGCTTTGATTTGTTTCGGAACAAACCCGAGGTCTGTTGTGAGATCTACTGTATTGCAGTAGCACATGAACTGTATGACACGAGATCCTGTTGTTTTTCTTTGGTCTGACTGTCATACAGAGCACTTTATGAACATCTTAAGCCTTAAATTCCCTATGATTTGTCACCACGAGAGATGACAGGCTGTAGTGTTGACAGTCATGATCAGCCTGTCTGGGTCTGTAAATAATGTGGATTGTGCTGAGCAGTTGCAAGATGATGTTTTATTCCTGAACTAACAATAGGATTTTAATTTTTTTAATTTTATTTTTTTTACACTAACCACATGTAATAAGCCCCCCCGCTCCCCCTGCTTTTGATTAGATTTTTTTGTTAACATAAAAAGTGTGGCTGATGGCATGAACAGAACCGGGCTGCTGTTGTTCTGAATGACTGAGTGAGCAGGTCTCACACCAGAGAATTTGTTCATGAGTTTAATCATCTCTCATTTTCATTTCAACTCGTTATGTCTGAAAAAAAAAAAAAACATTTGGTTCCATTACATATATTTCATATTTGTTAATAAAAGTCTAACCAACATTCTGCAACATAAACCTCAGAAAATGTGAGTGAGTATCAGATGAAATTGTAATTAATTTGATGTAGACAGAACTAAGCAAATTTTTTTGATGTATTAGTTGCCATGTATGATCTTTGGACTCATTTGAATGTATTTTTTTTTCTGTTTGATACTGTATGTTGATAATATTTTCTACTCTGGTACAAACTGTAGCACCCTATGGATTTAATGTTCTAATGTAAACAGCTATACAGTTTTCTGAAAAGACCAAATGTCTGTGCACTGGGAATTGAAATGTATTTTTCTTAAGAGTTGAGAAAGAAAAATGCTATGAATTTAGCTCTAAAGCAAGATTTACCTATAGTATATTCATAAACTTGAACACTTTGTAGCAATCTACTGTAGCTTGTTCTCATCAGTCAGTGTGGGAATTAATGTGTTAGAACCATTATATTCAGCAGTGTGATATTTGCGTCTCTTTTTAAAAATATATTTAAGTACCGCTATTCCGCCTCCCTTTATTCCAGGTCTATAAAATCAGGCTCATTAGGCCTTCCCTATACTGTATGTACATGTATGTATGAAATTGTGCATTCATTCTATGAAAATAAAGTTTCATGTTGCAATCAGCAGTTTTGCATCAGAAGTTGAGTCTCGTCCAATATCAAGTTTTCTTTAACGGTAAACTAAATGTAATTATTCTGACCTTTCTAAAATCTCACTCAGATACATTATAGGAAATTGTCATCAGCTCAACTGGTGAATCTACAGTAAATCACTGTTCTACAAGTCTGAAGTACATGCGTCATACCATACTTGTTAAAAAAAAATTAATAATCAAGGACGTTTCAATTATAGAAAATGGCATTAAAATGTAATGGAACAAGAAAGCATCAGTAAGATTGGAAAGGCAATGAATTTCGAGAGCGTTGGATTGGCGTTTCAGGGCCTGAAAAGTTTTTTTTTGTTTTTTTAAAGCACCAGTGACATCTTGTGGATGTTATTTTTTCCCACCGGGTGAGTCAGTACTGTAATAACTACTCCAAAAACTATTTCATTTCTTGATTGTTACACAAAAGCAAATACTGTACATACAAATACATCCACCAATGTAAATATTGCACACACACACACATGCAGTCACAATAATAGAAAGAAAAAAAAGCAAAAGTGAACCTTGTTAAATTATCAAATAAACCTTACGTGAGAACCCCACCCGTCCTCCATCAAATAACAACATTGCTGTTGCCATTGAGAATGGAGCTGTCTTCATAACTGCATCCAGGGGTGTCACTGGGTTTTACGGACAGGGGAGGCTTAGTCCCCAGGAGATAATTGGTAGATAAAAGGCACTGAATAATATTTTTCCTCAATCATCGAAGGAAAATATTACTTTTAGATTAAATATGAAAGTATGCTGGAAAATATTTGGCTGAGGCTTATTTCGCCTGTATTAGCTCTCAGCATTTATCTTTTGGTCCTAGTCTATATAAATAGAATTGCGACAACGTCCCCACCTCCCCCTATTAATGCTACATGAAATGAATTTCTATTGTCTCCAATACTCATTCCAACTTTTAAAAAGACAGAATTTTGCACAGATATTGTCATATCGTGTGACACTGTATTAGTGCATGCAGGCCTACTGACGCTGGGTCCAGTATAGACTCATGAGTGCAGTGTGGAGTGGTAGCAGCAGCCATAGAGGAACACAGCATGCATGTCAAGTGCTTGGCTATTCCTGGACTGAGTGTTGGCAGTCCCACCGGAGAGGGGGCAGAGCACATGAAGCTGAGGGACTGTGCATGGTTGACCTCGTCTCGTGCATTTACACTTTCCTTGTTACGGACATATTATAACGGAATATATAAGACACCGGGTAAGTAGGTTCCTCCAGTAATATAGCTGACTTTTTAGGAGAAATGAATATGAGCTTTGGTGCCAATTATTAGGCTAGAGTAAAATTGGCAAAACTTTCAGTTTAACAACTTGAACTTGTGTCATAGTGTCGTTCTGTGGAATAAGAAAACAACATGCACTTACAGTATATATGGGTATAATGTACGGTGGTCGACAGAATGATGAGTTAGAAAAATGTGTTTTAAAAAGGTTCAGTTGAAACTGGTAAAATGGTGGGCCACAGTATTTTTTTTCCTTAATATAAACTTTCATTATTTCTTAGTCACGTGCCTGCATGTGCATGGGACATTGCTTGTAAAACCGCTTTAAAAAAAACCATTTTTTTTTTGGAAGAACTGGCAGCTTGTTGCTCTTGACAGTCCCATCATATACATTGTAGCGCCACAGCCAGTGTACATGTACTGAGCAACCTGTTCTACATGTGAGATCAATTTCCATTGTGTATCTTCTGATTATTGTTTTTATGAATACAATATCAAGTCTCCAAAATTCTATTCAACATTGTATGCAATAGTGGGAACAGTTCAGTTTCAGTTGAGAGCTTGAATTGCTATTTGTCTGGCTAAAAATACATATGAGCATTCATTGCATGGCTCCTTGGAAATGCCATTATAAACAGGGCTACACAACTAGTGACACAAGCAAGCTATATAGAGTAACACAAAAAATAAAAAAATAAAAAAACATTCATAAATATAACAACGCCCTGCGATTGCCTGGCGACCAGTTCGAGTGTACCCTGCCTCTCGCCCGGAGATAACTGAGATAGGCTCCAGCCCGCCCGCGACATTCATTTTCCGTACCGCTTCTCCTCACTAGGGATCATGTCCATGTTTTTCGTTTGATTTGTTTGTTTTGACTGCTCACTGAGTGTCGCTGTCATCTGGACTCAGCAGGCTCCCGTTACAAATGTCATCATCCTATGCTGCCGCTCTATCAGCCCTTGTTACTGCCAACTCCACTGATCAACGTACACAACTGAGAGATCACTCTGCCTCTGAGCCCTCAGCCCCGCCCGGGAGTCCGAAATCGATTCCCTCAGCCAACCCAGCTCATCCACGATGTCCTCCAGTCGAAGAACATCCTGCCCCGCCTGAGCCTGTGGGGTCATACGATGAACAGGAGAACCCGGAAGATTATGGGATAGGTAGACAACACACCAACACCGAACCTTGACTAGCCTGGTTGCACCCTGGATTTTGATGTACAAGACACGTTGTGTTGCAGGTGGTTATTATCCTGTAGAAATTGGAGAGATTTTTGAGGACCGATACCAGGTGGTCAGAAAGTTGGGATGGGGTCACTTTTCGACTGTGTGGCTCTGCTGGCATATGGTGTAAGTATGGATTTCATTACGGATGTAAAGGTGTGAAAAACCTTTGGTAAATTTACAGAAGGTTTACAGTAGGGTTCTGAGATTTTCCATGGGAATGGGTATTTATGGAAATTAACTGGGAATTGAGGTATTATATTCAATCATAGGCATATAAAAAAAAAAAATGGTACCGGTATTTGTCATAAGTAGACATCCTAACCCTGTAAAACAGATAGCTTTCCTTTCCCATGTGAGAGCATTACAGTCCATTAATGCTCCATTTTTGGGGGGAATGTATCTGAAGCCTCTTTGTACCTCAATTTATGGCTCGTACAGTATTTCTCAATTGCTAAAATATAAAACCCTATTGTCTGGACCGAATCCTCCGTGCCCTGAACCAATTTATTGAATTGGTCCCTCTTTTGGGAGCACTTTCCACCTAGTTAGACACAACTTGAGAACATATTTTCACCCACTCCAACACATTTTGCACTCTGATGGAGGTGTGTTGCATTACGATAAGCACAGGTAGCAAAAGTCAAACTCAATTAAAGCACAAGTGTTTCAACATAAACTCAGCAATTGAACAATTATCACACTTGTGGCTAATGATGTGAATAAACCAATTTAAGACAGTTAAGAGAGCACTGGTTACACACACACACACACAGACACACACGCACGCACACACGCAGACATACGCAGGCCCAGAACTTGTGTCCCCATCCTGGCTCAAAGTCTGCGCGGACCAGCTCGTTCCAGTCTTCACTCAGATCGTCAATAGATCTCTGGAACTGTGCGAAGTACCATCCTGTTTCAAACGCTCCACCATCATCCCAGTCCCCATGAAACCTGCAATCTCGAGTCTAAATGACTACAGGCCTGTCGCCTTGACATCTGTGGTCATGAAGTCATTTGAACGAGTCGTGCTGGACCACCTCAAGAGCGTCACAGGACCCCTGCTGGACCCCCTGCAGTTTACCTACCGGGCAAACAGGTCTGGGGATGACGCAGTCAACATGGGACTGCACTTCATCCTAGAACACCTCGACAGCGCGGGGTTCTACGCAAGGGACCTGTTCATGGACTTCAGCTCTGCGCTCAACACAATCATCCCCAAACTCCTCTCCTCCAAGGTTCGCCAGCGCAGCATCTCACCTGCCATCTACCAGTGGATTCATAGCTTCCTGACGGGCAGGACACAGCAGGTAAGGCTGGAGCTGTGGTGCGGCCGACACACCCCGGAGGTGAAGACGCTCAAGACTCTAGAGATGATCGTGGACTTCGGGAGTCATTCTTTGCCACAGCTGTCCAACTGCCCTGTGTCAACCATTGAGACCTTCAAGTTTCTGGGAATTAGTCTCTCAGAACTTGTAGTGGGAGACCAACATCCACTCCAACCTCAAAAAGGCCCAGCAGAGGATGTACTTCCTGTGTCTTTTGATGAAGCACGGCCTGCCGCAGGAGCTGTTGAAGCAGTTCTACACAGCAGTCAACGAATCGGTCCTGTGTTCATCCATCACAGTCTGGTTTGGCGCTGCCACAAAGAAGAACAAAATCAGACTGCAACGGAAGATCAGGACTGCCGCAAAACCCCCCGGTACCCACCTGCCCATCCTTGAGGACTTGCACGCAGACAGAACTAAGACAAGAGCATCCAAAATCATCTTAGACCCTCCACATCCTAGTCACCACCTCTTCCAGCTCCTTTCCTCAGGTAGGCGCTTTCGATCAACGCAAAGTAAAACAAGCATAGAGTACATTCCAACAGCTTCTTCCCTATTGCCATGAAATTGTTAGAGAACGCTGCATCATTTGCACAACTCTAATTGTATCAGCATTACTACATTACCAGTAACCTTCATTGCTCATTGACTCTCCGTAGTGTGTTTGTATGTTTTTATGTCTCAAAAGTATTTTTGTCTGGTCCAAATGGCTGTCTATTGTCATACTAGAGCAGCTCCCACTACCGGATACATATTCCTTGTTTTTTTTTTTTTTTTTTTTCTTTTGACACCTGTTCTTGTCCATGCGGTATAACATCCTGATGTTGGAAAAAGCAGGCACGGCAAACAAAACAGAGCATTCGTCTGGCTGCATGCCGTTAGCCAGGCCCTGTTGCTAAACCAGCCCTTGCGTAAGACCTTGTGTATTCTCTCCCTCTGTCTTTTGACCTTTGCTTGATTTCAACGTTCCGCTGGTCGGGTTTGCATTCTTTAACGTTGAGCTGCTGCTGGTACGTTCTTCTCTCAATAGTTTACCTTTTTTTCTTAATCAAGGTAGTGACTCAGCTGAACGGTAGCTAGCGCCCTTATTGACCAACTGCCACTGGTGCGTAATTTCAGTGTGACTCTATAAATATCGGTACACAAAAAGCTGTTTCAATACATCAGTTTTCCATTATACTTGTAGGCCTAGTACATTTGTATTTATATATATATATATTTGTTTTACTACAAGTGCCAGCAACAAGTGGATTTTTGTTTTGTTACTGTGAGCAATCAAGATTATTCCAGCAGTTTTATGATCTGATGATTGTGTTTTCCTTTTTTTCTATGTGGTGTGTAATGACTGCTCAGTGGGGTTTTTCATTTTGATTGACCCGGGGTCAGTTTTGAGTCAGTAATTTGGTTTTGCAGGAAGAGTCGGGGGTTTTGAGTTTCGGATTTGTCTTTAAGGTATTGAGAAAATGGGTGGAGGTTTCAAGAAATTCGTTTTAGCAATGGAGAAAAAGCGAGAGCTCATAGCCTGAAAACTCTGTTGGGGCACTGGTCAACTCTTACAATTCAAATTTTGCAACCGTAGATTTGATTGAGAGAAAAACAGCTCGTGAAGTGTAAAATATCAAATTGAATATGGCTTTGAATTTTTTGATTTTTCTGCAGGAGAAGGCGTTTTGTCGCCCTGAAGGTGGTGAAGAGTGCGCTGATGTATACAGAGACAGCAATGGATGAGATCAAACTTCTGAAATGTGTCAGTGAGGCCCCTTGCAGTATGCCTTAGTCGCTATTTTCTCCAGTTGAATGTATTTGGGGCCATCAGGTGAGGGACAGTGACCCCAGAGATCCTAAACGTGAGAGAATCGTGCACCTCATCGATGACTTCAGGATCTCTGGAGTGAACGGAGAGCGTATCCTATATAAAAGGGCCCTAATATGCAAACCTAAATCCTTGTCAACCTAAAAATGAAAGCACGGTATGGTATCAAACAATGTCCTTAATTGCTTACCAGATGTGTGCATGGTCTTGGAGGTTCTGGGCCATCAGCTCCTGAGGTGGATCATCAAATCCAACTACACTGGTCTTCCACTTCCTTGTGTCAAAAGCATCATCAGACAGGTGACAGCATGTAAACCTTCTCAGTATTTTGTAAATACATAAACTAGTTCTCTAACTCTGTAAACCGTCACTTCCGTAGGTTCTGGAGGGTTTGGAATACTTGCACACAAAGTGCAAGATCATACACACAGACATCAAGCCAGAGAACATCCTCCTGCGGGTGGATGAAGTTTATGTTCAGAAACTGGCAGCCACAACCAAACTGTGGCAACTGCCGGATTCCACCGCATTCACCAGAGAACCAAGTTGGTTAAAAGTTTGACTTTCAATGATGGTAGAATGCACAACATTCTATAAACATTTATTCATTCGTTATTAGTACATCATTGCTTTTTGCTCTAGGTGATAAGGCACTCATTTTGTTCTATTTTAGTTGTAAATAGTTTTCCAAATACAGTATGTTGCTAAATTGAGACTCAAAAAAATATTAAGGAATACTGTACTCTGTATTAAATGATATACAAATATATTTCTTTTCAATTTAGACACATACTCTGTTTGTTATTCATAGTGTTTCAGAACATCATAGTCTTTAATTATTGTGCTGCAAAAAAATGTCCAAAGTCTGACCTTGGGGCCATTTATTCTATTAATATAATTTAACACTGCGCACATAAAAAAGGTGAATAGAAAAAGCCAATGTCTTCAGGAAAACAAAATCGATTTGCCTACGACTACTGCTCTTCTTCTACTCTCGTGTCAAAAGTTAAAAGCACAGTGATGGCAAACAAGCATGTGCACAGGCTGTATTAAATGTTATTTTTTAAAAAGGGCCTGTAAAATCCACACTGTAGGCCAGAAATGTCCGCGGTCCAGTCTTTGGCCGTGTCGACCCTAAAGGGTCAGGAGTAAACATCTGTGGGATTCACAGCCATTTTGTGTTTACTCCTTATAGATAATATCAAACTCGGAAAAGTTATAATTCCTCTGTGTCAAAGTAAACTGAAAAAAATATATACATATTGTTCACAGTCACTGATGTCGTAGCGGTGCACTCGCCTGACTTTGGTGCGGGCAGCGTGGGTTCAGTTCCCACTCAGTGACGGTGGGAATGTGAGCGCGAATGGTTGTCCGTGTCTGTGTGTGCCCTGCGACTGACTGGCGACCAGTTCAGGGTGTAGTCCGCCTTTCGCCCGAAGTCAGCTGGGATAGGCGACCCTAACTGGGATAAGTGGTGTTGAAAATGGATGGATGGATGGATGGAGCTTGTTCACATGATGAGTTTTATTTATTTTTTTATTTCCTCTCCAGAGAGCTCAAGGGCCAAACAAAAAAAGGTGTGTATATTGTCTCATGTATTCAACACCCGTTTGTACTGTAAATCCTGTGCTACTGTATACATTAAATAATACATTTGAATTTCTTTCAAACCTCCTTAGAGTTTGTCCAACTTAATGGGAAGACTGACAGGGGTTTTCCACAACATTGGGAGCTGGGTAAGGATTTATGTCGTGTTCTTCACTTTTCATTGGCTCTCAAAAACTGAAAGACAGCAATTACAGTAAAAAAAAAAAAAAAAAAAAAAAAAAAGTAGTCACTCAAAGATTCCATGATGCATGCTGTGTGCACAATGTTTGTGACAATCGTACAGCCCACTGCAAAATTCTTAGGCCATTGTTAGACTTGTTGTTTTACCAATGTATTATCCATCTATTCATTCGTTTTTTTTATTCTGCTTATCCTGTCCCTGCGAGGTGGAGCAATACTCTGGTAGCTGTGACTACACAATGAGCGTACCGCCACTAGGGTGTGACTGAGGAGTGAATGAACAATGCGTGAAATTGTATAGCGTCTTTGAGTGCCTAGAAAAGCACTATATACCGTAAGTCTAATGCATTATTATTATTACCTGAAAGTTCTTGAAGGGAAGGAGAAGGTCTTAAATATCTGCATATTTGGGCCAAGGGCCATTCAGAGCTTTGCAGAGCATCGGGGAAATTTTAAAATCCTTTCTTTCACTCACAGGACGCTAGTGTAGAGATTTTAGGACTGGTGTGTTGTGTTCCGGTTTCCAGTGGTGTCTCAAATATGGTTAAATTAGCCAGTGGTGGCTTTGTGGACATGCCATTCATTTACAGTCTGGATGAGGAAGAGTGAACATCTCCTGCTCTGCAGAGAGTCTCAGAGTGTCCAGAAGTCTCCAATAACACCACAAAAAGACACTCACGTTCAGAAAAGAAAGAAAGAAAAGAAATCATTTGAGGGAAAAGAGAGAGTCGTTAAGCTGGCAACAATGACAGGCTAGCTTCATTGCAAGCCCAAGCTCAGCAAATGGTGGCCATGGTTACAAAAGCCATACGAGGCATTTGCAGAAGACAGAAACCCCCCCCCCCCAAAAAAAAATGACAAGATTAGAACCGGAGTGTGAAAAGCGGATATTAAGTGTGCTGTACAGTGTTTCCACCGCTATTCGCAGGGCATAAGGACCAATCCCCGTCACAAGTAATTGATTGCGCACCCAAAGAGGTCTAATTGCCTACAGATGCCACAAGATGATAGCAAAGCACTTTTTCAATTTGACAAGGCGATGGCCTGACTAAATGACAATTCTCAAATAATGCTGAAACTCGAAATTGTGGAAATAAATGCAAAATACGTCTCCTTTAAGTGAACTGAAACCTAGTCTAAATGAAGTATGAATGTGACTGTGAGATAATTCCTTGAATTTCTTTCCTCTGCAAGGCTTCTAGGTCGCATCTAAAACGACTGATGTGGACGGAGAGGAAGCAGCGAACCAAGGCGAATGCATCCGACTACAGTCAAAAACAACCTAGTGATGGCCTTTCAGATGTTACAACTCCGACTAGCGCACAAAGCACCACCTGCCAATCATTGCTTCCGGGTTCTGACGTCACATTAAGGAGACAGACCATGCTATTGTCCGACGGGCTGGACTCACCTTTGCTCAGTCACAGAGACTTCAGCTCTTCCTTGCCAGACATCACCAAAGATGCTCCCTTTTCCAGGTCCAGATCTCGGTTTTTGCACCAGATGCCAGAAAAACAATCCTCCCCTCATGGTCAGTGATGTTTTTAAATCGATTTGACATTGCTCCAACAATGTGATTATATTCTTGACAAACACATTTAAACATAATATACTGAGAGAGCAAGTGCACACAAAAATATTGTACAAACATAAAAAAAAAAAAAAAAAAAAAAAAGACTAACAACTATAAAGAACACTCCGCGCGCCTGTTTTCATTTTACTGTACAGTACTTGTATCTGGAGATTGCTTTTAGTGAGACTTGAACTTGAATCATTTCCTTCTTTGTCGTTTCAATTTGGGTACCAAAACTCTTGTTATTCACATAGTTTAATTTAGTTTACTTGAAAAATGTGTTTGATACAGGTGGGGGAAATGCAAACATAGAAGGACAATGTTCAATGACATAAATCCAGTTAAACAAAAAAACAAAAACAAAAAAACACTGGCACTCTCAAAGTCGTTGTAATGAGTCACATCCTATGTTTGCTGTTGTTGTTGTTGTTTTAGGAATCCGTGACTGTGAGGGGGCTCTTGACCTTCTCCTGCCACATAACGCGGACGAGCTGCTCATTAAGATTGCTGACCTGGGCAATGCTTGCTGGGTGGTAAATGGCAGAACAACCAGAGAAACAAATGTGCAGTTATATGTGTTGGTGACAGAGTATTTTCTGGCTAAACTACTTGTTGTGGTCTTTTATTGCAATCCCTGTGATCCTGTAGGACAAACATTTTACTGAGGACATCCAGACATGTCAATACCGCTCTGTGGAGGTCCTGATTGGTGCTGACTACAGCACCCCGGCTGACATCTGGAGCACCGCCTGCATGGTGAGTAGTACGGAAATGTAACGTATAAATATTACCGTGGTTCCCCCCTGCCCCCAAATAAATAAATACAAATAATTATACGTCTGTTTGTGTATATTGTAGGCTTTTGAGCTGGCAACAGGAGAGTATCTGTTTGACCCTCAGTCAGGTGCCACATTCTCCCGTGAAGAAGGTTGGTTTTGTTTTCTTTGCAATAATAGTTACAGTAATAATAATAATAGTAATAATAGGCGGAACAGTGGACAACTGGTTAGCACATCTGCCTCACAGTTCTGAGAACCGGGGTTCAAATCCCGGCCCCGCCTGTGTGGAGTTTGCATGTTCTCCCCGTGCTTGGGTGGGTTTTCTCCGGGCACTCCGGTTTCCTCCCACATCCCAAAAACATGCGTGGTAGGTTGATTGAAAACTCTAAATTGCTCGTAGGTGTGAATGTGAGTGCGAATGGTTGTTTGTTTATATGCGGCCTGCGATTGGCTGGCGACCAGTTCAGGGTGTACCCCGTCTCTCGCCCCGGAGATAGCTGGGATAGGCTCCAGCACGCCCGCGACCGGTTTCAGTCAAGCTATCGTGCATGTTTTTGGGATGTGGTAAGAAACCGGAATACCCGCAGAAAACCCACACAGGCACGAGGAAAACACGTAAATTCTGCACAGGTGAGTCCAGATTTGAACCCGGGTCCTCAGAACTGTAAGGCAGATGTGCTAACCAGACGTCAACTGTGCCGACAATAGTACATTTTATTTTTGCATGTCATTTTAGATCATATTGCGCACATTATCGAGCTGTTGGGACCTCTTCCATCCCAGTTTACCCTGTCAGGGAAAAAATCCAAAAGATTCTTCAACCAGAAAGGTAAAACTTGTCAATGTACACTAACTGGCCATAACATTAGGTAGATCCTGTAGAATCCAGATCCAGTGGATGAATTCTAGTTTCAGTTTTTTTTTTTTTTAAAGAAGATAATCATGTTCAGTCAAACTGAACATTATCTCTTAGTAAAGACAAATTGTGTCTGCCAATGCTGAGAATCATAGTATTGAGAGTCCATTTTTTTAATTTTACGGATCTTTCATATAATTTTTTCCATAAAATATTATAACCTCGAAGCACTCCAGGCACAATAAACTTACTCTCGTGCATTGGCGCTTTGAGCCCATTAGGACAGTGGTTCTTAACCTGGGAGCGCATTTTTCTATTTTTGCTAAGTCGTGATCCACAACGTCCCAACTTCATTGGAATTGGCGTCGTATGTTTAAAATGCACCATGTTAAGAAACTAAGGATGAATATGACTCCATGTACAACATTCTACATTTTCTCTTCTTTTTAGGACAGTGCAACATTAATATTTTGTCTTTTTAAAAAATGAAGGCTGCAGACTAAAGCAACTGAAACAGTTTTAACAGTCTGAATGATGCTCTAAATGTATTACGACCTGCCCGTGACTCGCTCGAAATGGCTCAGCAACCCACTTTTCGATCCCAACCCACCACTTGAGAATCACTGTCCTAGGGGACATAATTGACTGATACGTGGGGGTTACTATGTTGTGCTGTGATGAATTAGCCATTGTTCAAATATTTATTATTATTATTTTTTTTCACATGCAATTTCTGGGGAGCATTACAAATTCTAGTCGTTACCCCTGTTTAGTTTTTACAAGTGTACCTTGTTCAGATTCTGAAAATGAGTGAACCAATGACTCCTTTGTCAACTTCCATCCAGGACAACTGAGACGCATCTCAAAGCTGAAGCCGTGGAGCTTGTTGGAAATTCTGTTGGACAAGTACGAGTGGCCACAGGACGAAGCGGCACAGTTCAGCTCATTCCTCTCGACCATGTTGCACATTCAGCCCGAAAGAAGGGCCACAGCGGCTCAATGTTTGAAACACCCGTGGATCACACCCTAAGACACACTCTGTTCCCGCATTAACATGTCATTGGACGAGGAGGATATATTGCTATTTTACGAGTCTGGTGCTGGCATCATTGGCAAACCTCTCATGCTGTTTGCATATTCATTGGGACTCCCAATGAATTCAGGCAGAATGACCAACTCATTTTTTCCCCTCTTATTTAAATTTGAATTGCTTTCTAGTTTGACTGCAGTTTTTTTCCCCGAAAATGACTGAAGATCAGTTCCTGTAATACACATGAAATGACAGAGAATTTTGTATGAAAACAAAGAACCACTGCTCACGAGGCCAAATCGAATAAATCAAATTGTGCTGAGGGGGAGAAGCTGGAGCTGTATGTGTGTGTTTGTGTCTGCTGGGCTGAACAACCCACTGAAATATGGTCTTTGGTGCATTCCTTGCATGCTCACAATGAGCCGCGCTCAGAGAGCAGCTGGAGAGAAGCTGAGGGTGGAGTTAAATGTGAGAGCAAACAGAGGTTGACTCAGTGTTCCTGACTTTTAGTTTTGCCTCCACCAGTGAGGAGACACAGACGGTTAATTTCTCACATGTGAGTATGGTTTTCTGTTGGCTTAAAAGGAGTTAGTTCGGTGCTCAACAGGTGTGCTGCATCCAAGGGGCAATGCATTCACTGACATGTAGCATCTTTTCAGTCTTGTGCATATAAAACTGACAACACATTGTAGATTTCCATCTTTTACTATCGAATCTTTTGTGTGAGCTGCTGAACATGATGCACGTTTGCATGTTTCAAGTCATCCCACTGTTTTTATGCATGCATGTACTGGTGTCAAGTTGCATTTATTGTTTTGTGTGTACAAAGGGGCAATGTGGGATTGTGCAGTGCGCAAGTAAAGGTTAAAGTCCGAGTAGTCAGCCTTTTATGACACAGCTCCTAACCCGCAGCTAGTTGCCATGGAAGTCACACCGCAAATCAGAAGGAATTAGCTCAACCATGGCTGCTAGTCTTTCACAGTTGCATTACTGTGGTAAGGTAGCAGCTGTTCCCTGCCATAGCTGCTCTTCATTCTCTCAAAAGGAGCTTTGGCATGGCCTTCTGATGTGGGCTTTCTCTCCTCCCCTATTCATGCATGGTCTTATGTTCAAGTTGAAACAATCATGGAAAAATAAAACAAATAAAAAATAAAATAGACCCCTCTTGTTTCTTAAATTTCCTGTCCATTTTAATGCCTGCTACCACTAATGGTATATTACCTGAAGAATACAATGACCACAAAAAAAATGCGGGTGATTCCATAATCCTATTTCCTATCCTATCCTGTTCACCACACTTAAGATTAATTGTAATTCCCAGTGATTTTGGTTACTATCAAGAAAAAATAAACGTTTGGGAACTGAGGACACTAATTGTTGAAGCTTTGTAGGTGGAATTCTTTCCCATTCTTGCTTGATGTACAGCTTCAGCTGTTCAACAGTCCGGGGTCTCCGTTGTCGTATTTTACACTTCATAATGCGCCACAGGGAGACAGGTCTGGAATGCAGGCAGGCCAGGGTAGTACCCACACTCTTTTACTACGAAGCCACGCTTTTGTAACATGTGCAGAATATGGTTTAGCATTGTCTTGCTGAAATAAGCAGGGGTGTCCATGAAAAAGACATTGCTTGGATGGCAGCATATGTTTCTCCAATACCTGTATGTACCTTTCAGCATTAATTGTGCCTTCACAGATGTGTAAGTTACCCATGCCATTCGCACTCACACAGCCCCATGCCATCACAGATGCTGGCTTTTGAACTTTGCGTCCATAACAGTCCGGATGGTTCTTTACCTCTTTGGCCCGGAGGACAGGACATCCACAATTTCCCCCAAAAATGTTAAATGTGGACTCGTCGGACCATAGAACACTTTTCCACTTTTCATCAGTCCGTCTTGGATGAGCTCGGGCCCAGAGAAGCCGGCGGGCGGCGTTTCTGGGTGTTGTTGATAAATGGTTTTTGCTTTGCATGGTAAGAGTTTGAAGTTGCACTTACGGATGTAGCGCCGAACTGTATTTACTGACATTGGTTTTCTGATGTGTTCCCGAGCCCATGTGGCGATATCCTTTACACATTGATGTCGGTTTTTGATGCAGTGCCGCCTGAGGGATCGAAGGTCACGGGCATTCAATGTTGGTTTTCGGTCTTGTCGCTTACACGCAGTGATTTCTCCAGATTCTCTGAACCTTTTGATGATATTATGGACCGTATATGATGAAATCCCTAAATTCCTTGCAATTGGACATGGAGGAACATTGTCCTTAAACTGTTCGACTATTTCCTCACGCAGTTGTTCACAAAGAGGTGAACCTTGCCCCATCTTATCTTGTGAATGACTGAGCAATTCAGGGAAGCTTCTTTTATACCCAATCATGGTACCCACCACTTCTCACCTCTGGGTAATTCCAAAAAGGTGTTTGATGAGCATTCCTCAACTTTCTCAGTCTTTTTTGCCACCTGTCCCAGCTTTTTTGGAACGTGTTGCAGTGATAAATTTCTAAGTTAATGATTATTTGCTCAAAACAATAAAGTTTATCAGTTCGAACATTAAATATCTTGTCTTTGTAGTGTATTCTGTTTTTATTTATGTTTCACACAATGTCGCAACCTCATTGGAATTGGGGGTTGTATTTGTCCAAATAAAAGCACCTTTAGTTGTACAAGGCATGAAAAATGAACAAGAATCTGAAGAAACAAGAGTGGTCTCGTAATTATTTCCTTGACTGTATATTATCCATGTATGGTGAAAATACACCAACACAGGCCGTGTGCACTCTCTTCTTATTGCTGTTGATATTAAATGATATCCATCAAATTGTGTGTGGCAGAAAGATATTGAAAGAGGGAACAGCATCACTGCATAGTAAACACCCATCTCATTAGCCTAGCACAAAGGGAGCGCTTGGATGAGAGGAGGTATGAGAGCTTCCATTAATCTCTATGCAGATGTGTGATTACAGCACCGTGTGCCTGTATGATTTAGTCTATATACAGTAACACAGTCTCAGCCCAGCTGAAATGACCTTTATTCTTTTTCTGTTGGTTGTAGGATGTGGTGGGTAGCTGTTTACTGCACTGGCGGAGCAGTTCTACTCTATGCCCTGTACAGATGGGTGATTCCCAGCGCTGTACAGTATCATGGAGGCCTGGCGCTCATCTGGCATGATGTCATTGTGGAGTGGGTACTGGACACGTTGACCCAGTCCACACGTCCTCAGGTGTGACTTCACTCTACAGCCATCATAACACCAACCGGTGTGTCATCCTCAAAATAGCTATGCATCAAATCCAGAGCCCTCTGTTTATCCATCCAACAAATTTCTATAGGGCTTGTCCTACTGTAATTAGGTTAACAGCTGGGCTGGACTGCAGCCTATCCCAGCACACATTGGGAAAGGGCCTGGGTACACCCTGGACTGGTTGCAAGTCAATTGCGGGGAACATATAGAAAAACAATCATTTACACTCACATTCACTCCTACAGACAATTTACAGTCTTCAGCTAAACTATCATGCTTTATTTTGGAAATGTGGGAGGAAATCAGAGTACCCGAATAAAACTCACATGAGCATGGAGTGTATGCACATGCGAACTATACACAGGACGCCTGTGAATATTCTCTTTCAGGCATGTCATTTCATTTGAATCGATAGAAACCGGAATGTTCTGGTTTTCTTAATGCTGTCGCACACCGAGCGAGCGGCCGAACCCGACTGAACTTTTGCACAGTGCCCATGGTTTGGTAACTATTGTCATGAGTGGCAGAGCAGTCGGCCAGTGGTTTTGCACAGCTTACAGCCAAACAAAATGCACATTAGCTTTCACTCACGCTAAAAATACATTTCTGGGTTTTAAGTGAGCCAAAGCCATATAAATAGAGTATATAAAGCACCAAATATTGTGTTTTACATCAATACTGAACTATATGAATAATGTATAATGTGTCTGTGGATGAAAAAACATAGCTTGTGACCAAAATGTACACGAGCGGTACATACTGTACCTCGTTCAGCGAGATTCCTTTCAAATATCCACACTCTCATTTTGATTCTCTCCCATGTCCACTCTCTTTAGCAACTCACTTCTTCCTTAACGATTCATCTCCCCTTTTCTGGTTTAATGAATGTGATAAAGTACAATATACTGTATATACAGCATCAAACGCCTCTACAGGGTCACTGTTCAGGGCGTCCATACAGTATATGCAATCGCTCAATGTGCGGGGGTGCGTCGACAACTCTCATTTTTATCCGACGGTCCGGTCCAATGGGGTTTGATCGCATTACGCAGTGTGCAGCAGGCCTAATAAGCAGGCGTCATCAGTTCATGCACATAGGCTAAATAGGACAGCTCTAGTCTGAGTGTTAGTGTCAGGCAAGTGTATGAGGGGCCGTTAGGGACATTATTCAGGATTAGCTCTCACACTTACTATTCAAATGCTTTCACACACACACACAAACTACCGAAAGGCTCTCATAAACAGAACTCAAACCCTCTCATACGTACGAGTCTCGCTCTCATAAAGACTACTCAAACACTCTCATAAAGACTACTCAAACCCTCTCCTACACATGAGTCTCGCTCTCATAAAGACTACTCAAACACTCTCATATCTATATGACACGTGTTTCACTACAATTAAATTCCTTCATTCCCTTTGGCCACCTCATTAGGTACACCGGCGCAGGGGAGCTCAAATGCGACTATACGGCCATCCTGCCTGCAACGAACCGTATGCATTTCAGATTGTAACGTAGCGGTGCTGAAACTCTGTCTTGAGTGCAGGAGGAAACACATGTCCACTTGCGCTTTAGCCCGAAAGGCACATTTATTCGGCAGCATCTGCGTCAGGTTAATGGCAACCCAGTCTGCTCGCTCTGTGGTAGACAAGTCAGCCTAGCCCTACGTCGTACACGACACGGCTTCTGATTGGCCGACCATTACGTCATATCCTACGGAACGTACACATGATAGCAGTCCTTTTAAATCAATGAGGAAAAGCGTTATTGTAACACAATAATCAACAAGTATACAACATATATACATTAGAAATATATATGTATGTCCTATACAGTATAATGCTATGTAACGCTACTGCTTAAGTTAGGCTTACTATTGTACTTTATGGCTGTTGGTCAATGCCATATTTTATTTTGAAATCACTTCCTTTTCAACTTATATAAATACACGCTCACATAAACATGTCAAATGTCTGCACACATACACCTCTAATAAGCTCGCCCAAAACATACATAACATACCATCCTCAAATCCAGTCATAAAATATACTCAGATCCTTTCACATATCCATCTCAAATGCTTGCATACATGCTTGTGAAATAAACAAATCTTTTAAGATAGATAGATAGTCTTTTCATACCATGTGCCTCTCGCCCGAAGATAGCTGGGATAGGCTCCAGCAGGCCCGCGACCCTGGTGAGGAGAAGCAGTACGGCAGTACGGAAAATTGTCTCACATCAACCACATTCCACTAACCTTTGTCTGTTTTCATTAAAATAATCCTTTGAAAAGTGTAAATTGGTAGTTGACATTTTAAATTAGCTGTATTTACATCTGCTTCAGACAAAGCAGCACTAAAACAAATTGACACACAGTAGGCCTATTATGAAATTGTTAGTGCTGTATTTGGATTTTCTTTCAGCGGCTCCTGGCTGCAGTACACAAAAACGCCACCAGAGGGGACCCTCGCAGTGTGGTCAAAGCCATTGATGACTTCTGCAAACACAATGAGTGGGCCATGAATGTAGGCGACGAAAAAGGTATTTGATGAGCCTTAATTACGTGACTCTCACAAGTCACCAGAGTACTCAGACTCTTTTACTTAGGTAGAAATAAAGATACTCGTGTAAAAAAAAAAGACTGATATCAGTAGAAGTACTGATTTAACTCCTTTACCGAATTAACAGCAAAAACTGTACATAAGATGTACTTAGGCCTGACAGTAAAAATTAAAAATGTTTTTTCTTTTGATAACTTGGTATAATGAAAAAAATATGTGCACCCAAAATAGTTTGCCTGCAAGCTAGCATTAATCGGCTCGACTTTTATGCTTTCAAAACAACCTGTTTGGATAGCTTTGCGACATAGTCAACTGACTAACAAAGAAATACTTCCTCACGATAACAACTGAAAAAAAAAAACTAAACCTAACCTGCAAGTATTTTTTTCAGATGAGACGGAGAACCTTTGAACTCCAGAAGCCAAACAAATCACTCTCGTGGCCGACGAAATCAATGATCTAAAATAAGGCAATAGGTGGGGAATATCTTGCGTCTCCGAATCTGTTGCGTCATCGTTGCTAATGCTCTCTGGTTCACGTTCCACCGCATAAGTCCCCAAGATCTCAGTCACGTATTTAATCAACCAAGCTCTCAACCGCAGTTCGCTTTACCTGTCTCTGTTGTGTTTTTTAAAGTTGTGTCTTCATCTGCACGTGTTGGAAATAGACACGCCTATTTGGAAAAGGAAAGGAGAAGGAAACACATATATATTTTTTAATGTTGGGAACAAAAGTTAGAAGTCATCAAATTAAGTCATCAGATTTGATAAAGACAAGTAAAGACACTGGAAAAATCTACTCAAGTACAGTAATGAAGTACTTGTACTTAGTTACTTTCCACTACTGGTGACTCTTTACATGCACATGTGCAATTGCTGTCTTATCTAATAATCATGTTTTATTCCGTGTTTGCCATAGGTTGCATTCTTGACTCTGTGGTGTCTGATGCCAATCCTGTTTGTGTGCTCGAGCTGGGCACCTACTGTGGCTACTCCACAGTTCGCATCGCCAGTTTGCTCCCACCTCACGCCAAGCTCATCACACTTGAATTTAACCCGGACTATGCCGCTATCGCACGGCAAGTCATTGCATGGGCAGGTGTTGGTAATAAGGTAAATGCATCTGCTTATAAATAAACCCAAACGAGTCGTTCAAGACGGTTGGATACATATGTTTCTCGCTGCAGGTGAAGTTAATTGAAGGAGAATCTGGAGAGTGGATCCCAAAATTGAAGGAGCAGTTTGCAGTAAAAACATTTGACCTGGTTTTCTTGGACCACTGGAAGAATCGTTACCTTCTCGACACCAAACTGATGGAGGCAGGTCATATTGGGCAGGTCATTTTATACTGATGGCGTTTTGAGGCTAACACCCTGCATGACACAAACTTTGACACTGTTTCATCAGGAGTGCTGCCTCCTTAGGAAAGGGAGCATCCTGCTGGCCGATAATGTCATCTGTCCTGGCACGCCAGACTACCTGGAGTACGTCCGGAACAGCCCACAGTATAAAAGCCAGTACTTCAAATCTCATCTGGAGTATACAAAAGCGGAGGATGGCCTGGAGAAGTCAGTCTTCTTAGGGTAGTTTTTGACAAATGAGCATTGGAAGGGTCCTCGGTTTATGAGGAAGTTCCTTTCTTACTACAGTGACGTAACCTGAATTTCTACATGATTTGGCTCATGCGTTAACTACTGCTAACGCTGCAATAAGGGGCAAACGAATGGTTTTCAAAGGGCAAAAGATTCGATCAGCGCTGTGAAACTTGGCTTAATATTTGGCGCCTTCACTGCAAAACACGTTTTACAGACCACGGGCGCACAATGGTCTATAAATTGTTAATATTTACACTTACAATGACTTACAGTAACATTAAATATGCTTTTTAGTCATAAAACCGCTGTCTCATTTTTGATGAACACTTAGGCCTACTGCATCAGAGCATATTACTCCAATTCAAAAGTCTTTACACTGGTTCCCAGTCAGCTTTAGAATAGATTTTAAACTTCTGCTACTGGTCCATTAATCCCTAAATGGTTTCGGTCCTGAATACATGAAAGAAATGCAAATGGCATATAAACCCAGTCGGGCTCTGAGATGGACAGACTCAGGTCAAATAGTGGAGCACAGCGTCCAAAGCAAACGTGGTGAAGCAGCATTTTGCTATTATGCTGCACACAAATGGAATAATTTGCCAACAGAAGTGACGTCAGCCCCAAGTGTGAAAGTTTTTAAGTCCAGGTTAAAAACTCTTCTTTTTTTCTCATGCTTTTTAGAGCAATTTCACTTTTAAATGATATTTCTTGCACTGTACGCTATTTTAATTGTATTGTTTCTCTCTCTCTCTCTCTCTCTCTCTCTCTCTTTGTTTTAAATGTGTATAAGCTGTTTTTTTTTTTTTTTTTAATGCTTTTAATCATGTAGAGCAGATTGAGTTACCTTGTGTATGAAATGAATTTGCTTTGCTAATAAATTTACTTTGCTTTTGCTTTGCCTTGTCATGGTGAAGAAGGATTTACCGATTTATCGATCTATTTTCCTACCCCCACCTACTCCTATTACAATAGTCAAGTCTACTTGAGATAAAAGCATGGATGAACTTCTCCTGGTGTGCTTGACACATGCAAGCCTTCTTGTCTGGGGCTTTATGGGCCCTGGCAGGGTCACCCATGGCAAACAGGTCCGAGGTGAGGGACCAGACAAAGCACGCTCAAAGACCCCTTATGAAGGGTACAAATATCAGATCTCGTTTTCTCTTGCCCAGACCCGGGTCACCAGGGCCCCCCTCTGGAGCCAGGCCTGGGGGTGGGGCTCGAAGGCGAGCGCCTGGTGGCCGGCCCTGAACCCGTGGGCCCGGCCAGGCACAGCCCGAAAGGGTAACACTTCATATATATCTATATTAGGGATGAAATGTATTTTGAAAAGCGTCAAAACGGTTCGGTTTGACTGTTTCGGTTCAGTCGGCATGCGTTCCGGTCTTTTCATAGCATGTGCGAATCTTATTTTTTTCCTCATTCACCAATGTGACGTCGACAGTGTCACACCACAGCACAACAGCAAAACACGGACATGTCTTCTGCGTCATGCCCTCCAGCAATGCACCAGCCAATCATATTGCACGGTGCGTGTCAGCAGAAATCTTAAATTAGAAAGAACAGATACAGATGGTTGGGGCAGCAATAATCTTACAATGGTACTTCTGCGTCTTTTCTCTGGTTCCTCGGCTTGGCCTCTCCATTGCGCGACGTCCCGTCCTACTCATAACCGTCTGCGACGACGACCCTCCTTCCCCCGCCGACGCAGGCAGCTCAAGCAAGTTTATCCAAGAAGTAGTGTGGAAATGATATCACTATAATGTTCGCGACCGTCTGATTAACACGGAAACTTTGCTTCACCCGAGGAGACGCAATGCTAGCGTGTAGCGAGCTAACCTTTAAAAAGTGGGAGGCATAAACATGAACTGTTGTAATAACTACTACCCGATTTGGATGTAAATATCTTGTTTGTTTAATTTTAAATCCATTGTGGTGGTGTTTTAGCCAAAAAGATCATTCTTGTCCCAATATGTATGGACCTAACTATGAGCATATATTTGAGTAACATCAAGGTGAAGTTTATGGAGTGAACTTTATGCATAAGCCAAGCTCATTTACATATGATCAGTCAACCTTTGTTGAGCCACGCTCCCAACTTTGTGGGAACAGTTCTTCCATTTCTGATATGCCTGTGCACCACGACACAAAGCGAGCTCCATGAAGACATGGATGAGAGAGTTTGGTGTGGATGAACTTGACAGGCCTGCACAGAGTCCTCACCTCATGCTGATAGAACACCTTTGGGATGAATTAGAGCGGAGACTGAGACTCACTCTATCTATCTATCTATCTATCTATCTATTTATCTATCTATCTATCTATCTATCTATCTATCTATCTATCTATCTATCTATCTATCTATCTATCTATCTATCTATCTATCTATCTATCTATCTATCTATCTATCCATCCATCCATCCATCCATCCATCCATCCATCCATCCATCCATCCATCCATCTATCTATCTATCTATCTATCTATCTATCTATCTATCTATCTATCTATCTATCTATCTATCTATCTATCTATCTATCTATCTATCTATCCACCCTCTCTCTCTCTCTCTCTCTCTCTCTCTCTCTCTCTCTCTCTATGTATATTGGGGTTTTGTGGTGGTCAACTCCAAAAGTTGTCCTGTAAAACTAAACCAGCTCCAACCTACTTGCTTCTTTTCCCACTGTGCTATCCTTAATAGGTGGGTGAAAGAAAGAGAACGAGAGAGCGTGTCTGTGTGTTTTGTGTGTGTGGGGCATTTTAGTGTGTGTGAGAGAGCATGAATCAAATCGCTCATCTAATCTCTCAAAGTGACCAAGGTCCATCATAGTTGGGGGGGGGGGGGGGGGGGGGGGTGGAGAGAGTTCCGCATTTGGTTCAGCTGGATGAAAAAAAGTGGGCTAGTCCACCTCGTGGCTTCTTCACAGACGCCTGCATGATAATCCCAATCTGTGGCCATTAGTGCTCTGAGAGACTGAGTGAGGAGAGGGTTCACAGAGCGAGTGAGCTGAATAGAGGAGGAGGAGCACCCGAGCAGGGATGCACACACAGAAGGAAAAGAAGGAGCGAGAGCATGAAAGAGCTTTTAAGGGATTTGCCAGTGATTTGTAGAATCTCACTGCTGTGATATTGTACTTTTCCCCACCCTGCCCCACACTTGTCTTCAACTCTGCCATGATATCATACTAAAGGCTGAAAAATCAGCGTTTCATTTTGGGTTTGGTGAATCTCAATTTCAAGTTTTTAGTGTGCTCTGCTATTTTTGCAAGTGTGATGATAAAGGATCTATATTTTGTGTGGAGAGGAGAACCTTGCCTCTGAGATAGACTCCCACTTTGGAGCAAATATGGATAAGAGCACGTTTGAGGGATAAAATCAAGATTGGTCCATGAAGAATGGGCAGGTGAGTGAATTGTATTTTATTTTTTTAATTTGACAATGCTCTGCATACTGCCGTAAAGGTACAAAGCATCACACGAGTATTCGACTGCTCTATTGCAAACACCCACCTGGAAAAACATGTTCTCATTAAATGCATTACACTTTGGTGCAAATTGCATTTGTCACATCAGACGGTACCATATATAAATATGTCATTTTGTCAGAAATATTCCAGTAAATGTTTTTGTTTACCATGATGCGCTCTCAGTTGCCGACGATAACATCATCCTATATTTACTTGTTCCAAGTGCGTATGGAAGATGCACATTTTCTGCCCTTACAGATATTTTGAAAATTATGATTTTGATTTGTAATGGTAACCATCAACGTGAGAACCTTATGTCCATCATAAAACATGTTCTGCATTCATTGCACACATTCAATTACAGTACAATTCATCTAAATGATAATGTTGCATGTCCCCACCAAAAGCACCTGCTGTGAGTTTGCACAAACAATCAGTCGTAGGTACTTCCTTAGGTACTGTACATCTTCACAAGCTAATGAGAACCAGTAAAAGCTTCATTAAAGAACCTGCATTCCCGATAAATACGAGACAAGGATGAATTGAAAATGTTTTTTCTCATAGTTGTTTGCAGTGGTGTACAAATACACGACGTAGTGCAGGTGTTTGTAATAAGAGAAAACCACTGGATACAACTAAAGTAATAAACTTGTTACATTATTACCTCTCTGGCTGTGTCAATGATGTAAAAATCAGAATTATCACGCCGCTATATCCACTTTTAGATCTCAGCAGACTGCATCGGTGAAGCTAATGAAGTGCCCGGGGGAGTGTATACAGTGTATACTGTACACATACAGTATATCTAAAATCCACTGGAGTTTTACCCCTGTGAAGAAATAATAAACTATAAGCCATCTGGGATTACGAAATATGCAGAAGAATGATTCAGCATTTTAAGTGATGAGGTCACTTCAGACCATCTGTGAATGTCCCCACAGGTGTCAAAGGTAGAAGGAGAGGTGTGGTGCGCCGAGTACCTCTGCTGTTCAGCAACATGACATCAGAAGCCTTCTCATCCCATCAGTGCAGCTGGCTCGGGAAATTGTCCGGACTGTTGTGGATGCTAATGGTAGGGACCGTTCCGGGTTCGCGGGCCCAACAGGGCACCCAACCTCAGTCTCTCAAAATTGAGGGTGACATCACCCTGGGGGGTCTGTTCCCAGTGCACTCCCGAGGGCCAGTGGGAGTGCCCTGCGGAGACATTAAGAGGGAAAAGGGAATCCATCGATTGGAAGCCATGCTGTACGCCCTGGACCAGATCAACAGTGATCCGGATCTGCTGCCCAACATCACATTGGGAGCCCGAATACTGGATACCTGCTCCAGAGATACCTATGCACTGGAGCAATCGCTCACTTTTGTCCAAGCCCTCATTCAAAAGGACACGTCTGACGTGCGCTGTTCCAATGGAGAGCCTCCAATCATCCCCAAACCAGAGAGGGTGGTTGGTGTAATTGGGGCATCTGGGAGCTCTGTATCCATCATGGTGGCCAACGTGCTTCGGCTATTTTCGGTAAGCTGTCTTTCACTACCTCTCTTCTATAGACACACACAACGATTCAAGAGAAGTTCCTTTTCAGCAAGTAAGCTGATGAGGTGAAGCATTTGATATGTATCTATTTCCCACCGCTTTGTCTGTCAATCACAATACACATACAGACAGACAAGCATTCACAATCACACCTTTGGAAGATTTAGAGCAGGGATGTCAGAATTGTTTCCATCGCAGGCCACATCATCAAGTAAAGTGAAGTCAAGTTGATTTGTATAACCGTTAATCACAAAAGAATCTCAAAGGGCTTCCCAGGCTCACAGTTGACAATTGACGGTCATAGTCATGATTCCCCTGAGGAGGCCGGTTAGAACATGGAAACCACAGGAATGTAGTATCACGGTTTGTTACACTTCGGTTTTAAGGTCACGGTTGTACAGCAAGGGCGCAAAATACAAAATAAACAGCTTATGTTTTGTGCAAAGAGGAACATCCATCCATCCATTTCCTTTACCGCTTATCCTCGCTGGAGCCTATCCCAGCTATCTTCGGGCGGGAGGCGGGGTACACCCTGAACCGGTCGCCAGCCAATCGCACGGCACATAGAACCAAGCAACCATTCGACCTCACATTCACACCTACAAGCAATTTCGAGTCTTCAATCAACCGACCACACATGTTTTTGGGATGTGGGAGGAAACCGCAGTGCCCGGAGAAAACCCACCCAGGCACCTGTTAAACCATTGTTTATAATTATTGTAAGAAAGTATTAATGTAATTAATTAATCTCTTCACATACACTTCACATATCACTATATACTTATTTGTAATAGCATATAATCAAAGGTAATTTGATCAAATTTGTTATTCCAGAAGTGTGTATCAAACTGGCGGCACGGTGGCCGACTGGTTAGAGCGTCAGCCTCACAGTTCTGAGGACCCGGGTTCAATCCCCGTCCCCGCCTGTGTGGAGTTTGTATGTTCTCCCCGTGCCAGTGTGGGTTTTCTCCGGGCACTCCGGTTTCCTCCCACATCCCAAAAACATGCATTAATTGGAGACTCTAAATTGCCCGTAGGCATGACTGTGAGTGCGAATGGTTGTTTGTTTCTATGTGCCCTGCGATTGGCTGGCAACCAGTTCAGGGTGTACCCCGCCTCCTGCCCGATGACAGCTGGGATAGGCTCCAGCACGCCCGCGACCCTAGTGAGGAGAAGCGGCTCAGAAAATGGATGGATGGATGTATCAAACTGGGAGTACTTCACTTTAATCAGTACCCAAGAAGTACCTCTCAGTTTCTAAATGTACAGAATGAGGGAGTATGGGAGTACTGCTTAAGAAACAATCTGTATCATTGTGGCAGACTATTGACCTGTGATGGTTACACTGCTCATTGCAATGCTAAAACAGAGTCTAAATCCCACATGATGTCATGTTGTCATCGAATTACTGCCATGCTACTGCAGCAAATCTAGAAATACCTTGATTAAAAACGCACCATTACAAATGAGCAAAGTTTTAGATGCATGAAATGATGAAGTGTATTTCTACTTTTTCCTGGGGGCTACTTGCATTCTTTATGTCAAGGATGCTCCCTGGGGGCCAAGGAGCGGCACCTCGCATACAGGGCAGATGTTAACTACAGAGTTATAGATCCCAACCGCCACTAAACCCCTCTCAACAGCTCAGGACCCTGGGCTGAAAATAGAGCACCAGGCCAGAGGATGTCAGTGGTTCCAGGATAACAGCAACTTGTGGCCTCGCCGGAGAGGAGTAGATTTATCTAAATGGTCTTCTTCCTGCCGAATGTCCATATGTGCTGCACTCTGCACTGCACATGCTTCTCGACTCACGTACACTGTGTCGCACACTGAGCATCTGCTCATAGACAGAGGAGGAGCCATCTCAACCACTGCACACCACATTGGTCAAATTAAACGATAAAAGACTGCTACTACCATTACTATTCGACAGTAAAGTGACATACCGGTAACTGTAAATATGTCTTTTAAAGGAGACATACTATACTATGATGAAATACATGCGTACAGTCAGAGTCGGCACTAATGTGACGCCCTATAGGCGAGATTTTATTTGGCACACAACTTCATTTGTGATTTACATACACTTACAAAAGAAATCCGACAGCATTATTTTTAATGTTGTCTTTATTGTATAAAATAACATTAACCAATTTAAAATTAAAATACAATACAAAAAAATATTAGGATATAAAGTACAAAAATGAAAAACCTAATAGATACATGCTGTCTACCATGCATGTATAATATACAATATATATTTTTTCTGCTTTGCATATTAGTAGCGTGGGCCATTGCAGACACAGAGTAGGTTTAATCTCCACAAATTATCTATAATAGTTAAGACCCCTTCATGCTGCAAAGTTACAGAAATATTTAACTGGCTATTTACTGTTTAACATATCATGTTGGGGCAAATCGCTCAGAAGAAAGTTATCAATTTAACAGTACACACTGCTTTATAAAAAGGGGGATTGGGGGCTATTTGCAGAGATGGGCGGAAGTCACAATGTGTGAGTTGCAAGTAAGTCTTATTAACCTGAAAGTTTTAAGAAAGTTACAGTGGCGAAAATCAAGCAAGTCGAGTTCTGACTACGTTTAAAGCCCCACAAATGTCATTTTCGTGTTTTGTTTCTAAATACATTAGCTTCTGTATGTTTGAGTGCTGACAACACGTGCAAAGTCAGAACAATTTAGTACTGAATTGTTGAGATAGAGCTTAAAACTCCTTTTCACCATCTCAGCTGGCCAGATATTTTGGGCAGGGCTAAAAGCTAGCCCCGCGATGAAAGAGAGAGAGTTACTTAGCAATAATAGCCGACCCATTTCTACCACCACTACATTGTGCAGTTAGCCATCAAGCTACGCCTACAACCCAGAAAAATGCATCTTCCCTGAAGCATTTTGTGTTGTTTGGGCTTGTGTCATTGTTGTGGTGACCAGCGGTGAGTTGGAGCGCAGTGGACGGCTCCACTGTGAAGTGCCCTGGCGAGTACTTACTGTATTAGCCGCTAGTGGGCTCGTGGACCGGTGTTGGCTCTGTCCAATACTCCACAGCCTTGCTCCGTGCACTGCACGTAGATCCACACAATAGACACTTAAGGGACAGTTAAATGTTTATTACGTTCACTAGCCCGCGAGGTAACAAGCTAAGGAGCAAACGCGCTCGCTCTGTTCGTTTAATATGTCAGTGCCTTGCTCTGAGTTGTTGTGTGTGAGTCCCCCACATAACAGAGACATAAGATAACTGTTTATTAACCATAACCACAGTGGCGCTTGTTACTTACTGCAGAAACCTGAGAACACAGCGTAGCAGTGAACATATTTGATTGACAGGTGAAGGGCTGTATCCAGAGCCTTCAGCGGACACGCCCAAACAGTCCTTATTTTTCATGATTTCAGAGCCTTACTTTACATATTGTATGTACGTGATTTAATTTGTTACATTTCCTCAACTGTGTTGTGTGTATGTATATGTCTGTATACATATGTATATCTACATATACACGTTAAGCTCCAGTACGCCCACGACCCTAGTGAGGATAAGCAGAAAATGGATGGATAGAGGGATGGATCCATGGACGGATGGATATATATACATGTATATACTGTCTCCTCCAAAGGTATTGGAATGGCACGGTCAATTCCTTTGTTTTTGTTGTATACCGAAGACATTTGTGTTTCAGATCAAAAGATGAATATGAGACAAAAGTTCAGAATTCCAGCTTTTATTTCACGTGTTAAACAACTCAGGACAGAGCACCTTTTGTCTGAAGCCATCCACTTTCCAAGTGAGCAAACGTATTGGAACATGTGACTGATGGGTGTTTCTAATTGCTCAGGTGTTGCCTTTTAGATCGATTGCTTAAACATTAGATAGTGCTTGTTTTTGGCTCTGGGTTTCACCTGTGAAAACTGCATGTGCTGCTAAGCAAACATGAAGACCAGAGAGCCATCTATTAGAGAAAAGCAAACCATTCTGAAGCTGAGAGAAGAGGGAAAATCGATCAGAGCTATTGCACAAACGTAGGGCATAGTCAATATAACAATTAATTTCGGTGTACTGGGCAACAGGCATCGAACAGGTCAGCCAAGGGTATCATTAACAGTTGATGACAGAATCATTGTCAGAGCTGTGAAGAAACACCCAAAGACAACAGTCAGTGACATCACTGCCAACCTTCACAGGGCAGGGGCGAAGGTACCACAATACACTGATCAAAGAAGGCTTTGAGAGAAAAAATATACAGGCCATACCACAAGATGCAAACCACTCATCAGCAAAAAGAATCGGAAGGCCAGATTGGATTTTGCAAAGAAGTACAGAGATGAGCCACAAACGTTTTGGAACAAAGCTTTATGGACTGATGAGACCAAGACTGTAGTAACACTCTTACTGTGATGATAAATATTGAATTATCCTTCATATTCAAGGATTCAAAGAATTTTTTTCGTACCAACCATCACCTATTTACACATGATATGGCACAAAATACGATACCTGCGATCCCAGATTAGCCAAATAAGACTTGTGAAATATAAATAGAATACGAAAATAAGATAAAAAGAATTAAGATGAAAAAGATAAGATATTAATCTACAGATGTGGGTGTGGGCAAAGAATCAAAAGCAGCAAGGACGTGAATGTGCAGAAATAGAAATACATTATACTTTAATTGATATTTACATGGTCAATTGAACTTGAAATACAGTGTTCATCATGCAGGGATGAATAGGCATGGGGAGTGATGCCGGGGCTACAGAACACTGTTCGAGGTTAACAGTCTAACAGCTCCTGGAAAGAAGATGTTCCCCAGCCTGGTGGTCCTGCACTGGATGCTCTGTACCCTCCTGCCTGAGGGGAAAGGATAGAAGAGAAGGTGTGCGGGGTGGGTTTAGTCTTTGATGATGCAGACAGGTCTCTTTCTGCATCTGCTGGTGAAAATGTTTGTGGTGGAGGGGAGCACATCCGAATCTATGTTAGCCTTTTCATTCTAAGAGTTAATTGTAACTACTTTTAATATAATTACAGAATATTAAATACTAGATTAAATGCATGTTTTCCCCCAATTCTGTGGCGCTCTTAGCATTCACCTATTGCCAAATGGGTGAGCCAGCCCTCCATACAATAAAGTGTCAAATTAAACAACCAAGTAAATCTTTTTTTATTTTTTATTTTATTTTTAAACATATCCTGTTCAGCTGCATGGCCTTGCAGAATGGTGGATCTGTATGCCTTTGTACTGGAACAGTTTTGCTGTGCAACAGGGGAGTTTGAAATACTCCCTCTGCTGATTTTAAGATGTTGTTATTATTCTGATGTTTATTGAAAATGCAGCCGGACAGATAAGGGTTAGAGTGGACAAGGTCGATGTAATGATGCATTAAAACTGGAGGAGACCGACCAGACCGGAAACCAGCACAGATGTGCCAGCACCCACTTACCCCACCATACCTGGTGCCAGTCCCCCAGGGGACCCTGAATGAGATATGAGTGTGCCCAATGTGCGCAGTATATACAGTGTGAGTACTAAAAATGTGCAGAGTGTGTGAAGTAAGAGGTTCGACTCCTGCGGGTCCGGCCCGAAACAGGCTCTGAGGTTTGGGGTGAAAAGTGTGCTGTAACTCTTGATGTTTGGGGCATTTTGACAAAAGTATTGTACAGACAAGTTAGACACCTGATAACTGTTAAAAGTAAAAAAATAATAATAATTAAAAAAAATACAAGAAAAAAAAAGGCTCACTGTTCCTTTAATAAAATGTCACTGAAGGCTTCAAGCAAAATACTCAAAGGATCAATAAAATTACAGAAAACTTTAAAACAAAACCCTGTTTAAAAAAAGTATTAAATGTATTTTTACACTTTTTTTTTTTTTAATTATTAAACTTGTCAATGAGTGTACAGATTCGTGCCACGCACAAATATGTCACAGTCCAAAATCTGAACAGCTTCCTTACATATACATTTTCAGAAATAGGCAGCTCACCTAAATCAATTACGACTGGGTTGAGATTAGGTGACTGATGTCCTGTCCACTGAATAATATTCAATTTGAGCTGCTATTCATGAAAGGCAGCTCAAGATGATTGCAGAATCCTTTTGTTGGTGAAAAAAAAAATAAAAAATCTTCCACAACAACCAAAATCAAGAATATTCTGGAGAAGGTAGGTACATCACTGGCAGAATCCACAATCAGGAGGTGCCTTTCATGAATATAAATACAGAGTGTTTATAGCAAGGTGTAAACGTGGTCGAATTCAAGGACAGGAAAGAGAAACTTCACTTTGTCTGGAAACTCTAGTTAACTAATGCTGCCCACCTTCTGGAGTCAGATTTTAAATGATGAAACCAAGGTCAACTTGTTTCATAATACTGTATTTAATGGAGAAGAGTAGTGAGAAGGAAAGGAACAGCTCATGAGCCAAAGTCTATTACATCTCAGGCTAAGTGGTGTTTATTGATTATATGACTGTTGACAGAAGTGACATGATGAATTATGAGATGTGTAGGGATATATTCCACACATTCAACCAAATGCTACAATACTGATAGGATGGCATGGAATTTGGAGTCAACAGTGTTGTTGGGCCACAGTAACACTATGCCGCAGTGCTTGAAGAGTTTTCATTTGGAAGATCAGCACTCGCTGAAGTGGATGGAGTACCAGTTAACTTGAGCTCGATGGGGTTAAACGCAAAGCAGCAAACCTCACTACAGAATTAAATATATTGTATGGCTTACAAGTGAGAAATGCTAACCTTTTTCTAGTCCCTTGATCTCTGTCTCTCCCTCTGTGCTTAATGTAATTTGACTAAAACCCCTCTAATCCTTCCAGATAATCTGTGAAATGGTTCTCCCGCTCGTCTCTTCTTCTCCCTTCACTACCCCGTGTGTCTACCTTTCTCTCTATGTGGCTCCAGAGGGTCCACCATTAAGCCACACATAGACACCGGCATTAGTAGGGTCAGGGTTGAAACAGGCCACGTAAACTATGTCATTAAAGATGTAGTACACCTTTGAATTAATCTTCTCGTCTATTTTCCCTTTCAAACAAATGCTATTACAGCTGCGTTTCCGACCATCTGTACTTCACAATGATGCCATAGCCTCAGCGCAAACCGGGGCAGAGCACACTGCAAAATTGTCTTCTTTCTGAGAATTACTGAGCGAGGAATTCTCTCTATGATTGTCCACTTTTTGGATGTTAATCCCCTGCAGTGTGTCAGACTTCAACATAAATGTCACATGCATCCATTTATCTACTGTATAATATGATTTCATCCTTTATTCAGCGAATTAAAATCCTTATTGAAATCCAAGATATTTTACAAGAGGGACTTGGCCAAGAAGAGATCATAGACATATCGTACTGTACACATAAAAAAACGAATTATTCATACATAAAAGACCCAACATGGTTGTGAGATTAAACACTATGTAATGAGATTTGTGTATGGCCACCTGAAATTGTGTATGGCCACCTGAAATTCACCAAGTTGGCGAAGAAGTGCTGAATTCACAAGACAAAATCCAAACCGTGCTGTCTGTGTGTGGGCTTTCATGCACTTTTCACAAATTATTTTTAGGTACGGGGCTGAACGTGCAGCCACCATCATGGTAAAGTCAGCGTTGGCCAAGTCGTATATGGAGTGGTGTGAGCAGTACCTCACTTGTATTACAGGACCACCCCCTCAAAACAAGATAATTTCAGCAAGACAAAGAATAAGGGATGCAAAGGAACTTTAATTCTTGATCCGTATATCCGTATTTTGATGAAAACATATCACAAACATGCTGTTGAAACACCTGGGAACTGTTTTTTAAGTTGCGAACAATTATACTATAATTTGTCCTTTAAGATGACTAATGCACTGATAAGATGTTTCAAAATAATATACCGAAATATTGATATTTTTAACCATTTCAATTGCAACTCTTCACTGTAGGTTGTTGCTGGTTCGCAACAAATATGGATTTGTCAGTAATTAAATGCACTGTACATTGAATGTCTCAAAAGTAAACATACAAGAGATTTTACATTCAGTAGGAGGAGCAAGCAGCCGTCACGTGAAAAGTGTCTGTAAAAAGAGATGTTTTTACAGAGATTATTGGGATTGAGTAAATAAAGAACAGGAGTGGTTCTAAAATGGAAATATGGGCTACCGCTTTCAAAACAAGGTTACAAGCAGCTCACGCTTTCCACTTTTTGTTACCATTCATGTGTTTCAGATCCCCCAAATCAGCTATGCCTCCACTGCGCCGGAGTTGAGCGACAATAGCCGATATGAGTTCTTCTCCCGTGTGGTACCTCCTGATTCTTACCAGGCCCAGGCCATGGTGGACATCGTTAAAGCCATGGGCTGGAACTACGTCTCAACTCTAGCATCAGAGGGCAACTACGGCGAGAGCGGAGTCGATGCTTTCCTCCAGATATCCAGAGAAGCAGGTTGTGTTTCTTGAGTCCACTGCAGTCACATTAATATTAATTTAATATCCAGCACACAGGCTCTTGACTCTTGTTTCAATGAGAGAAGCTGAGCTAAATTTGAGAAACAGCTATAGAGCCTGTTTACACTGGACCATTTTTAACTACAACCCCAATTCCAATGAAGTTGGGACGTTGTGTTAAAAATAAATAAAAACAGAATACAATGATTTGCAAATTATGTTCAACCTATATTAAATTGAATACACTAGAAAAACAATATATTTAATGTTCAAACTGATAATCTTTATTGTTTTTAGCAAATAATCATTAACTTAGAATTTTATGGCTGCAACACGTTCCAAAAAAGCTGGGACAGGTGGCAAAAAAGACTGAGAAAGTTGAGGAATGCTCATCAAACACCTGTTTGGAACATCCCACAGGTGGACAGGCTAATTGGGAACAGGTGGGTGCCATGATTGGGTATAAAAGGAGCTTCCCTGAATTGCTCAGTCATTCACCAGCAAAGATGGGGCGAGGTTCACCTCTTTGTGAACAAGTGCGTGAGAAAATAGTTGAACAGTTTAAGGACAATGTTCCTCAACGTACAATTGCAAGGAATTTAGGGATTTCATCATCTATGGTCCATAATATCATCAAAAGGTTCAGAGAATCTGGAGAAATCACTGCATGTAAGCGGCGAGGCCGAAAACCATCATTGAATGCCCATGACCTTCGATCCCTCAGGCGGAACTGTATCAAAAACCGACTTCAATGTGTAAAGGATATTACCACATGGGCTCAAGAACACTTCAGAAAACCAATGTTAGTAAATACAGTTCGGCGCTATATCCGTAAGTGCAACTTGAAACTCTACTATGCAAAGCAAAAGCCATTTAGCAACAACACCCAGAAACGCCGCCCGTCGGCTTCTCTGATGGAGTGATGCAAAGTGGAAAAGTGTTCTGTGGTCCGACGAGTCCACATTTCAAATTGTTTTGGGAAATTGTGGACGTCGTGTCCTCTGGGCCAAAGAGGAAAAGAACCATCCGGACTGTTATGGACGTAAAGTTCAAAAGCCAGCATCTGTGATGGTATGGGGCTGTGTTAGTGCTAATGGCATGGGTAACATACACATCTGCGAAGGCACCATTAATGCTGAAAGGTACATACAGGTTTTGGAGAAACATATGCTGCCATCCAAGCAACGTCTTTTTCATGGACACCCCTGCTTATTTCAGCAAGACAATGCCAAACCACATTCTGCACGTGTTACAACAGCGTGGCTTCGTAGTGAAAGAGTGCGGGTACTAGACTGGCCTGCCTGCAGTCCAGACCTGTCTCCCATTGAAAATGCGTGGCGCATTATGAAACGTAAAATACGACAACGGAGACCCCGGACTGTTGAACAGCTGAAGCTGTACATCAAGCAAGAATGGGAAAGAATTCCACCTACAAAGCTTCAACGATTGGTGCCCTCAGTTCCCAAACGTTTATTGAATGTTGTTAAAAGAAAAGGTAATGTAACACAGTGGTAAACATGACCCTGTCCCAGCTTTTTTGGAATGTGTTGCAGCCATAAGATTCTAAGTTAATGATTATTTGTTAAAAAAAATAAAGTTTATCAGTTTGAACATTAAATAGCTTGTCTTTGTTGTGTATTGAATTAAAATATAGGTTGTACATGATTTGCAAATCATTGTATTCTGTTTTTATTTATGTTTAACACAACGTCCCAACTTCATTGGAATTGGGGTTGTAAAAAGAAAAAAAAATTAGAAAAAAACAAAAACTATTTCAATATCAAAACAATAAAATCAAAATCCAAAAGGGCCGATGTGCGTATGCATTTTAAAGTTTATTCTAGGTGTCCACAAGTACAGTATATGCCAGTTACAGTAATAGCAGAACACAGTGACACAGTATTGTTTTTGTAGCAACACCTTCTTAACAAAGTGTAGGTTCATGGCTCATTATTGCGACCAGCAAAACGCATTACATTACAAAGTCTTCAAAAAGATATACCCCAATGAGGAGTAAGGGTTCACCTGAAAGGACAACGTGGGGGATTAGTGGGCATTGAATTTAGTGTGCACTGAATTATGTTACGCTGACATGAACCCCTAAGATGTCCCATGCATCCATTAGTTACACTGCTTATATGAAGATAAACATCATATCTGATCACCAAAACAATAATCACTTGTCATATGAACGCCATATTTCAGCAAGGTAACCTATGCTGTTTGTTGATGATACTGTGTATATTTTCTGTGTTTTTTGTGGACAATTATGTATCATGTGATACAGAGGCAGGCAAAAACAAAATGAATGGTTATGACAGCTTCTATATGTCCAACACAGGGGGGCTGTGTATTGCACAGTCCATAAAAATTCCAAGAGAGCCCAGAACTGGGGAGTTTGAAAAGATCATCAAGAGACTGATGGAGACATCGAACGCTCGTGGGGTCATCATCTTTGCCAATGAGGACGACATCAAGTGAGTAGATGCATGTTATAGCAAGAAAAGGTCATCATGATGGTGGCAAGAACATATGCATTTCAAAGAAACTATATGAAAGATGCAACTCAGTGTCAGAGTCAGAAGAGTCAAATGATTACGATGCATCAACCAAAGAAAACAGAACGTGGATGTAAACACTAATATTTGGCAATATTTGGCCATGTCAAAAAGCCGAAAGGACGGTGGTGCAACATCATCTTCTGGAAGGGAAAGAGCTTGGATAAAAATCTTAAATAATTGTGACGAGAATCATATTAGGGAAATCAATAATGTCAGAATCGAAGCACAGTGCAAGAGAACGCAAAGGATTTGGACATTGCACTCCATTATCAGGATAATGGGTTTAATTAGCATTGAAGCAATTACTCAAAATGTATCTTAATTAAATCTTAAATTTTTCTGGAGCAAAGGAAAAAGGTCATGGTGTTTGATTAATCCATATTGCAAGAGTAATCAGGATGAGAAGTGAGGCAGTGATTGCAAAATATTCAAGTACATTGTTTTGAGCGGAGCAACATATTTTAAAGCTGCATTTTTGCTGTATTTTCATGCATCCTGTCTGATCCCTCTCGGTCCTATAAACTGAGGAATGACTTAAGACTTTATTGGAATGTGTTTCCTTCCAGGCGAGTGTTGCAAGCTGCCAAAAAGGCCAATCTGACCGGCCACTTTCTATTTGTTGGCTCTGACAGCTGGGGCGCCAAGAATTCCCCCATCCAAGACCAGGAGGAAGTGGCGGAGGGTGCCGTCACAATCCTGCCAAAAAGAGCCTCCATTGACGGTAGGTGAAATAGAGAAATGTAATATTTACAGGAACTAAAACTGAATGGCGGAAATAGCTCTGAGCATCTATAGTATCATGTGATGTCTGACATTTATGGTGAAGTCTTGTACCAAAAGCAACAAATTCAAGAAATTAATCTTTTTGTCCCAGATGCCTCAAAGTTCAGATACCATCTAATTTTTCATGTCATGAAACAAGAAATATAAAATAAGAATTTCGCAAAATCATTCAGGATTCGACCAGTACTTCACGTCAAGATCTCTGGAAAACAATAGAAGAAACATTTGGTTTGCTGAATTTTGGGAGGATGACTTCAAGTGCAAACTAACACGGCCTGGCATCAAATATGAAGCAGACAGAAGGAAATGTACAGGTACGTTCGACATTACAATGGAATTGACGAATGATAAATTGAGTTTTTAAAGGAACAATGTTCTGTCCTCATGTGACACGTCTGCGTTCCGGTAGGTGAAGAAAGAATAAGTCGAGATTCTCAGTATGAACAGGAGGGGAAGGTGCAGTTTGTGATCGATGCAGTCTATGCAATGGCTCACGCCTTACACAGCATGCACATGGACCTGTGTCCCGGCTCGATGGGCGTTTGCGACAAGATGGATCCCGTGGAGGGACGCATGCTCCTCCAATACATTCACTCCGTCAATTTTAATGGTACGATTTTAACATTGACTTTTCTCTGAACCCTCTTGCGTAATACGCGGTGATGCTCATGAAAAAATGATTTGACTTTGGCTTTCTGCAAGGTTGATATGAGGAACTTTAGCGGGGGAAAAAAAAAAAAACTGTTAAAAGGAAGTCAGCAGACCTTGAGATGTGTCTGCTAATGTATCAAGCAAGACTAGAAGACAGTACATCCCTCCGGCTCCCTCCATGTTGAACGCTTTTCATCATGTTTCATAAAAAAATAAAAAATAAAAAATAAAAAGTCCGTTTTGCAAAAGAAAAAAGGTGTTCTGTGAAAGCATACGTATTTACTGCTCGCTTCTTGCTGGATGACCTTGGCTTGTATGGAGGGTTTTTCTGATTGTTCGCCTACAGGCAACTGAAAGGAACATCCAATCACGTTAGGGCAACAGAGCACAGTGTACTGAAAGACCATTGAAGTGCAGGAGAGTCTTCGCTAAATCCCATCATGCACTTAGCTTTCACAGGATGGCACAACATGTGGGTGTTTGCTTTTCAAGACGTTTTGAGAGTTTGGATATCTTAGTAGTTTCCAGGCTATTAAAATAATTCTTCCGCCCAACAGGAAGTGCAGGAACTGGTGTGATGTTCAACGAGAATGGAGACGCACCTGGTCGATATGACATCTTCCAGTACCAGCTTTCCAATGTCAGTAACCCTGGCTATAAGGACATTGGCCAATGGACAAACAACCTCCGACTCAATGTAAATATTTGTTTTTCATACGAAATTTTTTTTCTATTGAGCAACACAACTGATATGCATTTGCTGGTTGGGTTTACAGACTAGAAATGATCCGCCCAGAACGGAAAGTTCGAGTTTTGAGCAGCACCAAAATGTATACATTCATACCACCCAATACCTATTTCCTTGTTATGCTAGGAGGAATTGGCAATGATTCCAAGGGTCCATGACTGACCCAAGAGAATAGTATTTTCAATTTCTGCCATTGATGAGGAGGGGGAGATTTTGTTTTTGTTTCTTTGCAGAGCTCAAAATCTATGGCACCTCCACTTAAAATGATTCTCGTTTGAAGCTAATTAAGTGCCTATACATCAACACTTCATTGAAAACATTCCATCTGATTAAGTTAATTGATAGTAGAGAACGTTTTTTATAATTAATATTTATATTTTTATGAATATACATGTCCAAAACTACTTTCAAAATTTACCAGTTCGCTGTTTTTCTCCTGTTTTCAGTCTGCTAAAGTCAGTTACTTATTTCAGCAAATAAGAAAATTGGCTTCCGTCTCTCTACAAAATTATTATATATATTTTTTTACATACAGTAGTTGGACAAACATAAGAGCAGTATCTGTCTTCTGGTATATAGTTAACAACATTTTGACCCTCATTTTGTTGACTGGGAGCACAGTTGGAGCTCCCTACAAGGTGTGTGGTTAGAACATGGCATTAACTATCCAGTAACTACTTCTCTCCCAGCCAGAGGAGATGCAGTGGTCAGGCGGTGACCGCAAGATCCCAGATTCCGTGTGCAGCTTCCCATGCGAGCCCGGTGAGAGGAAAAAGATGGTGAAGGGCGTTCCCTGCTGCTGGCACTGTGAGCTTTGTGATGGCTACCAGTATCTTCTGGACGAGTTCAGCTGTGACATGTGCGCCTTCGACATGAGGCCCCTTAAAAACCGTACAGGGTGCCGGCCCACGCCCATCATCAAGTTGGAGTGGAGCTCTCCCTGGGCCATAATCCCTGTCTTCCTGGCAATTCTGGGCATCCTTGCCACCACGGGGGTGATCGCCACATTCATCCGTTTTAATGACACCCCTATTGTTCGCGCCTCCGGCAGAGAGCTCAGCTATGTGCTGCTGACGGGCATCTTCCTCATTTACCTCATTACTTTCCTCATGATTGCTGAGCCCAGTGTAGCAGTGTGCGCTTTCCGGAGGCTGCTTCTGGGGCTTGGAATGTGCATCAGCTACGCCGCCATGCTGACAAAAACCAACCGGATCTACCGCATCTTTGAACAGGGAAAGAAGTCAGTGACACCACCAAAGTTCATCAGTCCGACTTCTCAGCTTATCATCACCTTCATTCTTATCTCCGTGCAGGTAGATGTGCGCCTCTTCTAATGGGATTAGTCACATTTAGCTAGGACCCAAACTAATAACACCACTTGCTCTCCAGGTGCTTGGTGTGTTCATTTGGTTTGGCGTGGTGCCCCCGCACACCATCATAGACTATGAAGAACAGAAGCCTCCGAATCCCGAATTTGCCCGAGGAGTTCTCAAGTGTGACATGTCCGATCTGTCCCTCATCCTGTGTCTGAGCTACAGTATTGTTCTGATGATCACTTGCACAGTGTACGCCATCAAGAGCAGAGGAGTTCCTGAGACCTTCAATGAGGCCAAGCCCATCGGCTTCACCATGTACACCACCTGTATCATCTGGCTGGCCTTTGTACCCATCTTCTTTGGAACTGCACAATCTACAGAGAAGGTACTTTCCAAGCATTTTGTTCAGTTCTGCTGGGAATGAAGGTATAATGCTTCATATGTGGGGAGAAAAACTGAACAAACTACAGCTAAAGCTGAAACAGAGTAGAAGTGAAGAAAGGCTTTACAATTTTATTTTAAAAGAGTAGGTTAATGATGTCATTCTAAACTATTTTTGAAAAAAAAAAAATAACATGTTATCCTGTATATCACTATTTGGCAAGTTCAAGCTACTGCCCGTAACTATGGTTGCCACAAGCGTCAATCATTCATTCATTTTCCGTACCGCTTTATCCTCACTAGGGTCGCGGGCGTGCTGGAGCCTATCCCAGCTGACTCTGGACGAGAGGCGGGGTACACCCTGAACTGGTCGCCAGTCAATCGCAAGGCACATATATACAAACAACTCACATTCACACTTAAGGGAAATTTAGAGGCTTCAATTAACCTACCATGCATGGTTTTGGGATGTGGGAGGAGCCCGGAGCACCCGGAGAAAACTCACGCAGGCACGGGGAGAACGGATTTGAACCCAGGTTGTCAGAACTGTGAGGCAGATGTGCTAATCAGTCGCCCAAAGTGCCGCCGCTTCAATCATTTTACATGAAAAAATGAGCCCAATTAATTTAACATGCCCCTAATATGCAATTCTAACAATTCAGCAAAACAGTAGTCATTTTTAAGTTCCCAAGCTAGCATGAAAGAGGTCACTCACTGTTCTGAGCCGTCTAGCAACTCACAGCAGTTTAAATATGTCATCAAAAAGTGGCACAAAATAAACCCTTAAGAAAGATACTCTTGTTGTATTATGGTATTCCGCAGATTAATTGGGGTTTCTTGATGACATACAGGAGGTTCGTAGGAAAAGCAACACAAGAGCTGGATGACAAAGCTTGGACAGCAAAATTCACTCAGAATAAGAATATATATGGTTAGGTGGCACTCAGACAAGATTTCATTAAACTTAAACTTTGCAGAATGCTTCAATACAGTTTTTTTTTTTTAACTCCTGCAACCGTCAGTATTAGCCTCACACCAATGATGTAACTCATTCATTAATTCAAGTAAAAAAAAAAAATAAATAAATAAAAAAAAGGAAAAAAGGAAATTGCCCCTCTTCAAACCTATTTTGTGGCAAATCCTTGATGTGAGCAAACTTTGATGCCGTGCGCTGCCCATACTAGATGGTGAAGGTAAAAATAAAAAAGCTTCACAATTTAGTGTTTCGGATTTTATTTATTTGTTTCCCCTTTCGGCTTGCCCCGTTAGGAGTCACCACAGTGCGTCATTCTTTTCCAACTAAGCTTGTCTCTCTAGGACAATTGGAGCATTTAGGTGAATTGCCTAATCCAGTTGGTCAAAGTAAAAGTCCTGGAATTCACCCAAAGTCGCTGCCGAAATACTGTAAAAACCCATAAAGAATTATTGCTTAAAAATAAGCAATACACCAGGGGTGATGATGCCCCACAGACACACACATGATGTTGGTTGTCTCTCTTACTATTTGCTTCCCGTTACGCTTACAGGACGTCCTTCCTCCTCTTACTGAGCTTCAGTGTTTCCTTTACCTCGTTAGCTATTTCTATTGTCACAAAGAACATGACTGTTGGGAAATTATTTAAAGAAACGGCGGAAATGCCTTAACTAATAGAGAGATGTATTATAAACCAGTGAGGCCTAAACAATTAAAGCCCGCAGTGCTTTCAAATTCTTTTCATCTCCTCTAAATAGGAATAAAGAGAAATAAGAAAGGACAAAGAAAATAGGTCAGATGAACTGAAAGATGGACACAAACCCTCTTGATTCACAACCCATTCAATAAATCATCACTCAAAAAAGGGTTCTAAATATAGGCTTTTGTCCATCTCATGAAAATATTATTTATCCCTTCTACATGTGCAGGACCATGTGAGGGTTGGTGTTACACCTGCTTTCTGTCTGTATTCATACAGTATATGGAGGCACCATTCACTTTTTGAAGGTTGTGTATCAGCGTGCCTTGGGCTATAAGCACATAAATCACCACAGCTCCTTTCAGATATTGGGGTGGGGTTCATTGAGTGAGACTGATAAAAAGCAAGGTCAAGCTGATAAAAGAAACCATTCTGAACTGATATTAAACCAGAGGTACTGTGAAAGATGTGAATCTGGCAGTGTCTTATTTATGGCACATGTGCGTTGTTTTATTTATAAGCAGTACAGTCTGCCTGAGTTGATATGAGTTCATAATTCATTAGAGTCAATCTCAGTGGAAGTCAACTTTGATTATTGCTGTTGGCTTTGCAAAAGCCACTGAGAGTTGATGTCAGTCAAAGCCCACAAATAAAAGCCTCCGTTCCTGAATACATACACCAGGTCATAAATCTAGCACCAGACTGTGGGAGTGTGACAGAGGGCGGTGGGGGACCAGTGCCACTTCTGCTTTGGAATGTAAAAGGCCAAGACACCTGTTGGTACATGCAGTGTGCCGTGTTTTTAATACGGTTTAATGCATCAAAGCATAGGATAGCATAGCACAGGATCAACAACCCCATGCAATTTTATGCATTCAAGATTCGATTATTCGATACGATTCATGTTCGCAACAAACCACGTGATGATGTGCGTTTGTTTGTTTTTTAATCAGCCACAAGATTTGTGACTTGTGAAAAACAAATTGCTGTGTGGATTAGCAAGCGATGAATGAACAAAAGAAGTACAAAAACATAAAGAAGCAAAACTGGTCTTTGTTGATCATTTCAGTAATTATGTGGATGATCTAGAAAAATGGTTCTCAAACTTGTAACACCAATCACCACCTCAAAAAAGAATTGGATTTCCAATAATGTAATGACGATCATTAAAAATAAAATACAGCAGCATAGCTAGGGGCAGAGGTTTTATTCCTAAAAAGTATATTTGACATTATAAGCCTCAGTTTGAACATTAACACTGCACTTGAATTTAAGGGAAAAAAACTGAATTAAAATGATTCAATTAAAACATATTGCACATAAAAGTTAAAAATTGTACCCAAATAAATGTTTGTAAACAAACAGTTCTAAACAATGAGATGCAAATGCATTGTACTTAAAGTTAAATACAACTGAACTGTACTTAATAAATGACAAAATGCCCAAGACAGTGAAACATTATGCACAATTTGAACATTTAATTGACTGATTCAGAGCTGCAACCTATAAAAATTCACTTACAGAACAATTTGTCCAAATTTGTCTAAATTTCCATATTTTCAAAATTTTGTCAAGAACAGTACCGTGTGACAGCCATAATCATAATCGTTGATAAGTTATAGCATCAATATTTGTCATTTTAATGTTTTCATTACATCAACCTTGTAATGGCGGACGCAGTTACAGCTGGAATTAAAGTACCCGTATATGAGATTTTGACGTGCCATCATCAAAAATTCATTGGATTCGATAAATGGATTAATTTGCCTTTGCTAATTGTATTTTCCACCCTGCTAACAACAAAAAAAAAAAAAAAAAAAAAAAAGCAAACCAAAAAAAACAGCAAATCACATCTTAAAAACACACTTTTACAGACTGGCTTTCATCTCCCCCGTTTTTATTATTTTTTTAATTTATTCATATTTTTGTTGCTATTCATTTTATTGTGTATATCAATTTTTATTCACTTATAAATGGATTTTATATAATATTGTTTTTAGATGTACTTATCCATTTATTCATTCAGAATATCATATAGTCAGATCAGTGACTTACAATGCGTTGAGGCCAGACGCAAAGAGAACTTTCGCATTGGCTTCTTGGCAGCCGTGGGCGTAGTAAAATAGCGTGCGCCAAACAGCTGTTCAATGTCGGACGCTGGATTTTTTTCCAATACCCGGAACAATCAGTGTTCCCTCCGTAATAAGTCAACGTTCAGTGATTTCTGTAAGAAAATACTGATGTTTCGTAACATTTGACAGTCCTGGTGATTCCAGTAGTAGAGCGAGCCCTGCGTACCACACTTTGGAAATCACTGATCCCGTAGGCTACAAAACACAACCAAATAGCAGAGTGCTCTTCAAAAGCACAACATGAACATAGTATGCTCGTGCAGTGAAACAAAGATGCAAAAATGACAAACCAAAGACGCCCAATAAAACAGAAGTATAATCTGTTTACGTGCCTCAAATAGTTACGTCACCATGATGATTTGTGAGCATGGTGGGAGTATTTCAGTAACACCTCATTTGATCCTGTTAGCTTCTGCCATTTGCTATATCGCAAATGTCATGGCACCACTATGCACATCCTGCATTGCAGAATACAAAGAGGAGCCCTGCATAGTACCGGTAACAAAAAAACCCACCTCATCTGGCCTCAACATCTACAGACCTGTTGCACTGACGCCAAGTCATGAAGACGATGGAGAGACTTGTTCTGGCCCACCTGCGACCACAAGCGAAACAAGACTCCCTGCCGTTCGCCTACCAGCCCCGTGTTGGTATGGATAATGCTGTCCCCTATCTGAGGCATTCTGCTCATTCACACCTGGATGATTGCAGAGGTACTGTGAGAGTCATGTTCTTTGATTTCTCCAGTGCATTCGACAGCATCCAACCTTTTCTGCCGGTTAAGAAGCTTAAGATGCTTTGGAAGGCTGTCTCATCGCCCGGCATCTCCTGGCATCTCAGCACCCTGTGATGTTGGAGCACCACAAGGGACTGTTCGGTCTCCATTCCTGTTCACCTTGTAAACCTCAGACTTCCAATACTATGGAGCATCTGCAGAAGCTCTCGGATGACTCTGCGGTAGTGGGGTGTATAAGGGATGGACAGGAGAACACCACTCAGTCTATCCCACCATCAGGGGGGAGGAGATTGTACAAGTACTTGTATTGTGCAGCAGTAAAGGTACTTGGGAGTACACTTGAACCATGGACTGGAATAGGGCATGAACATGGAAGCTGTTTACAAGAAGGGAATGAGCAGACCGTATTTCCTGAGGAAGGTCAAATCCTTCAATGTGTGCAGCAAGATGATGGAGATGTTTTACTAGCCTGTGGTTGCAAGTGCCATCCTCTTTGCTGTTGTCTGCTTATACTACTTGCCACGGACCAACAGGCTTCACCTTGAACTTCTGTCTCCTTTTCTTCCTGCTTAGATGTATTTTTTCCTTGGTTCCCCTTAAAATGTGGCTTTTATTTTTATTTATTTTTTCAGTTTGTTGGTTGCTCCTATTTTGATCTGTCGTGTTAGTGTACGTTGTATGGGTTCTCGGGTGTACCTAATGAAGTCCAGTATGTGCATGCGTGAAAAATATTTTTCATCTCACTTCTTCCTTTTCTAGATGTTCATCCAGACTACAACCCTGACGGTGTCTATGAGCCTGAGTGCCACAGTGTCCCTGGGCATGCTCTACATCCCCAAAGTCTACGTGATCATCTTCCACCCGGAGCAGAACGTACAGAAGCGAAAGCGTAGCTTCAAAGCTGTGGTGCAGGCAGCCACTGTGTCCACACACCTATCGCAGAAATCTAACGACAAACAGAACGGAGAGTCAAAGATTGAGCCAGACAGGTCACAGTAAAAGAGACTCAAATGAGATATTCATCACATGTCATCACAAGCGCTCTTACTGACATGATCAGTCAAACAGAAGACAAAGAAGCATTTACAGTATCTTGGGCAATGTTCTCCCCCCTCCTTTTTTTAGCTGTGACACCAGCAATGTTCCTAGATTTCTTTATTCTCCATGACTATTTCACTCTGGACCGATCTGCTCTGAAGAGTTCACCTTGAGGAAAATGATAAAATTAACAGAACTTATTGTGAAGGAACGTTAACTACCACAGCAAGGATTTTTTTATTTGTGTACACTATTCACAAAAAGTTAGAGATAGTCGACCTTCAGGTGAACTTTCACAATGAACCTAAACGCACTATGACATTCACAGGTGAACTTAGTTTGACCTCTAAACCTTTGAATGCACAAGTTGCTGCTCTCTAACGAGGAGATGAATGGCGAAATTCACTCATGGTTCTTTTTTTTTTTTATTTCCAAGGATGTCCACTTCTGTGCCTTTTTGTGATACTTCCAGTGTCTCTGTATCTCTGTTGCAACCAGCTGATGACACTCTTAAGCTCAGTGGCCATTTCCCTTTGTGAACATCCTGTTTAAAGCCTAACAATGGCATGGTACTGTTGATCAATTAATAGGTGTTGTCTAGGTCTTGTGATGTCAAAATGTAAACTGCATGATGAAGAGGACTGCCTCAATACTAAATCCAATCAGCCAGAGTATGTTCAATAGATGGGCATTCAATCAATGTGTGTGTGTGAGGGGGTGTCACATTTTAATTTGAGATGCACAATAATTATCGGGGCGCTACAATATTGGGAAAAATGACGTCACACTCATCGGTCCGATACCCCAAAAAACTGGACTGATAACAAGTGTCGTATAATTCGACAGTGCGTTGGTTGCCACACACAGCCTGTTGCATTGGCTCCTGGCAGTCATGTACAACCCCAATTCCAATGAAGTTGGGACGTTGTGTTAAACATTAACAAAAACAGAATATAATGATTGCAAACCATGTCCAACCTATATTTAACTGAATGCACTACAAAGACAAGATATTTAATGTTCAAAATGCTAAACTTTATTGTTTTTAGCAAATAATCATTCACTTAGACTTTTATGGCTGCAACACGTTCAAAAAATGCTGGGACAGATGGCAAAAAAGACTGAGAAAGTTGAGGAATGCTCATCAAACCCGTTTGGAACGTCCCACAGGTGAACAGGCTCATTGGGAACAGGTGGGTGCCATGATTGGGTATAAAAGCAGCTTCCCTGAATTGCTCAGTCATTCACAAGCAAAGATGGGGCAAGGTTCACCTCTTTGTGAACAAGTGTGTGAGAAAATAGTCGAACAGTTTAAGGACAATGTTCCTCAACGTACGATTCCAAGGAATTTCGGGATTTCATCATCTAAGGTCCATACTGCATCAAAAACCGACATCAATGTGTAAAGGATATCACCACATGGGCTCAGGAACACTTAGAAAAACCAATGACAGTAAATACAGTTTGGCGCTACATCTGTAAGTGCAACTTGAAACTCTACTATGCAAAGCAAAAGCCATTTATCAACAACACCCAGAAACGTCGCCAGCTTCTCTGCTCATCTAAGATGGACTGATGCAAAGCAGAAAAGTGTTCTGTGGTCCGACAAGTCCACATTTCAAATTGTTTTTGGAAAATGTGGACGTCGTGTCCTCCGGGCCAGAGAGGAAAAGAACCATCTGGACTGTTATGGACGCAAAGTTCAAAAGCCAGCAGCTGTGATGGTATGGGGCAGTGTTAGTGCCAACGGCATGGGCAACTTACACATCTGTGAATGCACCATTAATGCTGAAAGGTACATACAGGTATTGGAGAAACATATGCTGCCATCCAAGCAATGTCTTTTTCATGGACACCCCTGCTTATTTCAGCAAGACAATGCCAAACCATATTCTGCACGTTACAAAAGCGTGGCTTCGTAGTAAAAGGGTGCAGGTACTAGACTGGCCTGCCTGCAGTCCAGACCTGTCTCCCATTGAATATGTGTGGCGCATTATGAAGCGTAAAATACGACAACGGAGACCCCGGACTGTTGAACAGCTGAAGCTGTACATCAAGCAAGAATGGGAAAGAATTCCACCTAGAAAGCTTCAACAATTAGTGTCCTCAGTTCCCAAACGTTTATTATAATGTTGTTAAAAGAAAAGGTGATGTAACACAGTGGTAAACATGACCCTGTCCCAGCTTTTTTGGAACGTGTTGCAGATATAAAATTCTAAGTTAATGATTATTTGCTAAAAACAATAAAGTTTATCAGTTTGAACATTAAATATCCTGTCTTTTTAGTGTATTCAATTAAATATAGGTTGAACATGCTTTGCAAATCATTGTATTCTGTTTTTATATGTTTAACACAACGTCCCAACTTCATTGGAATTGGGGTTGTATATTATGACCAAAATTCTTCACTTACAACACCAAAAACAGTCAATATCTGCAGTAAATTAGCTTTTTATTGCCAGCACTTGCTGAAATTACGACCATCCAGTAACTTTGAGTTTGTATCTACGACGCTCGCGGCAAGACCCAGTGGCCTACAAAGTAGCGGCCTTGCTTAGGAGCTCAAGCTTACAGAGGAGCAAGTGGGGGCGGTTTGGCCATATGCGGACGTACAATTGGGCTAAGGTAACAAACAGCTAAACCTCGCAAATGCCGCTCCTACAGTTGTCCAGTGGATAGTACTTTAAATCATCTACAAATGGAACTAACATCAAAACACACAATGGCCCTCCTTCATTGGGCAGGAAAAGCGCGAGTGCGTATCCATCAATGACGCGCCTCTAACGGCTTGCTCAACACCAACACTCCCCCCCGGCACTCTTTGCCAAGCCACAAATTCAAATGTCTTTAAATGAACATGAACATTAACGATGAGCCGTTCTTATATTGTTTAAAATAAAACGCATGAATATTTGAACCGGTGTATTAGTTAACTTTGAAAAAAAGTTCACTAATTGATACTTATGCTCAATACGACAGTATTGATTGCACAATAAACTACGGTACATAATTCATTGCATCTCTTTCTAATTGTAATTGTGTATAGTGAAAAAAAAAAGACATTCTTTTATTCTTCTATTACATGTTCTGTACATATGATACAGCGATGATATATTTAACACATCACCATTTTGCTCATTAAATATATTTCCAAAAGTGCTATTGACATGCACATTTCACCAGATGGGAGCAAGCCAAGTCATCCATACATACAAAGAAAGTAGAACAAATAAGATCATAAATTAAGTTATGTGTAATAATGTGAAATGACAGTGAAAATTATTGAACAGGCCAACTGGTATTCATTTAATACTAGACAGGTTCAAGACCCTTCCCATCTGGAGAAACTAGTCGCATGCATTGCTCTTGTGATTTTGGCCGATTAATCCACACAAGCAGACTTCAAATCTTGAAAGTACTGTGGGCTTCTTTTATGGACTTTTGAGTTTGCTCTTTTCATAGATTTCCGATTGGATTAAAGTCAGATGATTGGCTAAACCATTCTTGCAACTTTATTTATAATTAACCAAGAGAACAAGATGAGAGAGGACAGAAAAGGGCAGGACAGGACAGAATGTGGGAAATGAGCGAGGGAGTGCTACTGGTGAGTGGTGCGGTGGAATTCTTTTTTTAGTGTCTGAACACCCGTAAGAACCTGGGAATTAATATGTTAGTAACACCTGTGTTCTTATTAGTGGTCCCTGCACGAGCAATTAAAGCTTATAGCACGCCTATCGAACTTATTAGTGAAGGAAGAGCATATCACATGCATGTTAGTCAACTGGTGTACGGAGTTGCTGAGCCGGCACATTGAGGAAGGGTGGGCCTGGCCCCGTCCACCCACAACGAGGGGCTAAACTAGCGAGCCCGCCCAGTTCCAAAGGGAGGGGCATGGGTACCGGACCACCGCCCCCATGCTGACTTTGGGTGAGAAGCAGGGTCGGATACACCTTAGATTCAGCCAATCGCAGGTCAGTTGGACATGTGCGTTCAAAGGTTTTAGAGGTGGTCAAATGAAGTTGACCAATAAGTGGCCTATGGCATTTTACATTCATCCTGAAATTGTCCCCCCAAACCCAGCTCCCCAACTTTTTGTGATTAGTGGATGTTGGCATTCAAGGGTCCAACTCCTCGGCACAACACATTTTGCAGTTACAAATGGCACGCAAGAAACTCATCGCAGCGGCGTAAAAATAAGTTGTCATACGGCACAAAAAGACACGCTCATTCACTGCTGCCAAGGAAGGCATTGTTGCAAATTGTAAATTTGCTGTCTAAGAAAGAAATATGTTGTCTGGTCACCTTTCATCCACAGGAAGATGCATAGCCTACTGTGGAAATCTCTTGGGGTTCATGGGACATATTTACTGGCTCCGAAAGCACTGCATGAGTTTTTGTGTTATATTAAATGTTATATATTACTCTGACGGGGGGTTGAACAGTTGATTGCACTGAAAATTGTTTGAAAAATGCACCACACATTCATTATTGAAAATTGGGAATGCTTTCAGCATTCCAGTATTATTGGCGCAAAGCATTTAAAGCAGTCTGTAAGCATCATGGCAGTACAATGTCAAAGTAGTCATTTACCTTGTCATCAAAACACAATCACTTGGACAAACAAGGCAATGGAGTACATTGTATGCTTTTTCATAGTAATGATGACCACATGGTGTATACTTGTAACACATGGTGTATACTTGTAACACAGGAGAACTTAAATTAAAATTTACCTAAGCAATGCAGCCAAAAAGTACACCATTTGTGAAGCACCTTCAGCATCTGGGGGTGGGTGGGGGGGGGGGGTTCTACTGCCCTCTGCTGGAGAAGGCACCAATGAAGCACCGCCGAGAGCAGACATGAATAAAAACATTGTTTATTATTGGAGTTGGTTTACTGCTGATGGCGACAACTGGATACACTACAACACAGAAGATTTGAAATAAGTGCTAAAATGACCAATTTCAAAATGCTCACTGAACCGGGTTAGATAAGATTCCCTTGATCAATCACATGATCACAGATACATTGATGCACAGTCACCTCTGGAAAATGTTTGCATGTTTACTCACAGCCACACATAAAAAAAAAAGACGTGCTTTTACACACATAAAAAAAAAAAAAAAAAACTCATGAACTGGTCAGTCACCTCACTGCTTTTAAATAATTCATTGCGATTAGAAAGAGTCCCGTTTGAGGATGAATGATGAAAGCCCTGCGCCATACGTCATGTTGCGTCCTGTCATCGGACTCACTCTTCACTCCAGGAAGCTGTCCAACGTCAGGCATGACGCCATCTTGGGTGGAGGCCTGCTCACCTTTTTTCTTCTAGCTTTTTTGAGTGGGCGAATGTCTGCCAACGGAGACTGTGTGGGAGGGTTGGGTTAAGGAACATTGCCAGTCACATTACACTGGTCATGTAACAAATGATCTATTGTTGTTAATCCCTGGTTTTGCCATTTGGAGATGGAGGAAGTAAAAAAAAAAAAAAAAAACAATAGGTATGCTGCTAATATGAATTCATTACGGATTATGACAAGTCAAAAGTTGACAAAATGGCACTCAAACAATCGATTTCTTAGGGCAAAGGTTTTAAACTCAATGCCCAGGGGCCAGATCTGTCTATCAAATCATAGCATAGGGCGCACTAAAGCAAATCATGTGCGTCTGCTTCATGTTTCTTTTTCAAATCTGTCCATGAATTACAAATTGACCTCACTTCTAATAACATTGAGATACTGCAAGCATTTATTAAAAAAAAATAAAATAAAAAATAAAAAAATAAAAAAACAGCCCCCCCCCCCCCTTTTTTTTTTTTTTAAATTTAAATCAATGGAAGCTATTTTCTGGCCATTTGAGGTAAACCATAATTAACATGTAAGACAATGGAGTGCAAAAGGAGGATACAGGTTGGATGAATTTGGTTCGTCCTCCTAATCCGTCATAACCACTATGCACCTGAAATTAGAAGCACTTTAAGTGATCAAAAGACACACACACAAAAAAAATCCAATTGGATTGGACATTCAAAAGAAAAGGTGGCTGTTTTTACATACAGATCCAAGCTTCCTCCGAGGGTCGAGCATGCCACCAAAAGTCTTGTTTCTGAAGAGGAGAGAGTTCCTCATGAAAGGATCCATGGTTGTATCCTTCTCTCGGGCCTAATTGGAAAAATACCCCGAGTGAAAAATACTTTCGATTTGGAAACAGACACTGTGAAACACTAAAGGCTACCTTGCTTAACGTTGAAGCCTTCTCATTCTGTTTGGACACCGATGCCCTGAGAAATTTAAGTGCATTAAACTTCAATTAGTCATTAGTTATTTAATTTTGAGCTAAGAAAAAAACAACAACATGCAACCCCAGCACTGCAATACGCAAAATACACACGGTTGATGATCTAAACGCATCTTCTTGGTTGGGATCTTTACTGGTCTCTTGGCCACGTCATCTGGTGTAGTTACATCATAGGTTAAGTTGAGGTCAATGTCATTGCCATGTATAGGCTGGTGGAGGCAAGGCTGTTTCAGCTCCATTGGAGCAGGGCTGAAAGGGTAGCAAGGAAAAGCCCGATTAATTTAAAAAAAAAACCAAACAAACAAAAAAAAAAAAAGGCCAAATTGAAACGTATGGAGCATTATATCCAGCTCTCATAGGTGGAATGTACCTCTCAAACACGAGCCGACTGAGCACCTCATTTGTCCTTGTTGGTGTGCTCAGAGATTTCTGAAGAAACTCCACCTTCTTCTTTAAACTCTGTGGAAAGACACAGATGCAGGCATAAAAACAAGGATTCTTTTGATGCCTAAATGTAAACAATTATGTTGCGCTGCCTTACAGATATCTCTTTGTCAGCATTAGCTAGATCGTGTTGCAGCGACTTCATGTCCTCTTTCCTTTGATGCACTTCAGCCGAAGCTTTTTGGAACTGAATCACACACACACACACACACACACACACGTTATGTAAACATAAGCATAATAACCAACAAACTCTTATGGGTCATTTTCATATAATTTGATAACGGTCAAGACATGGCCCACTGGATTTCCTTTTGAAAACCAATTCATTTTACTGATATGAGTGTTTGAATTATTAGCAATTGTTATCCATCAAAAGGCCATAATTGTTTCGAAGAACAAAAATGCCAAAAAGTCTTTATAGTTAGGTGTCCCAAATTAAGTTTCATGAAATACATGTTTTTGGAAGATGCCAATTATTTTTTTTTGCATTTATAGGATTTTTCTCCTATTGCTTAATATGCTTTTTCCATGAAAACTAACACAAAAGCATCTTCGTGTCTCCAGAGTTCATTTTTTGGTTCTACTACAAACGCGCCTACTTTTTCACTGAAGCCGTCGTAACAGTTAATGCCAATGGAGAGAGCCTCATTATGTTGTTGCAATCAGACATGCAAACACCAAAAGGCATGAAAAAGGTGACAAAATAATTGTAGGGGGTGGGGGGATTTGATTTTAACATAAATTAAGCAATCTGGAAGACTGAAGAGTATTCAATAAAGCAAAAAAATATATATTTCTTCACGCAGAAAAACATTTATTTACACCACTCAAGTACATGTCGATGTGCAAATTTAAGATTAAAATTCTATTTGGCTCATTTATTTGCTTTGTTTGTTTTGGCCTCCAACTTGAGCCAAGCCCACCTCCACCTCCACCTGATGCCTGCTTCAAGCTGTGCCACATGAATAGCATCCTCCTCTTTAAGCACGCTCATTCTGGTAATGAATTGACTAAAATCAGTCTGTTTCACTGCATTTTTCACTCTAACCAACTTAAAAGGTTAATCCAAATGCCTCCAGGAAAATATTAAGTACAATATTTTTCTGTTTTTATGGGCCATTTCTGAATTTGAAGTTAGTTCATTATGTGTTGTAACATAATCCCTAACATCGCTCTGTCGCTTAATACATTTAACATTAACATCTGTAAACTAATTAGATAATTGTAGGCGCGTTTCCTAATTAATACAAGATGTACTAGTGGATCAACTCTTGTCGCCGATGTTACGTGTGCTTCGCGGTTCCGCTGAGACCGCAACCAGGACCACGACCTGCAGCATCTCAACGCGAAAAAGACCAGTGCAACAAATACGACACTGGCTGACCTGAGGAGCAAAAATGTTCCTTAAACGTAAGAGTAACAATAGAGGACGTCCGCCTGAGAGGTGCGTAGAGTGCGCCAAATCATGTACTCAAGAGTGCCGTTACTTGACAATAAAGTGACTCAAGCAGTATCCAAAAGAATGACTTAAGAGTAAAAAGTATACAGTGAAATCATTACTCAAAGTACTGCGTAAATAGTAACTTCTGGTTTTGTTTTACCACAGCATGAACATTACAAAAAAAAAATATATAATATAAAATAACGGGAATGTGCAAATTCTGATGTTGCTGCTTTTGTGTGTATGCACTGTGAAAACGACAACATCTGCAATTTACTGCACGGTGTTTCTAAAGTTAGAAGTGGGCTGAAATGTCCACACTTGGGCAGACAGTGCCAGACAAATATTACAGCACATGAAAACTGTTGTTTTTGGTCGTCCAAATGTAAACACGAGTAGCGCGCTGTTGCCTTCATGGTAACGACGACCTTCCCAAAATGGTGGCCACTTAAGGCACGACGATCAGCCGGGCTGGCTTATCTAGTGTTAATACTTTTGTCCGGGAAGCCCGATAGAAGACGTTGTGTGAGGTCATGTGACACTTATCGTGTGTCGTTTGATTGGTGAACTAGACTTAAACGTCATTAGCGCATAAATTGGGTTGGCGCTAAACAGCGCCCAATGCGGAAGTCAAAGTCATAGTCTCGCGCAGTTGATAAATAAGCAATAATTGATCAATAAAAGTAGCTAGCGACATTTAGATCATTGTAACGAAGTAAAGGTACCGTTACTTCTTAACAGCAGAAGCGGCGGAAGTGTTTTTTCTAGTCTCGTCAACTCCTGTGACTTATCCAAAGCAGGTCCCAAGCGCACAGGCAGAACCTCAAGCCGATGCGTTCGCAAATTAGTCCGCCGCGGAGTAATATTCACAATGACATCTGTGTGTGGATGGTGGATGTGTGGAATGGATCCAGCTGACAGTGTTCAAGGAGTACGAAACCGTCTATGACAACAGCGACAGCAACCCAACCCAGGAAAAACTCATCGGATATGTTTCAGCATGGGAGACATTTACCCATATAAGGCGGCATAAAAAAAAAAATGCTAACTTTGATTTTGTTACAAGTGTCTTTACCATTATTGATCAAATTATTTGAAAATGACCCTTATGATTATTGACTTGCTAAATTGAGGTAACCTTGTCGTTGGAGGTGAGCACTTCTCTCCTTAGCCTCTCACACATGTCATTAGAAGACTTCAAGCTTCCCTTTAAGTTGTCATACTCTCTATATATATAAAAAAAAAAAAAAAAAAAAAAAATCAAAAAAAAAAATGCAGGTGCTGTAAATGTGGATAACAACAAATCATACTCATGGATAATTAAGTTGGGTTTCCACTGCGGGGTTTAAGTAACAATTCAGATTTTTATCCTCTCAAGTGCCACAGATCGGATAGGAGTCAAGGTAGCGACGGATGCATGGGATTGGATAGCTTTAGCGCGTAATCAGGCCTCTAAAATTTGTGAATAATAACCAGAAACATATGTGATATCTGCCAATGCAAGTGCAACGTGAATGTGCAGATTGGATAGACAGTACCCCATTAATGTGCGCTTGTCACCAAAATGCACCGATTTGTGCCCAGACGACACATAAACACCATCCGCTTTCCGTACTTCTTATCCTCACTTTGGAATAATTTTAAAACACAAATTGTTTGTTAAATTGTTTGTCTACAATTTAAAAACAACAACAACATTAAAGTCTGAAAAGCTGTTTAATAAACGTGTTTAAAGGCAAAGTGTTTACAAAGTGTTAGAGTTAGTAGTATTCAAAATGTTTACGTCACCATTTTCCCTTTTACTGCAAATTAAGCTTCAGCTTCAAATGTCGGTTATTGGCCTGCTTGACGACGAATAATTGGTATTGGCCCTAAAAAGAAACATATCAGTCTAGCTCGAATAATAATGCTTTTTTTGTCGATTAGATTAAAAGGGAGTGCTTTTATTTGTTGTATGTTAATTTATTGTGGGGCACGGTGAAGCACATCTTAGCACATCTGCCTCACAGTTCTGAGGACCCGGGTTCAAATCCAGCCTCGCCTGTGTCGAGTTTGCATGTTCTACCCGTGCCTGCGGGCGTTTTCTCCGGGTACTGCGGTTTCGTCCCCCATCCCCAAAACATGCGCGGTAGGTTGATTGAAGACTCTAAATTGCCCGTAGGTGTGAACGGGAGAGCGAATGGTTGTTTGTTTACATGTGCCGTGTGATTAATTAGCGACCAGTTCAGGGTGTACCTCTCGTCCAGAGTCAGCTGAGACAGGCGCTACTAGTCTACTAGTGTGTACCGGGCCTAAGTCTTACGTACTTTTTGAGAGAGATACAGTAGATGGAGAGCTGCTCCACAGCAGCATGACTCACACCCATGTCTGTGATCATGGACTCCACCTCCGCTCTTTGGCCCTGTAACAAAACATCCAGGCTGGAGACACGCCAGCAGCAGAACGACAATTACTTGCACGTATGCTTGAGGACAAATGGATTTATGTGAGCCCAGTTGGAGTGCCGTTACCTTTCAAACGTTTTTATTTTGGTTCTTAGTCTACGGGCCTCTTCCTTGGCAGCCTGAGAGTCTTCATGTTGAGTCTCCAGATAAGCCATTTGTTTCTGGGAGGTAATAATCGGGAGCAAAATCATAAACATGATGTTGACAGCGCGGGATAGGCGTTCGAAGTCAAAATGCATTTAAACGGCGAGGAACAGATTGCATACTTTGAGAGCAGAACACAACATGTCCTTCTTTGAAATCTCTTTCTGCATACCGTCCAGGTCTCTCTTCTGATTGTCCACCGAGTCCTTCAAACTAGCTACTGTTTTCTGTTTGTCCCGACAGTCTCGCTCTGCGGGGGGAAAACATCTGTTTAACCGGGAATCATCATCATCTAATTAGATATATTGTTTTACCTTTAGCGCTTAAAAGGGCCCTCAGCCTATTAAGCTCATTCTGAGAATGGGGAACCACAGCGTGAGTATATAACTCAAATGTTTTAGTGCAAATTTGGAAATGTTTGGCTTTCATTGGTACCTCCAAACTTTCTGGGTCAGCAGAATGCGTTTCCTCTCCATCAGCGTCAAAGAAGAGCCTGCTGATGATTTGCCGGTTGCTGACCTACACACAGAGGAGAAAGTATCTCTTTTTAATTAAGATCAACATGCGCTTCTAGCGTGTTGATATATATGCGTAAATTACCTGCTTCCGACATCGTGGGCATGTTTTTGTTGGGCCTTTTTGAAACCACTGCAGAAGGCTAGTAGGTGGGGGGTATGAAACAATTAAAACACTAAAACACCCAAGATGCCTTTTCTTAGCTGCCGTTACCATTCATGGTGGAAAGTGTGTCCGCAGGGGACAGCAGCAACATCTTTGGAGTGATCGAAGAAATCGCAGCAAATCGCACAATGTGCTCGAATAGGCATCTTAATTCCCCAACGATCGTCCTGTTGTCAACAGTCAAAGCGGGCTGTGCTGTACATCGAGACGCAGGTGTGTTCCGCAAATATCTATGCAAACTGCAAACGAATTGGCCTAATTTGCTGAGCGTGAGCCGCATTAGCCAACACAGTAACGTTTAGCCTCCAAGGATAGTTGCTCAGTCGTCGCCATACCTACCAAAAGACAACGCGATGTTACTGCATAGTCCGTTGTAACAAACGCATGCCATATGTTATCTGTAATGTGTCGGTTAATCTGAAGTGAGCTACGACAAAACCCGGTTGATGCTCCTTCGCCGCTCGACGTTCAAATACAGTACGAGGCCCGCCTCGTATGGTGCGTTCAGGGGCTGCGTCCAGGCTCCTCCTTCACACCGTTGTCCTGTATTTCCTGATCATACAGTAGATGGCGGACAGGGGTTCGGGTACGGACGCAGAAGATGTTCTACACAGACCCAGAACTACAGCCAAAAAAGGAGGATTACGATCCCTGATCAATTTTACGGGGCGCTTTTATTTTAACTGCTGCACCCACTGTCGGCTTTACGGTAATGCGTGAGTCCAGAACGAAACCTAGACCAATTATATGCGTGTGAAGCCATACCACGTGACCTTACTCAGCTAATCAAGTCTGCATTTTCGGCGGCGTACCATAGATATGAAGAGCTACGCCAGCGAGCTGTTGAGCTGATGTACCTGAATGGCGGCCATGTTTGCTGGGGCAACGTTCCCATCAAAGACAATGCATGTACCGTGAAATACGTAACATGCTCATTTCTCTGCCGATTTTCAAGAGGTTTACTTTACTTTTGCCAACACCAACAAGTGCAATAACAATAGAGGACGTTTGAACTTTTTTTTTGTTTTTGTTGCCTGTTTAAGGTTATTCCCAGTTCTATTGTTGTGACTTTACAGCGTTGTGTGCGTGTTGCATGCGCAACAATTGTGCCAGCTTCTCCATGTTCGTATATTTGGCATCGCAAACGGGGTAGAACTTCATATCCCACAATTCACACTCCCGTATTCGTGCAAATATCTATGGTTGACAAGCAGGAAGCCAAAAAGAAGATTCATCTGCTAGCATGTTTACTACGGCGGCAACTGTTCGAAGAGAGCTGTGTTTACCATAGCTACAGACAGTTCTGGAAATGAAAGGTAAGACATTTGGACTTTAACGACATGAGCTATTCACGTGTTTTCCCCCTGCGTATGAACGGCGACACGACCACTAGTCATGCTGGTAAAGTCGCTGCTCTAATCGAAAGTTAGCTCCCAAGTCGATCGAGTTTCTTCCGCATTATGTTTGCCTTCTGTCGGTTATTTAAAAAAAAAAAAAAAAAAAAAAACAACATCATCAACGTGTGTATCCGGATAGCTTACACACGGAAAAGTGCATGCATTTTAATGGGCTTTCTCCATATTGTTATATTTGATTTAACCGAGTCACAGTGGCGAGTTTGTTGTCATATTGAGAAGTGTGATAAAAATATAAACATTTCGCCGCTTATATGTACCTCTCGAAAGTAACCAACTATTAGAAACGTCTTATGCCGTTTTTACAGATGACACTTACTTGTTTCGTTCCAGTAAAAAAAATAAAGTAAAATAAATTTCAAATAACCTTTGAGTGGAGATAGCTAGCTAATTCTCAAGATGTGGTTTGATATAATATCAAGAAAACCAAATGTATGGTGTTTGGTTATTAGGGGGGAAAAGGGATATCACGTTTAAAAATTCTAATGTTAGTATTGAATGAGTTTCTGAATGAGATAAATTACCATGGAAACGTTGTAGCTTATGTAAATTTGAAATTTCAAAAACAGTAACAATACTGTGCAAGTCGAGATTTCTAGAAAATTTTAAGATCTTACATATAATTTACTCCTCCTCGATTATTCCCCATTTGTCCTCTTATGATTTAAAGTGTTTTAAAATTCGCCATCGAAAAAGCTGTAAAAGGAATCAAAAGGAGATGTTGATGTTTAATTTTGGAATGATGCAAATATAAATTGTAATTGACTTTTATTAGTCAAAATACTGATTCGCAAAGCTGTTTTTTCAAGATTGTAATTCACAATGACGTGTAGTTGTCCCCCCCACGCTTACATTTTGAAAGCTGATAGTTTGATTATTAGATGCAGAATGTTTGTTAAAAGGTAGGCTAGGCTTAAATAAGTGTTTTGCTTCTGTCTGTGCCAGTTCTGTCACCACTCAGTATATGACTGTTGTTAAAGTGTCTGTATTGTGAAATGTTACTGTACAGCAGGGGTGTCAAACTCATTTTTGTCACGGGCCACATCGTAGTTTTGACTTCTCTCGGAGGGCCGCTATGACTGTGAACCCATATAAATGAAAGATTACCTCATATACTGTTATTACATTGAGTATCCACAACACATTGATGAATAACCAGTTTTGAAATCAGAAGTCTATAAAAACATGTTTTTCAACTATTACATTTCTTTTTAAAGGGGGATTGGTAACAAAAATATCCTTCCAAATATCTCAAAGGTATTACACCAGAACACAATGAGCAATTTTGATTTACTTTCGCGGGCCACATAAAATGATGTGGCGGGCTGGATCTGGCCCCCGGGCCACCAGTTTGACACATGAGCTGTATGGTGAATGTATTATTACAGTTATTTATTACAGTTATCTTTTTAAAGCCAGACCTTTTCTATAACAAGATCATACAGGTGTACCGAATGAAAAGTGTGTCATGATACGCCATTAGGTTTTCATGTACAGGTATATAAATACAAGTTTGGTCATGATCGCTTTCATTTCTTGCGTGTACTTTCTCCAAGGTGTGTGTACGTGCTCTCCGTAATAGTGATGGATGGAGTAAGCCGAAGACCTTCTGTACCATGGGAGAATGGTACCCTGACACCTGTCCACCGTTTTTCCTCCGAGAGGGCAGACAGTCCCACACCAGGTCTGGTAGAGGGAACTGAACCAGGTGAGGCTGTCCACAATTCAGCCGCAGTTCCATGCTGTCTGACACTCTCCAATTCATAAATTCCCCCCCAAAAAGTACTATTTCAACTTGATTAGTTAAATATACTGTTTGACATTTCATATGGTTTTGACAGTAACTTCCTGGCAACAATGAATTGAATTTAGAATTTTGATAGTCCTCCAAAGCACAGAGGAGCAAATAAGAGAGGGTTTAAGATGTACGCCTCTTTTTATGTCCACACATATGAAGGTACAAGTCAATATTCTTCCCAATGTTGTGGATACCTTAGATAAGTACGGGCTATTTAGTATTTGTGACAACGAAAGTCTCGAAAACATTCAATCCTGGCTACATTTTGCAAAACCGCTCTTGAAATCCTCCAAATGCATGCAGAAAAATATATTATGGATGATGAAATGAACGTTGAACTTTGTGGCTGTCATTGAAGTTTGAGGTGACAGAATCATGCTTTTCGGCTGCTTTTCTTCAGTTATTTCTTGGCTAAGATGGAGGGAATTATGAACAGTTCCAAACACCAGTCATTGATAGCACAAGACCTTCAGGCTTCTTCTAACAAGCTAAAGATAAAGAGGAACTTCTTTAAGCAATGACAATGACCCGAAGCACAATTCCAATCCAATCGCATTGAACGGAGAACAATGGAACAATGAACACAAATGGTAGTAAATACATGAAAGTGAAGAACAGTTACCTGCGTTCTGTTGCTGACATTGTCTTGAGTTGATTCAGGACTTTTTCCTTGCTTTGTGTACTGCAGCTCATTTTTCCCAAGTCTCGGTGAAAACCAGTTTCTGTCTACGACCTTTTAGCCTAATTTTATGTGACATTGTCTCCAAAAGATTTGCTAATAAATATTTATGATGTAGAGATGAGTACCTAAGAGCACGAGTCATTTGCAAGTCAAAATAAATATTTAAAACAAATGTTGTAATGTTGGTGGCATTCGGTTGTTTGTCCAGGTTCCTGATATTATGCATGCTCAGTCTCTAACAGACTTTATGGGGGCCACAAATGGAACAAAGTCATCATTAGTTAATGTTAGCGTTCAAGTTTCCACCAGTGCCTCTTCTACTTTGACAAGTCACAGTGTCTGCTGGGAAAAAGTACCCATTTTGTTGTGCGACATTGTCACTTATTAACCTCCCTTTGGTGTGAAAGTGATCGCATGAATTATGCTACTACTAATTCTACACTACCACTTGAATACCAAGTCATTGTATCAACATGGATAAAACTCTTGGGACATACCTCAGGAGGTTGAATAGTTTACCAACTATAACATTGTGGACAATTTTGGAGAGAGATTTTTTTTCTGTTCCAGTTAGTGGACTTTTGTCCTTGTTGTGTCTGTTCTCGTCATTGTCAGAATTTGTTGTAGTATTTTACACTTTTTCTGCTCGATCGTTTTTCCCACCCGCCTTCTGCATCTTGTTCATCGTGATCATACGCATCCTACATCATATACATGCATATACATCTGTAAATGACTCTGATTCACACAGGTGCAGGTCAGAAAAGTGCCATGTTTGTCCGCGCACAGTCCTTTGAGGATCTGACTGCTGAGGCCGAAGAGGCTCGCAAGGAGGCTGAAGTGCTCAAATCCCGAGAGTGTGCCGAGGATATCAGAGTGCTGGTGGAAGAGGAAAGAGTAGAGCAACGGAATATTCCATCAGACTGCAGTACCAAAGAGGAGGATGTGTCCAGCGAGGCATGGAGGAGCCACAAAAAGCACATGTTTGTGCTGAGCGAGGCAGGAAAGCCAATTTACACCCGTTATGGCACAGAGGAGGCTCTGTCCAGCACCATGGGTGTGATGATGGCCCTCGTATCTTTTGTTGAGGCTAAGAACAACATCATCCGCTCCATCCATGCAGGTGAGAACACACTGAAGCTAATAAGCACTAATAAGTACTGTATTTCTATTAGGGGGACATTTAAAAAAAAATTTATGTACTGTACTCGTAAAGTAGAAAGTCACGAATCAAAATGATTGTGGGTTAACATTTTCAAATGTTTGAAATACTATCATGCATGACACCCCTCAAGATGTCATCATATCGTGGGAAACGTATGCCAAAGCATGAGCAGCCTCAGTCGCAGGAGCGAAGGGAAAAATGTCAGCATAGAACAAAAGTATACACAGGAATTTCCATGTAGTAAGCAAGCAAGTTCAAAGCAGAAAGACTCCAGCGGTGGCCCAATACTTGTCCAGCTTCAATGTACGCATTGCTTGTTAAGGAGTGGTTTGTTGTTTTTACAGTTTATCGTGGTTAACATGTTTCAAAAGTCACAATGTTTTTAAAAAAAATGACATAAACTGGATTACACCTCAATCTTCCTTCAAATGGGACAAATTATGGACAATTTTAATTGCTTCTATTCAGATGGTTTTCAGTTGGGCCTCTGGAGGGCCTGTCCACCTCTGAAATGTGAAATTATTCAACAAAGTAAGTCTTTTGTTATCTGCCGGTTTCGGAATGAGTGTCTGTGATCGTGTGCCGTTTTGCACTTCCTCCCTACTATTAGGTAGGGTAGAAATGCAGAACGGCTAATTTACATCATGTTCAAATTAGCCAGTGGGTTTTTACAATAAATACCAATTTGTCGCCGCTTCAGGCGACAAAGTGTAGGCTCACCTCCTCGCATGACCTCGCCCAACGGTCACTAACCGGACTCAGAAGCAGTCCCATACGGACCCACACCATAGCCAAAAAAGACAGGTTATGATTCAAGACATACAGTGCGCTTCTATTTTAAGCTGTTCAGCATTACAGGCGTTACGGTCGTGACAAACCATACCGACCAATCACATGTGAGTTCAGCCACCCCCTTCAGCCAATCAATTAAGATCTCAGGCGGTAATGACTGACTGTGAGCAGCCCAGACAGAGACAACGAGAAACGTAGGAGGTGAGAGAGTAAGAGACTCGGCTTGGAAGTTGAGTTAAAGACGGACAAACGCCATTATGAAACAAAACGTAAAGGTTTTGAACAAACAAAACCTCTAAAATGTCTCAAAAGGGGAAGCTGAAACCTTTTTATTTTTCTGAAGTTAAGTACTCTATTTGATAATAGGTTTCTCTTTTCATTTACCTGCTCTTATTTGGAATTTTCAGCCCTACTTTTATTAGGTAAATGAGAGAACACACCGTTGTGCTCATATGTTTTATTACCCGAGCAGAATTTGTAAGATGTGTACAATTCTTTTAAAGAAAACATGAAGGACCAGGCGAAACACAATTTTATTTTTTAATGGGATTCAAATTAAACTGTCAGGCATTTCAGAAAATCACAATAATTAAACAAAACCTAACCAAAAAGAAAGTGATGGTTCTTGTTCAGTCATATTAAAAAAAGAAAAAAATCTTGCCAGGGCAATGTGAACTGAGGTGTTGATAACAAGCAGACGACTGTAGATGCTATTTAAATATATATCACAACATATAGACACTAGATGATCTTGCGGACCTTTGCGTCAAGAAATTTGGTCGATCTGGACCTTTTCAAATTTTAGTTAAATACCCTTGTCCTAGCCCCATCACTTGCCTTGGTTAAGGAAAAAAAAAAAGCTGTACACATTTGCACGAGACAATACCACCCTCCAAAACAGTGTGGTTTGAATCAGACTGGATATTAAGTGTGCTGTAATTCTTCACCCTTTGTGTATTTTTCCACTTGTATGACACTTGGAACTATACAGTTTAAAGCTTTTACGATGGTAACAATTTGATCCTTGACCGAGGTTCCACTGTATGCAAGAAAGGAGACTGACTCTATCCGTGTGATCTCTTTTATCAGATGGATGTAAAGTGGTTTTCCTCACCAAGAGTCCGTTGGTTCTTGTGGGTGTGTCCCGCACGTGTCAGTCAGACAAAGAGCTGCTGAGGGAGCTACAGTATGTCTACTATCAGATTGTCAGCCTCCTCACCCTCACCCAGCTCAACCACATCTTCCAGCACAAGCAGAACTATGATTTACGGCGCCTGCTGGCTGGTTCCGAGTACCTCACTGACAACCTTCTGTATCGCCTGGACCACGACCCGGGCCTGCTGCTCAGCGCCGTCACCTGCCTTCCTCTGGCCAGCTCGTCCAGGGACGTCATCTCGTCGAGCCTGCAGGCGGCCAAATCCAAAAATCTTGTTTTCTCCATTCTGCTGGCAGGAGACCGCCTGGTTACTCTGGTTAGGAAAAAGGACCAGTTCTTGCACCACATAGACTTGCACCTGGTTTTCAACCTCGTTGGCTCCTCTTCATCTTTTCGAGAGGGTGAAGGCTGGACGCCCATCTGTCTGCCAAAGTTCAACACTGAAGGATTTTTCCATGCTCACATTTCCTACCTAGAACCTGCGTCGGAGCTGTGCCTTATCCTGGTCTCGACTGACCGAGAGGACTTTTTTAACATGTCTGACTGCAAGCAAAAGTTTCTAGAGAGGCTGAGTAAGCGCAGTGCCTATCAAGCTCTGAAGGAGGCGCTGAGTTCTCGTAGCTATTCTGTGACTCAAGTTGGCATCCCTGAACTCAGGCACTTCCTGTACAAATCAAAGAGCTCTGGGCTGTATACCAGGTGGGCAGCAATGTTTTGAAAATATCTCACGTTTCAGATCTACTCGCCATAGAGAGAGAAATATATTTCACCCTCCTGCACATGCTAAGAACATTTAAACTAATTAAAACGCACTTAAAACATAATAAAACACACCTTAAAAAGTATTCTTTAACACCTGACTGAAAAGACTGGCTTAGAGTTTTCCAAATAAGAGGGAAAGTGTGCTTGCTTCAAGTTGTTTATTTGTTGAAGTATACTGTAAAACTGATATTTAAAACAAAAGAGGGTTAAATATTACATATTTAAACACCAAAATGTTCAACCAAAACAACGAGAGTCTGGTAGCTTAATGTTAATATATCATGTGAAACACCATAGACCTGCTAACATAACTCAGCATTGATGTCATGGTAATTTTAAACCTTCAAACACCTGCTAGTTTACATACATGCAAATCAGTCGCCTTTCGGCGAAATTAGCTATTTTGAACTCACAATAGGCCATTTATGTGAATCGTATAGATCCGCTGAGTTTTTCCTGGGGGCGGGGGGGGGGGGGGCTCGCCGTCGCTGTAGTCATAGGCTGTTTCGTACTCCTTGAACCCTGACAGCTAGCCGTACCGGTACTTTTACTCCATTAATGATCTAAATGTCGCTCACTACTTTTATTTATCAACTATTTCGCGTGCAAGACTTCGACTTCCGCATTGGGCGCTGTTTGCGCCAATCTAATTTAAGCACGAGTGACATTTAGGTCTAGTTCACCAATCAACGACAAAAGAAAGTCGCATGACCTCACACGACGTCTTCGATTGGGCTTCCTGGGCATAGGTATTAACACGAGATCAACCAGCCCGGCAGATCGTCGTGTCTAAGTGGCCACCATTTTGGGAAGGTCGTCGTTACCATGAAGGCAGCGGCGCGCTACTCGTGTTTATATTTAGACGAACAAAAACAATTGCTTTCATGTTTTGTAGTATTTGTCTGGCACCGTCTGCCCAAGTGTAGACATTTCAGCCCACTTCTAACTTTAGAAAACACCGTGGAGTAAATTGCAGATGTTGTTGTAGTTTTGACAGTGCATACACACACGTAGCAACATCAGAATTTGCACATTCACGTTATTTTTTTTGTAGTTTTGCTTTTTTTGTTTTTGTTCATGCTGTGGTAAAAAAAAATCAAGTTACTATTTACTCAGTACTTGAGTAATTATTTCACTGTGCACTTTTTTACTCTTAAGTAATTTTTTTAGAGGACTACACATTATTGTCAAGTAACAGTACTCTTGAGTACATGATTTGGCTACTCTAACCACCTCTGGAGCGGACATCCTCGATTGTTACCTTTGCGTTTAAGCAACATTTTTGCTCATCGGATCAGCCAGTGTCGTATTTGTTGCACTGGTCGTTTTTATTTTCACGTTGAGGTGCGGCGGGGCGTGGCCCTGGTTGCGGTACCGCGAAGCACACGTAACATCGGTGACAAGACCTGATCCGCAAGTCCATCTTGTATTCTTGTATGCACCTTTGTCATGCCTTTGGTGTTTTCATGTCTGACTTTAACACACAAGAAGCAGCAACACATACACAAATATCATACAGCTCGGGCTGTTACTATGGACTCTTTTTAGAATGGATTCTCCTATTGATTATTGATTGAATAATAATCCCCCCCCACGCTTACTGATGTATTGTATTTATTTATTTATTTTAGTGTTGATGTATTTGAATTGCGGCACGGTGACCGACTGGTAAGAGCGTCAGCCTCACAGTTCTGAGGTGTGGGGTTCAATCCCCGTCCCCGCCTGTGTGGAGTTTGCATGTTCTCCCCGTGCCTGCGTGGGTTTTCTCCGGGCACTCCGGTTTCCTCCCACATCCCAAAAACATGCATTAATTGGAAACTCTAAATTGCCCGTAGGCATGACTGTGAGTGCGAATGGTTGTTTGTTTCTATGTGCCCTGCGATTGGCTCGCAGCCAGTTCAGGGTGTACCCCGCCTCCTGCCCGAAGATAGCTGGCATAGGCTCCAGCACGCCCGCGACCCGAGTGAGGATAAGCGGCTTAGAAAATGGATGGATGGATGGATGGATTTGAATTCTAATTTGAGTGATGGACTTCAACCCTTAAACTGCATATGTTTGTACTGAGTGTATGGAATGGATTTGGTGTACAGAATTTGAGACGGCAAAATCCTAAATGTTAGACTGTTAGCAATCGCGATTGGCATTAGTGTGCTAGTGATGACCATTTTAGGTCAAAAAATGCTAACTACCATTCAGCTGACTCACGCTTGTTACATGTACATTACACATCTACCAGTGTCATAAAAATCACTTACAGATGTTCTTTTATCGTTTTTGGCAAAGTTTATCATTAGCCCCATATATATGAATGTGTGCTGGCGAACCAACGTGCTTATATAGCGGCCATGTTAGGGAGGTCGACGTTCCCATTGAAGGCTTTGCGCGGACTCTGAAATGAAGTCGTAACTTGTTTATTTCTCAATTGATTTTCATGAGGGTTACTCTTTTGTCAATGCCAAAGCATATGCACTCAATAAAAATTTTTTTTACTTAAAGAATAATATATTTAACTATATTTTTCATGTGAGAGGGACGCGGAATTCCCTTGTCATAAGTGTACGCCGTTTTACGCAATCGTATGCAGCACAATATACCGCCATTATTGGTCTTTTGGTTTTATTGCCATACACACACAGTGAATGCGTTCACGACTTCAACTTCCCTATTTTAGCGTCACAGTCGGCATGGAACTAAAAAAGGGCATGTCTAATCCATCTACCAGTACATATCTATGATTGGCCCAACACTGTGTCTGCCTGGAGTAGATGTCCATGGGTTCCGCCCGCTCAAACATGGTTCCGGGCGGAATTTTCTTTTTTTTTTTGTGGTCCTGGCAGAAATTTTGTGTCGGGCTATTTTTTTTTAAGTCGATTTAGCAGAGTTATTTGTTTTTTTTGTTTTTTCCCTCAGGCCTACATACAGCATTACTCGCAGGTATATAGTCTCTCGGCTGGGTGGGAACAATTAATATTACTAGAGTTTAGTTGGGGACCTTCTCTGCCCTTTCTTATTCTTACTCCTTTCTAAATATAAAAAAATCCTTATCTTTCTTCTTTTTATTAAAAAAAAACATATTTCGAAAAATATGCAGCATTCTAAAAGTTTCTTTCTAAATATCACCATCTTTCAAAAAATACAATCTTTGCCACATTGAGTCACTAGCATGATCGAAGGTGTGCAACTCTAAATTCCAACTTGCCTGTTTATTGTAAAAAACAATAAAAGAAAATAAAAACCTTGGTTTAAAAATCTGAAGTATAGCGGTAGTGCAAAAGTTGAACCGCTGTATGCTAGAGGTTCACTGTACGCACAAAATCTTGTTTTGCAAGCACTTTGGATGATTGGTCGAAATTAGGGTATTTTCATCTGCAGTACTTAACATGTCTAAAATACACCATAAAGTAAAAAGTAGAAGTTAAACAGGAGGATGAGATGAATAAACCTAACTTCATGTTTCATAGAAATGATCGTAAGCTGCAAAAGGTCCAGAAAGGGAGCTGGATGAGATTTCACCATTTAATTTTTTTCCCCTAAAATTATTAAATATCCTGCACAAGCGCAACAAATTGTTGATGAATGGGACTTGAACAATAGAACAACAAATTAAAGTAGTAATGTGAGTTTAGAACTCATTAAAAAAAACAAAAACATTGCTTTCACGTCTCCTGTGACAACTTTGGTACTCTTCAAAGACCACCAGCAGCACAGCAGTGTGCTTAAATTCACTTTTCCCCACCCCTTTTATTTTCAAAACTTCAGTGTCAAAGTAGCTTACGAGCAGTGAATACTTGTGATGCGATATAGAGGAAAACAAACACTTCATCTGAACTCCTAAATTGATGATGAAGTTAGCTCATTCAATTACTATAGCATAATATTAATAAGTTAATGTGTGTGTTTTTCTTTCCCCAGTCCAGAGTTTCCTTTGGTGTACCAGTCAGAAGAAGAGCAAGAGAGGCTAATGGGTTTGTACCAAGACCTTCACAGTTATGTGCACCATCCAACCAGACCTTTACGCTCCTTCTACCGCTGTGGTGAAACTGAAAACATGATGGCATGGGTAAGTGTATATTATTATTAGTATATTATTTGTAATCAATTGATATTTCTTTGATTGCAGTTGTAATTCTGAAATTCCATCATCTTCATCTGTTGTAAATGGCCGATAATGCAATTTGCTCCGCCCCCTTCCTGCAGGTGACGAGCGGCTTAGAGGTTTACCTGTGCTTCAGTCCCCTGGGCACAAAGGCGTTGGCTATTTCTGCTGTCAACAAACTCCTGAAGTGGATCAGGAAGGAGGAGGATCGCCTCTTTATCCTGAGTCATGTAACTTACTGACGCGTCTCTGCATAACGCCTGAACATGTTGACTCGGGATTATGCCCAAACTTTGTGTCAAAGCTATGCACATCTCTTTTTTCTACTAAGGTAACGGTAAAAGCAGGTATTGTATGACATTAAAAACATTTTTTTTTTTTTTTTTTTGCCACGTGTCCTTTTTATTACTTTTAGTAAGGTTGAGAACAGTTCCTGATAAAAGCAGTGTCTGCACCCTATGCTTACATTATGAATGGTGACTTTAAGATGCTGTTTATTAAACAGTTATTGCTATTCATAAAACTGTTTTTAAATTTAATGGACCTCGGTGGTTAAACATACGCAATAACTGGAATTCTTCTGCTACGAGCATTGCTGTGACATAATGAGCTACTACATTTTTTTATTTTTTTTTATACTGAACATGATGACCATTAATTGCAATCACCACCATGATGATTTACCTCTACTTTATGCACATGTATGAATGACACTTCAAAGAGAAAAGTCATGGATTACATTTGTGGGTTGTATGAACTGTCCTGTTAATGTAAAGTAATCAGCATTTTCTATGTTGTAATTGAATTACCCATTCACTTAGGTATTTGATCAAATGTTTTAATCAGTTTGCATTCCAGTAAATTCGTCTATTTGTGAGGGGTTACTTTTTTTTATGCTTTAACTGATGGTAAGGTTCAAAGCCAATAAGAGGATACAGGAGAGTGTATAAACATTCTACTGCATGTGAATGAAAGTATTAAAATAGGCTCTCTTTCTTTCAGTTTGTTTTATTTTACAATAAAATTTGATAACACAAACTCTTGGTTACCTTCACAGGTGTCTTTTTTTGTGTAAATTGATTGTTTTTGCAGTTTTTTTCTTTTTTTCCCCACGTACCATCATCTGTCAGTTGTGCAGACCTGCATTAAACATGCTGCTGTTTCCTAAACAAGTTAACTGTAAAGGAAAGGAACACTTTACAGTGCACTAGGTAGACTAGCACAATTTAAAGATTGCATTTACATTACAAGAGCTGATCTACGATAATAGGCCTAATGCTTTTTAGCTAAACAGCAAAGTCAGGGATGTATTCATTTGACAATTGTTTGTTAATGTGGTTATAATTGAATGTGTTGTCCAACTACACCGAATCATACCGGGAAGGGTTTTGTTTACTTTATATACTGAGAGCTTTTTCGAATATTTTCCCTCAAGGTCACCCTGTGATCCAGTGCAGTTACTACACTTTTACTATAACATCCTGTCCATCCATCCATTTTCTTACTTTGTCAAGATACTTTTTGAAAAACCTCAATGGAAGATGACGAGAGAGTTGAAGTCAACTCTGATTGGAGTGTTGATTGATTGTTCGATATCTTGGTTCTTGATAAGGCAGGGCAAAAAAAAAAAAAAAAAAAAGGCACAACAGCGCCATGGAGGAACATTAATCATTAACGACAATGACGCAACAGATTTAGAGAAGCAAGATATTCCCCATTTTAAAATGTTGTCAACTAAGAATGACTGGTGCCGAATGCGTTGTGTCTTGTGTGGCAGCCTGAAAACCACCAGCCTCTGGTGTTCAGAAATTCTCTGTGAATCTGAAAACAACAAAGGCGGATAAATATTTTTTTTTCACTTATCGTAGGCGAGTTTCGCACTTTTCTGTTTAGTTTTGCTCATGCAGGACCTATTGTTGGTTCAGTCCTGATGATCTTCTTGGAATTATTGTCTGCACTGCCATTGTGCCAAGTTATTAAAACAGGTATTGTCTATAAATGACAGTTACAAAAAAAAAAAAAAAAAAAAGCATTTTTACCTTTGCTCTGAAGTAGATTTAAGAGTGTAATTTTTCATAGGTGAAGTTCAATCAATACTTATACTTTTACCAGAGTATTTTTGTTTTTACAGAAGTATCTGTAGTTCAACTTAATAAGTACAGAGTGTGAGTACTTTCGGGCACCTCTGCAAGTTAACGAGAAAGACTTTGCGTTGAACCGGTGAACCATGATTTGGGCAAAACCTCGCTCATCAGTGTAAACACAAGCGAGGCAGCTTTTTATTTAATTTAATTTTTTTTTTTTTTTTTTTTTTTTTGTGCGTGCCCGCCGTGGCAACCGGACGATATTGCATGCGGCCGCCTGTTCATCCGTCGAGTGAGAGGCGTGGCGAGGAGGAGCAACACGGAGAGACCCGAGGAGACAAACCCAAACCATGATCCACTTCCAGGACAACCAACCTCCCAACACGTTATGTGAAGTCTGAGGGCAAATACCTGTTAACTGCGACAGAACGGTGCAACAAGACGACCCGTACAGGTAAGACGTCGTTTTCAACACAAATATGAGTAGAACAACTATCCGTGTCAGTCGCAATGTATCGTACTACAAATCATACTTTTGGACATTATATAGGGTATGTCATTTTCAAACCCCAGTTTTTGCGCTAATGTAACACAAATTAGCTATGGCAATGACGAGAGTTTGTCCGATGCGTTCACGTGCAATCAACATTTCGTTTTGGTGAATACAAATAGCAATAAGCGCCTTGAACCAAGATGATGCAGGGAGGTGCACGGCGCTTGCTGACGGGGATTTGGGGCCCCGTGGAAAAGAAATGTCACTTTGGGCCCCACCGCATCAATGCCGCAAACTGGAATGCCCATTTCCTCGGGTCCCTATCAGTCGTTGCGGGTTTTGCTTGGAAGAATACAGGGAAGATAAATAATTCAGGAGCAGTCCCCAAGTGTGCATCCCAGACTGCATCCATTGGTTTGCCTTCCTTCCACCTAATCAATACAAAACGATTTGCACATCAGCTCGCCTCCTCAAATCCCGGTGGACACCTAGCCATGGATTGATGGAGAATGCGATCCTTTTAAATAAAAAATAAAAAAAAATAATAATAATAATCAGCAGTCAAGTGTTCCACTGTCCAGCTGCCAATTTCCAAATCGTATCTGAACATCAATGTAATGTTAAGACCAATGATGATGAGTTCCTATACGACACCTTCTCTAACAGGGAATACACTCCTCAAACCTTCAAGCTGACCTCTAAAAAATACTGTAAAAAGAAAAAGGTGTGACTGTGGCGTGAATGAATCGCACATGCAATTGTAAATCGTCTTTAAATATCATGACACGCAGTATATGCATTCACTGGAATGCATGATTATTATTTTAAAAAAAGAATACCTGTACACGGAAATTCAGTTTTAGCCATGTGTTTCATTCATCACGAACAGATTGTGAAAGTAATCAGGGCCATTACAATGTGCCCCCATTTACCCTTGACTTTCAGACAGTTAACTTTCACCGCACTTCGACCTGTTAAAATGTCATGAAACAACTGCGCCATTCCATAAATTATTAATGTCAAACACTAATCAAAGAGACTGAATAACTTTGTACCTTTTCTAACGCGAATGTGAAATATATCTTGACAAAAGTATATTTTGGCTTCACTTTGCCTTCTTCCTGAAAGTAGATGAAATGCTCAGACATGAACAGACAGGAAATTCGATCGTGACTTTCCTCAGACCATCAGTCCGTGGACATCGTTTCCCTCGCGAGGCACGTAACGGTTGTGACATGAATGTGGAATAGAGAGGCCAGGGTTTGTGAATGCAGCCTTACTGTGATGCACTGAGTTAATGATTGACTAAGTAATGTCTGCTCAGGATAGAGAGGTTTCAAATGCTGCCTTCTGTTGAGAAATAAGTGAAATATTTCATATGAAACCAGAAATCTACACGACTGATGGCATTACTTTATTAGGATTGGGATAATCCTCGATTAGAACAAAAATGAACTGAATATCACTCTAATTTCTATTAATTTCTAATTTAAAAGAGACCACAGCTTGTCAGAGACAAATGACTGAGGATGACACAAGTACAATAAATGTCTGAATCACTGAACAACAGTGTGGGGGAATACTTACACAATATGGCAACTCTTCCTGGGATAAGCCAACAGCATGGAAACTTGGGTTCACAACATTCCGATATAGCTTCTTCCGTCCCATTGAAAAAAAACCCCCAACACAAATAAATAAATATATATCAATTGAATTTTACACATATTTGATCCAATAAAATGTGTCTAATGCCCACTGAAAACATATTCTGATTTAAATTGATTTCTTTGTGATTGTTCATTTAATCAATCTGGACTTTTCCTTTTAGCCAGATACCCTGGGCTGGTGTTGAAGATGCTTTTGTCCGGACGTCATACGTGGAGGTAACCCTGAGTGTTGTTGGCCCCTGTCCATACCAGGTGGCGATGGCCAGCTTGACCCCCCAGTGGGGGACATGTGTCTGGCTTCAGACTCTGCTGGCCTTTGCATTGGCCAAATGTCCCTCATTGGCCCCAAACCCAGTCAACTTCTCTGTGGTTTACACCATGCCGTTTTTCCAAGCCTGTGGCCCTATTCAGAACATTGTCAACAACTCACTGTACCAGGAGGTGTACGTAGCCTCTCAAAATGTGATCGAAGCTGTCAACAGAAGCTTGGAGAAGACATGGGGGCTTCGCACTGGGCCGGTAGGAAGTCCAGAGTGTCAGGTTTGTGATCTGTGTCAGATTGACAAAGATCCCAACTTCTTGGAGAACACAAACAATCAGGTGTTGTTGTTGGACACCCTCTTTATGTATTTGTATTCCTGTGGAAGTTCCCAATACGGCGTGTGCTATTTCCACCAACTCAACGGCAACGGAGAGCCACCGTCTGTTTCTAAGTGTTTGTTTCGAGCTGATTCAAACTCTGCTGCCTACTGTCCTGACTGTGTCGCCAGCCCTCTTGGAACCAAAGTCACCATGGTGGAGGAGGGTCAGACGGTCTATTTCTTTGTTGCCGCCACTGTTAATGAAAGTGTGACTCAGCGCTATGGCAGGAAGTCTATATCAGTGCGTCGACCATTGGGAACACAAGATGGCTTCTACAGTGATGTTCGTGGCCTGACAGTACTTCCTGGGCTTAGGAGGACTTACCACATTGAATATGTGTACAGCTTTTTCACTCAGGAGTTTGTATACTTCCTCTCAGTTCAAAGAGAGAGCCCGGACCAGGAATCATCTTCCTTTCAAACTCGCCTCGGTCGTCTTCCGCGGAATGAATGGGAGATGAAACGATATCGCGAGGTCATCCTAGAATGTCGTTTTGAACCTAAACGACGGAGGAGGAACGTGGTCAGTGAACCCTACAAGGATGTGGTGTACAATGTAGTTCAGGCAGCACATTTTGGCAAAGCAGGCAGGGAGCTGGCGGAAGAGTTGGGGGCAGAGGAGGAGGATGACATCCTCTATGGGGTCTTCGCTGTCACGGATGACAATGGACTTACGGAGCATGATTCAGCCCTCTGTGCCTTCCCCATGGACAATGTGAACGAAGCAATCGCTGACGGGGTGGATGACTGCTGTGAATCTGGACCAGAGCAACTCTCCAGGGGACTTTGCCATTTCCAGCCCTGTGAAAGCTGTCCTCATGAGGTGAGTCAATTGCTATTACAATACCTTGCATTTTGTGTTTCACTTCATAAAGAGGCAGATGATATTATTCAGGGGTTGTTAACATAAATGTGCTGCGTCTGCAGAAAAACAGACGATTGTGCTGAGTGGGACGGTAAATTTGGTACGGTTTCTTAAAAAAAAATTAAATCACACCAAAAGAGCAGAACCACAACATACCTCAGAGTCTCCAATGATGATGCAAAATCATTTTCTAGATAGCAAACAAATCTGGGTAACAGGTAATTCTATTTAGATTATTTTTGTTTGGTTACGGACATCCATTACATAATTGCCTTTAATTTCATAATTCTTATGTTTACATTTTACTTTTCTGTCTTTAATATCATTGTCATGGGAAAATATTTGCAGGTGTGCAATAATGTAAAAGTAACATGTCACTCATAGGTCTGGGTCTGTTCCGTTGAGTGGGGAGTGGCAAGATGAGTGCAATTGCTCCATATATGACTAATCAGAATCAGAATCAGAATCAGAATCATCTTTATTTGCCAGGAATTTGTCTCCGGTAGTTGGAGCCGCTCTAGTACAATTTACAGAACACTTTGGAGACATAAAGACATTGACAAAAAACAATTGTGCAAAAAGATGCAGAGTCCTCTAGCACTTAGAGCAGTTCGAACGACTAATATTGCAATAGACCGGTGCAATGACCATTGTGCAAAGGGCGCTGAGACTTCAAGGAGTGTATGCGGTTTAAAGTGACGAGTAGTGCGATCATCTGGGACAATGTTGGTTGTGCAAATGTTACAGATACTCCTCAAACAGTGTGCAAATGGAGCAGATGCTACTCCGGCATGAGTGGCCAGTATATGCAAATAGTGCAGCATGGCGAGACAACTACATTGAGTGCACGAGTAATACATAATTGGCCCCACAGAAATGTGACAACGAACTCAAGTCAGAAAATTGCCAGCTTGTTGTAATGGAATTATAGGTTAGGTGTTTAAGAAGTTGATCGCAAGAGGCTAATAAGGCTGCAATCAATGGCTCAGGGTGGTCTCAGGTAAATTTGCCAGCTATTCAACAAGTGAAACACTTGTCGTCATTAATCGTTACTCATACTTTAAGGATGCACCGTGAGAATGAGAATAATGTTTTCCTCTTAAATAAAAAATCATTCCCCCCCCCCCCCTAAAGTTGGAGAAGGCTGATACTGCCTTAATATCTACTTAGGTTTTATAAATAATAATAATGCATTAAACTTATATAGTGCTTTTCAAGGAACTCAAAGATGCTGTATAATTGCACACGTTATTCATTCACTCCTCAGTCACACCCTGGTGGTGGTAAGCAACTTGTATAGCCACAAGTGCCCTGGGGCAGTCTGACAGAAGCATGGCTGCAATTCTGCGCCAAAAGCCCCTCCGACCACCACCACCAAACATCCAACCACATTCATTCGTGGGCAATGTGGGTTAAGTGTGTTGTCTCGGGACACAACGGTGCGGTGCGCTCGGGCAGGGATATGAACTCCCCCCGGTTGCAGGGTGTACACTTAACGCCGCCCCATATGAGCATTGGGTGAAGCACAGAGTGGAAGAACCAGAAAGCTAATATACAAATCCATATATATTTTGTATTTATCACTAGCAGTTAACAATAGTCCATGTTAACTAATCAGATGCTGATTTAAAACAGAGATTGGTACAGTGTAGTGTGGCAGAAGTGTACCAAACCTTGGTTTGGTTGCGGGTGAGCTGCAGCCTATTCCAGTTGACTTTGGGCGAGCGGTGGAGTACACTCAGGACTGGTTGCCAACCCACCACATGCCGCATATAGACAAACAACCATTGGAATGCATATTTCATTTAAATAAAAAAAATAAAATAATGTCATACCACACCACTGTCATACCACGGTGTCATAAAAATAGAAATAAATAAATGATGTAATTTTTTTTACTATCAGAAGGAGCAGCATTCACTTGACAAAATGAATGTGACAAAACCTGTGTAATTATTTTGTTTATTAATTATTTTTAATTCTATTTAATGATTTTCATTAATTTGTGTTTTTATAAAATACAATATAATGGACATTACAATTTTTTTTGCGGAGCGGGGGTGGGGTTGTGTGGGGGTGGGGGTGGTGTCTGGAACAGATTGATGGCATTTGAGAAATGAGTATTTTGCGTTACAAGTGTGGTTACGGAAAAATTTAAACTCCTATCTCGAGACACTACTGAACCTGCATTAATGAGGAATCAATGAATCTCTACCTCAAGTTAAACTTTTGTAAACGTTTCATAAACGTTGAAATAGAGTTTACAGCATCATCATTAGTATGACGATTTGCGCAGAGATTGTCCAAACATTTGCTTCTGTTCCTTTGAAAGAACAACACTCACTTAAATAGTCTCTTTTATTAGTTTTTTTTTCTCTCAATCTTCTAACAAGTGTTTTTAAAAGAAATATTCAATTATATTACTCTATTAATAAGGCAGGTCAGACGAATACTGCATACTTAGGTTTTCAGTTAGTTTTTGTTGTTGTTGTGACATTACAACTTTCTGAGCTGCACAGTGTAAAGCGGTTGGTTAACGGACCTGCCTTACAGCTGAGAGAGGGTTTGGAAAGTTTTAGAAAATAATGTAGTGAAATGTAACAAGAGTGAGAGTGTGTTATGCAGAGCTTGAGTGCCTGCCATGCTGATATCACCATGTAACATGTAAAGATTCACATGTTGGATGCTTACCTACAACACCTACAGTGATGGTCTATTGCCTGTCTATTGCCAGTACGGAGTGTAGCCTACCCCACCCCTCGCCCAAAGTCTGCTGGTATCGGTTCCAGCTCACCCGTGACTCTGTGACTCTCTATTTTTGTTACTATTATTATTATTAAAATAATTTTACTTTGTTCTCGTAATTCTTTTGTAAGATTTTCTTTTCTTTTCAGCATGGCCCTAATACCCCTTCAGATAAATGGCCTACCCCTCCTTGAGCCGTGACCTTATCGTGGTGGAGAGGTTTGTGCGTACCAGTCATCCTAGGAGCTCAGTTGTTGGGGGCTTTATGCTCCGAGTAAGGTCACCCACGGCAGGCAGGTGCTAGGTGAGGGTGTGGGCATACTGACTGCCCCCCAGCTCGGTGCCTGTAGTTAGGGTTCACCCCGGTGGACGAGAAGGTAGTCTCCCGCCCCCTTCGAGTAGTCCTGACTGCTGTTGGTACCTATGCACCAAACATCAGTTCAGAGTACCCACCCTTCTTGGAGTTCTTGGAGTGGGTGCTGGAGACTCCCTCATTCTTCAGGGGGACTTCAACGCTTACGTGCGCAATGACAGTGAGACCTGGAAGGGTGTGATTGGGAAGAACTGCCTCCCGAATCAAAACCCGAGTGGTGTTCGGTTATTGGATTTCTGTGCTCGTCACGTACTGTCCATAACAAACACCATATTCAAACATAAAGGTGTCTATATGTTTACTTGGCACCAGGACACCCTAGGCCCCAGTTCGATGATCGACTTTGTGGTCATGTCATCGGACTTGCGACTGGATGTCTTGGACACATTGGTGACGAGAGGGGTGAAGGTGTCAACTGATCACCACCTGGTGGTGTATTGGCTCCGATGGTGGGGGAAGATAGCGCCCTGACCTGGCAGACCCAAACATATTGTGAAGGTCTGTTGGGAATGTCTGACAAAGTCCCCTATCAGAAGGGGTTTCAATTCCCACCTCCGGCAGAACTTCAACCACATCCCGAGGGAGGAGGGGGACATTGAGTTCGAGTGGACCATGTTCCACGCCTCCATTGTTGAAGCGGGCAACTGGAGCTGTGGTTGTTAGGTGGTCGGTGCCTGGTGTGATGGCAATCCCCGAACCCGTTGGTGGACAACAGCTGTAAGGGGTGCCATCAAGCTGGAAGGAAGAAGGAGTACTTCGGCGAGGATTTCCTGGAACAGGCAGGTTTATATACCGGTGGTGATAAGGTTGATTGGATGCTGAAAACAGAGAAGGGAGGGGAGAGAGAGAGAGAACGCAAAGCGTCCTCCCAGCTACAATAATGGAACTGCAGGCAGTATATGACAAAAACCTTTCTTATATATAATACAATATTGTTGTTCCCAATTATTCAGGGGAGATAAAAGTAAAAGAATATTACTCCATAATCATTTCAGCCTTTGGTTTTACAATTAATGTAAGCGAGAGACAAAATCTTTTAGTTTTTTTCCTCCTCCCCCTTAGATTTCCTTGTTAACTTTGGCAGCTGGAGTCCATGTGGGATAACCTGCCAGCAGCACTATCCAACATTGAAATCTTGTTTTTTTTCCATTTGTCAGTCAATCCAAACATCAGGGCTGCTGACTGCATAAAACATGCCTTATAAATATTACATTTCTTTTCTGTGGTATCGGCTTCAGAGGATCACGGGATTCACTCCCAGTTCACTTTTAGGTTAACTCTGTGTCATCAAAACATGACAAAATAGATGATGTTTGGGTAACAGAAATCAAACCAATGTCAGAAACAGACCCTTTTTATACCTATCATTTTCTTAAATATTTTTGCCACATCAGCCTATAGATCAGTAGGCCTAAGCCACCCTGCTCTGTCTCTATAGCTACTGGGTAATCTTTCTGTCAAGAGTTACGGCACATGTCATTAATCTTGCTGTAATAAGTCATGTACTGATCACATTATAACAACATATTTGTTGTATGCCATTTTGTCATGTGTCATACGTTGTACATTCTCATAAAGATGCTGCTGTAGTCGCCTCATCCTATGCTCATTATCTAAAAGAAAATTAATTATTCAGACCCTTTTTGTCATGATTTCTTATTTTTATTTTTTAAATTTTTTTGACATTATTTGCACACACTGTTAGAGACACACTGGCACAATTAGCAATTTCCAGGGGAGTTCCAGCTACGCATCTGCCTTAAATCTTGGGCCCATTACCACAACTTGAGCAATATTGCTTGCACAGTACGTACTGTAATTATGTAATACGTACTGTCATTTTATATACATATCTGTGTGTATAGTCTGTATGGGAGGTGGGGGGCTTGCTGAATGAAAATTTTGACAGATAAATCCAGTCACAAACAACTTGGTTGGTACATCAGAAGCCATTAATGGGGGGCAAGCACAGTTTTAGCTCCCCGCCCCCCGGCCCCTCCAGAACAGTCACTGAACAAGATGTCTAATAGGAAAGTAGGAATTGGTCTCAAGGAAGTCTGCTGAAGTGATACATCTTGTCTGAGAGACTAAGGGCCAATCCCAATTGTACCCCTTCGGCCTTCCCCTTCATCTTACCCCTTTCCTTTAGCCCTTTAGCCCCTTAGCCCCATCAACACCCCTTACCTCCTGCTGGCTGTGTCGTAGGCAGACGTGACAATTGTTTACATTTCCAAATGAATGTTACTATCATAAACTGCTTTTTTAATTTAAATATGTCTGTTCATGCAGTTTCTAAAGATGACTGGTATTTTAAAATTAGTGATTATAGGCTATAGCTTAACTACATGGAAAGTGAACGTCACAGTAGACAGTGTATAGTAGCGACGTTACTAGTCACGCTACATTAGCTGCTTAACTTCAGATTGTGACTTAGCTGTCTTATACCTGTAATTCTTTCTAATCATTCATAAAATGCAGTACATTGTAATGAAGTCCGTTTGATGTGTATTCGTCACCCTTGTCTGACGGTAGACAAGAGATGTGCGACTTACATTTATGTACTTCCTTGTTCATTCCGCCGTTTTGTAAAACAGCTCTTCGCCTGACAGCACGGCGGAGTCCCATATCCTTCGCTTTCAAGCGAGCTCCCTGACCACACTTGGTTTCAAGGGCTCGTCTTAGCCCTTCCCATAGGAAATGGGATACTCCTTCGTTCTCGTGCACGTGCAGAACCTAGGGCTAAGACGAAGGGGAAGGGCTAAGGGGTAGAACTGGGATTGGCCCTAACATCTTTGTATGTTGGGGAGAAGCAAAGTTTAGGGGAAGTTACGGTTATGGTTAGGATTAGAAGAGTGTTCAAAGTGTTCAAGCAAATAACTTGTAACTGTAAGCCATTCATTTTTAAGGTTAACTTCATAAAATGAGTTTAAAATGATATTAAAGTGTTTTGGGATCATCGTTTGTGGTTCATGTAGAGATTGGGGGTGGGGGGGGGGGCCTCACTTAGTTAATTTTTTTTTGGCTATTTGGGGCAGGGCTTGGTTCTTATACTCCATGATAATATATTTGTCCCTTCTGCATCGTCTGCTGCTTGTGGCCTTTGACTAGAGCATGGAGAACAACGCCACATGCAGAGACCATCCAACCATGGTTTCACAGCCCTACTACAGAGTGGACCTATTCAACCGACAAATGACAAACGTCCTTCTCACCTCTCTGTTGGTGACCACAATTGACAACAAGACTGTTGCCCATATCGGTACCTCGACGGGTCGACTGCTGCAGGTATGCGACACTTGCTTTTGTTTTTAATATGCCACTGTGGTGATTGTATTGACATTCATATATGTTGTTCTCAGCTTTTTGATCTCATCTATTGTGTTTGCGTTCGCAGCTTGTGCTGACAAGATCGAGTCCGATTATCTTTGCTAATTATTCTTTGGTAGAGAACCAAAGGATCTCATCCATTGCTGCAGTGTACTCATCAGAGTATCTCCTCTTTGTGGTTGGAGACAAGGTAAGAAAAATCACAAGCTTGTGAAAGAGGGTGTAACAATATTTCTCTCAGCTGATCATACTCATGATATGTTGCCTCAATGGACATTACTAATGCAAATACACTATGTGGAGAGCGTGACTGATTTTCTTTCAATAACACTAATATTTTTGAGACCTAACCATGTCGATTTTCTGCACGGTTGTTGTGACATCTATAACTGAATGAGCCAGTGCTAATAAAAATCAATATACGAGGGGCAGTCAAAAAGTAATGAGCCCAATTTAATTTAAAGTTATAGTACTACTACTACTTTTGGGACCCACATAAGCTAAAATTCTGCATAACAACAAAAGAACAGAGCCATCGCTTTCAATATGACTGAGACAATGCATGTTATGCCCCTTATATGTGATTCTACCACATTTTTACATTTTGTAGCAGATGCGTGCCGTCATTTCTGTGCTGTCATTTGGAGTGCACCACTGTAGCGCATATTGGTTTTGGATAAAAAGTAATAAATTTTTTAAAAGAATACGCTGGAAGCGAACGCCTGCGTTTGATTTACGTTTAACATTACAAACTATCTTTGTCTTGTAAAGGGGAACCACGTCTCTTTTTGTATGTGCAAACTTTAGGAAAAGTGACGAAAAACCTCGATCAATCTCAGGAATTTCAAAGGACATTGTGTGTGGCTGGACTCGAAATTAATGTGCGTGAATAGGTTACAGCGTGTTGAGCAAGTACAAAGTTGGAACTTGTGTGAAGCTGGTATTTTACCCTAAAATTATTAGGCACTAATTTTGTACATTCTGGCAACCATTGCCATGGTCTACACACAACCATAGATCAGTTGGCCCTGGGGATGGTCTGTCTCCAAGCATCTCAGGAGGAAAGGAGGTAATTTTGGTTGAAGAGGAAGATGCACAAAAAGTAAAAACAAAGGAGATACAAAAAGGAAGTTGTTGTTCTGTTGGGGTGCGCCCGTAACTTTTCCTGCCGTTTGAACATGTTACGGGCCCTGCTCTTGCTCTCAACTGCGACCGTAACAGGTACGGATGCCGGTAGTTGTTTCTTGGAGTCAAATTTTTCAAGTTTAACTTTAGGCGAAATGACGACAAACCTTTTTAATCAGTCTCAGAATCTGGACGTTGCTACACTCTACAACATTTTGAGTCCTCGGTTACAGAGGCTTACTTAAATTCAGAACACACATAAAATACAACCATGAGTTGAATTTGATGGTATATTTAATGAAACACACAACTACAACTACAAACTACAACAAGAACATAACACTAAGGGCAAACGAAAGAAAGAAAATAAGGCGTACAAAAATGGAACATCGTGTGTGGTCGCTGGGCTAAACTAAATGAGCGTGTGAGCGTTTACTGCGTTGAGTCAGCGCGAGAGAAGGCAAAGTTGGGATTTCGTATGAAGCTAGTAATTTCCCCATAATTATTACGCACTGATGTTGTACATCATAGTAAGGATTGCAGTGTCGACTCACGAACACGGATCAGCTGGTCTTTGGGGTGGTCTTCCTCCGGATGTGTGAATCACCTGACAATTTTTTAAAATGATAGCTGATAAATAAAATCCATTATTATACTATTTGTGCAATTGTCGCACAAAAAAACACGCCCTTGTCAACATTTCTGCAACATTCCTATTTAAAGATTTATATATTTTTTTATATTTCTGCTTGATGAAAGCAGCACTCCATGTTGTCTGGCGTATACAGCGCTGTGAAAAAGTGTTTGTCCACTTCTGAAATTCTTGGTTTTTTTTGCATCATTTCCCCACTTTAGTGTTTAATATCAAGATACAAATGATAATATCAGACAAATACAACCCAAATAAACATAAAATACAGTTTTTAAACTGGCCATGAGACTCTCTGTGGAGAAACTGTAATTTGGCCCACTCTTCCTTGCAGAATTGTTTTAATTCAGCAATACAGGAGGGGTTTCAAGCATGAACAGCCTTTATAAAGTCATGCCACAACATTTAAATTGGATTAAAGTCCGGGCTTTGACGAGGCCACTCCAAAAATTTTCATTTAGTTTTTTTTAAGCCATTCAGAATTTGACTTGATGGTGTGTTTTGGAATTAAAGTCTCTAAATTGCCCCTAGGTGTGAATGTGAGTGCGAATGGTTGTTTGTTTCTATGTCCCCTGCGATTGGCTGGCAACCAGTTCAGGATGTACCCCGCCTCCTGCCCGATGATAGCTGGGATAGGCTCCAGCACTGCCGCGACCCTTGTGAGGATAAGCGGCTCAGAAAATGGATGGATGGATGGATGGTGTGTTTTGGATCGATGCCCTGCTGCAGAACCCAAGTACACTTCAGCTTAACGCCATGAACTGACGGCTGAACATTCTCCTTCAGGATTTTCTGATAAAGAGCAGAATTCATGGTTCCACCAATCATAAGAAATTGTCCAGGTCCTGAAGGAGAAAAGCACCCCCAGACCACCACACTACCACTACCATGTTTGACTGTTGTTATAATGTTCTTTTTCTGAAATGCTGTGTTACATTTCCACAACATGCAACAAAATATGCACCTTCCAAAACGTTCAACCTTTGTCTTGTCATTCCATGGAATATTCTGAATATTCGGGGCAAATACTTTTTCACGGTACTGTAGGTGAAAGGCTTCAATACGCGGAACAAGTGACATGAGTAAAAATTACGTCTCACTAAACATGAGAAATAAAAAAAAACAGGCTGGACTCTTTCTACTCTGATTTAATGATTACAGTATTTACATACATTGTTCATCTCTCTTCCAGATGTTGCGGGTCCCCCAGAGAGGACCAGGATGTCAACATTTCCTGACTTGTGCAATGTGCCTGACAGCCCCTAAGTTCATGGGCTGTGGCTGGTGCTCAGGGGTGTGTTCATGGGAGAGCGAGTGCTCATGTCACTGGAGGAATGAGTCCTGCCCACCACGGATCACTGGGGTTAGCCTTGTTCGAGACTCCTGGACAAAATATTCGTTATTTCATAACCAATAGAGATTACATATCAAAGTAGTGCTATAAATTCTGCTTTATTGATGCAGTTCTTTCCACGGACTGCTCCCCATGATGGTCAAACAGAGTTAACAGTGTGTGGATGGGAGTTCCAGTCACCCCTAAGACCTGCTATTAGCTCTAGAACCCACCTTGTTAGACTGGGACAGACATCGTGTACTGTGCTTCCTGTCAAGAGTAACAACACACAGTGAGTGAACTATGTGAGCTTCAATTTGCTGAACTGTGCATCTGTTTTATTGGGAGTACTTCATTAGTACTTAGTTCCTCAGAATTAACATGCTATCTGTGTCAACTTTCATTGTAGTCTACAGAACTGTGAAAACGTCTAGCTGTGTCAGTCATTCTGATGCAGTAAAAGAGTAAATTGTAAGACAGTTAAAGTGTTGATACAGGAATGTATTTCAAAATTTGAGTCACTAAGCCATTAATACAAACCCTGTTTCTGATTAGTTTGTTGATTATTTTATGGACTAGAAATGTTTTTCAGCCAAATATTTACTTTAATAATGACATTACTGCTCCGCTGGACTTGTGTTGATTAGTGTGATATACGACGCCGCACTCTGACTTACATATAAATGCGGTTTACGTCACCACCATAGGAACGAAGTTCCTTTGTAAACCCTTACTTGCAACATTTTCAAGAGAGGCCTTCCTCATGATTTTGAAGGTACAGCGTTGGAGTAGTTGTCTACGGTATTTAATTTTCAATAATTTTTGTTGATGTAACTTGACGATAGAGAAAACAAAATGAATAAAACATTTATTTAAATAGAAAAACTACATTGCAGACTACAAATTCATGTAGTTTTCTTCTTTATAATGGAAGATAATGTGTACCCCTTGAAACATTTCAATCTTAGATATTCCACAGACCTCCGGGACATGCTGACCCAAATATTTTTGTGTACTGTTTTTTTTAGCATGGTGTGTAAGATTCGCTCTGGGGCCACTGACCTGTCAAAACCAGTCAACATTACAGTAGAAGTGCATGAGAATGAGGGAGGCATGAAGGTGGAGGGACGCTATGCTATTGACGGGAAGGCAGAAATGCCTGGCTTTAGATTTCTGGTAACTTTAACTATTACGGTTGAGCCATCATAAAAAAAAATATATTTCATTTCTAATGATAAAACCTGCCTTCAGATCCCCAACATCACAGAGATCCAGCCAAACTATGGGCCTCGCACCGGGGGCACATTGATCACAGTGACAGGAGCACACTTGGATGCCGGAAGGACCAGGAGAGTCACACTCAATGATGTGCCTTGTCCTATAAAAAGGTCTAAAAAAGTTGTTATTGTACCAGTTTATCACCAAGAATTTACATATTTGCATGTTGCTGCCTTCACTCCCAGAAACCTATTGAACTAAGTTCTTCCACAGAACATTTTTACTTCTTTGACCTATTAAGCCAACATGTTTCATCATGTCTGCTGAATTATAATGGATTTGCAAACTGCAATTTCAAAAATGCCTTACGCTTTATGACATGCAAAATATTAATGGAAAATATTTTAATGTAATTCAATCCTTCTTCATTATTCTATATGCCTTTTATATATGTACATCTTTGCAGAGTCACAAAGCCTAAAGGCAATATGTCCTCCATCATCTGTCTGTCCCAGCCTATCTCAGAGGTGAGGGACGTACCTCTCAGTGTATTCATCGACAAGGCTCCTGTTGTCACAACAAAGGTCTTTTACTACAAAGAAAACCCCAAGATTACAGCCGTCCTACCCGACTGTAGCTTTGACAGGTAGTCCTGCAAAACAGCAAAAGCCACTCTTTCAACACTGAAGTTGAGGCCTGTGTACAGTGCAATAGAACATCTGTTCAATGTTATTGAAATATAACAATTTCTTATATGTGTCTGTCTGATTTCTAGAGGGTCAAATATTATGATTGAAGGAGAGAACCTGGATTCTGTTTATCGTACCATCATCCACTTTAAACCCAATGAGAGCCACCTGAAGACTGTGACAAGGGTATCCATCCATCCATCCATCCATCCACCCATCAACTTTCTTTACCGGTTATCCTCTCTAGGGTCGCGGGCTGCTGGAGCCTATCCCAGCTATCTTAGGGCAGGAGGCGGGGTACACCCTAAACAAGTCGCCAGCCAATCGCAGGGCACATAGAAACAAACAACCATTCGCACTCACATTCACACCTATGGGCAATTTAGAGTCTTCAGTCAACCTACCACACTTGTTTTTGGGATGTGAGTGGAAACCGGAGTGCCCGGAGAAAACCCATGCAGGCACGGGGAGAACATGCAAACTCCACACCTGGTGGGGCCGGGATTTGAACCCCGGTGCCCAGAAATGTGAGGCAGATGTGCTAACCAGTTGTCCACCGTGCCAGCGACAAGGGTATCATATTCATTAATTAAAATACCGTGAATTAAAGCTTTGCATAGTCATTTAATATTTATGCACAAACACAGTATGTTTCACTATTCAAGTGAAAACATGAAATTAATAAAAGTAGTAATTTTAAAATATTCAACCGTTTAGTAAACTTTCTGCACTAATGTTTGTATTTTTCCACATGAAATTTCATTTTGGATCATCTTGCACAGTGGATTCAACCTCCAGTGTTATAATGTTCAGGTGTACCTTTCTCAAATATGATTGAATTATTTGTTTCCAGGAGTGCATCGGCAAGGCCTTGTCCTCAAGAATGGAATGTGTCACTCCTGTATTTCCAAGGGATGAGACAGAGGAAGGGGAGCTTTCCTTTGACATGGACGGAGCAGTTGGACTTTGGAAAAAAGAGTTTTCCTACCACCCTTATGGCGAGCCAATACCCTTTGAAACAGAGGGACATGAGCTGCATTTGTACCCTGGGTTTGATGAAGTTTCACTACATGTAAGGATGAATGCTATCGGTTAATTGTCTGATTTTCCATTATAATATGTTTTGATTTTCCTCACTGTTCATAGCATCAGAAATTAAACCTGGTTAGCTCCTGCATGACCATCATTATGACGGTGGCGGGTGTTGATTGTGATGCTAAAGTCCTGGATAATGAGATCACCTGTAGGATACCCAAAAACATAACCATCCCCAGTGAGGGACTGCCTGTGAAGGTTAGTCTGGCGGGAGCCTTCTTTAATGCTGTACTGTGTACTGTATCCAGAATACACCACAAGGACCCTTGTTATTAATTAAACCCGATCACTCAGAATGATATAATTATAATTCCTGTGTAAAACACTAAACTTTACTTAACACGATTAAGTCTGAGATTCCAAAACATCTGCATCAAACATAAAACATCCATCCATCCATCCATCCATTTTCTGAGCCGCTTCTCCTCACACATAAAACAGTAGGCAATATTTTCAGAGAGAATAAAAATAACATTGGATTATTCAACACACATATTGAAGTCTTCAGGAAGTCACTGAACAATTTCCAAAACAGCCTGCAGCTGCATCGCGGTTTCCCATTCACAGAGCTTTCATTTACTTTGGATGGTCAAAATAACATCAGATTTACGATAGAAACAAGAAGGACATTGGTTCAGGAAACCTGACTGTCAACAAGGTGCAGATCACTGCCATTAGCATTTCCATATAATAGATGAGGTTTGCAAATTCGAGTCAGCACTGCTTTTATTGGCAAGACTGCTCATAAGTGCAGTTTTTCATTTGTGTTCGTGAGCATGCCCATATAGGCTAGAGTTTCACGGAATAAAATCATGATTTGTCCACATACTGACAACCATATTCACTGTTTGGTGTTTGCGAATTTGGATATTTGCAGATTATTTTTGGGGAACCTATCCATACAGAAAAACTCACCTATTTGTTGTTTTTGTCCTCATGGCCATGAGCAATGACATTATTGCTTTGGGGCCCTCTGGTGGTACCTTAGTGCCAATAAACTGCTGAAGGGTGTCGAGGAGCTTCATTTAGACTAAAGTACAAAAGTATTGCATATTCGTAGTTCAGCATTTGCAAATTCACCTATTCGTATATTCTTTTTAACCTATCCCCCGCTTTTTGAAGAAACCTCTGCTTAGCCGTGTTTTTTTCTTCCTTGATCCGATCCTCAGCATTATTTATTTCTTTTTTTTCTTTTTTTTTGGTGGGGGATTTTTTTGTTCATGCCAATTATAACGAGCGTCGTTTAGTCACAGATTTTCGCTATTCGTGGTTGGGCCCAGTCCCTATCCCCCGCAAATTGTGGGGGTCCACGGTAAATCCTTGACTGCCACCTTGTTCCATCTGTAGGCAATTACAGCACAGTATAAACCTTTTTAGGGCAGGTGTCAATAACTCGTGGATTTTTACTATTCGCAGCAGGGCTTGGTCTCTACCCCCATGAATATCAAGGGTTTACTGTACATGTAATTATAACATTCATGCACAGAAAATGCTGGATTACTGTGAATGAGTTTTGACTACAGCCTTTAGGGCAGGGGGTACCAACATGGTGCCTGCAGGCACCAGATAGCCCCAAGGGCCAGAGAGAGATTTATAGAACTAAAGTGCTGCATAGAGATATGTATCTGTGTTCTACTTTTTTAAATTATTGTGAGAAATTACTAACATGATCAGCATCTTCACACAGATGAATATCATTAATTATTAATATTTACATATCAATAAATGGGCGGCACGGCGGGCGACTGGTTAGAGCGTCAGCCTCACAGTTCTGAGGACCCGGGTTCAATCCCCAGCCCCACCTGTGTGGAGTTTGCATGTTCTCCCTGTGCCTGCATGGGTTTTCTCCGGGCACTCCGGTTTCCTCCCACATCCCAAAAACATGCATTAATTGGAGACTCTAAATTGCCCGTAGGTGTGACTGTGAGTGCGAATGGTTGTTTGTTTGTATGTGCCCTGCGATTGGCTGGCAACCAGTTCAGGGTGTACCCCGCCTCCTGCCCGATGACAGCTGGGATAGGCTCCAGCACGCCCGCGACCCTAGTGAGGAGAAGCGGCACAGAAAATGGATGGATGGATGGATATCAATAAATGTAATTTTAGCAAATTTGTTGTTTTAGTAGTGTATAACAACCTGGTAGTCCATCGCATTAATCAGCATGCAAGAAGTAGCTCTCAGTTTACAAAAAAATTGGTGACCGCTGCTGTAGGGTTTCAGTGAGCCCTAATCCAGCCCAGGCTTGCAGGTGGAGTGATGCTTTAGTAGTAGAGCTATACATACATACATACATACATGCATACATACGTCTTCTTTTCCTTTCAAGTTGACCTGTTAGGGGTCGCCACAGCGTGTCATCGTTTTCCGTGTAATTATCCTGCCTCCTCCTCTCTGACACCAACTGCCCTCATTCTTCCCTCACTACATCCATCAACTTTCTCTTAGGTCTTCCTTGAGCTCTCTTGCCTGGCAGCTCCATCCTCATCATCTACCAATATACTCACTATATCTCCTCTGGATGTGTCCAAACCATCAAAGTCTGGTCTCTCTTTGTCTCCAGCTCTGCTTCCTGTTGTCTCTTCAGTGCCACTGTCTCTAATCTGTACATCATGGCTGGCCTCACCACTGTCTTATAAAATTTGCCCTTCATCCTAGCAGAGAGTATTCTGTCACATAACACACACACTGATCACCTTGGCTATAGTGGTCCAGTCTTCTGGAAACCCCTCCTGTCCACAGAGAGCCTGTCTCACCTCTTTTCGTAAAGCCACGCAACACTCTTCCTTTCTCAGCTTTCACCACATGGTTCTCTGCTCTGCCTTTGTCTCTTAATAGTCCTCCCCACCACCAGAGTCATTTTACACACACATCTTATGCTGTCTAGCCACACTCTCCCCAACCACTACTTTACAGTCAGTAACCTCCTTCAGATTACATCATCTGCACAAGATGTAATCCACCTGTGTGCTTCTACCTCCGCTCTTGTAGGTGACCCTGTGTTCCTGCCTCTTCTGGAAGAAAGTGTTCACTACAACCATTTCCATCATTTTTGCAAAATCTACCACCACCTGTCACTCCAAGTTCCTTTCCTGGATGCCAAACTAATCCATCACTTTCTTCATCACCCATGTTTTCTTCACCAACATGTCCATTACAGTCTGCACCAATCACGACTCTCTTTCGTTCTGGGATGCTCAGAATTACTTCATCAAGCTCCTTCCACAATTTCTCTTTCACCTCTAGGTCACATCCTACCTGTGGGGCATAGCCGCTATTCACATTGTACATAACAACCTCAATTTCAAGTTTCAGCCTCATCACTCGATCTGATACTCTTTTCACCTCCAAGACATTTTTAGCTAACTCTTCCTTTAAAAGAACCACTACTCCATTTCTCTTCCCATCGCCACCATAGTCAAATAATTTGAACCCTGCCCCTAAACTTCTAGCCTTACTGCCTTTCCACCTGTTCTCCTGGACACACAATAAAACTTAAATCAAACTTTCCCCTCATCATCATATCAACCAACTCCCAAACGTTTCCTGTCATAGTTCCAACATTCAAAGTCCCTACAATCAGTTCTCGGCTCTGTGCTTTCCTCTTCTCTTTCTGCCTAAGAACCCGCTTTCCACCTCTCCTTCGTCTCCGACCCACAGTTGCTGAATTTCCACCGGCGCCCTGCAGGTTAATGGCGTCAGTGGCGGATGTTGTTAACTCGTTGTTAATTTCGTATGGAATGCTTTGGATGAACGCTCATATTTGTTTGGCAAAGTTTTAAGCCAGATGTCCTTCCTGACGCAACCCTCTGGATTTATCTGGGCTTGGGACCGGCCTACAGTTTGCACTGGCATGTGCCCCCCATAGGGCTACATTACATACATACATACACATACGCAGTACATGTAAGGAAGAGTGTCCATCTCAATGTCGGAGTCAGGAATATTTAAAAACATCTCTGCTTCATGAAACTGTTGTAATGAAAACATCCTTTCTTCAAAATGTATGATGGACTGTATAACGGCTTTACAGATCTCCATTAACGGACAGGTCCATAATGTGGGCACAGTAATAAGGGTCAGCAACCACACCATGGTGGGGATAGTGCTGGGGATCCTAGCGGCTCTGGTGGCTGGTGCAGTGCTGGCCTTCGTTGTCATGAAGCACTTGAGGAAGAAAAAGAAAGGTAGGCTGTGCGGACCTTGATCCGACCTGTTTATACAACAGCTACGGGCTGAGGGTGTTGTTGACTTACGCAAGGCTTTCAACCAGAACATCCTTGGTGTTTCATTGTCTATATTTGTCTGCACACTTCATGAGTAGTTGATATTTAAAACGATGTGAAATGTTTTCAGCATCCATGGTGGAGAGCCGTTTGGGCCACAGTGCTTGCCGCTCTGGGACAAATAATGTCGAGATGTCACCGGTTGGGGACTACAGGAGAGGTGACGTTCTGACTAAGAACTCCCTATACTCAACTCTAACAGTGTGCTGCCAATCTGGCTGTGTGACAGATGACTTTTCTTACTAATCTCTTCGCCGTGCTTCTCTTAATAGTATCCCTGAATCCCCCGACTCCCATTGTTGGGCCTGTGGCCTTCCCCAGCCTGGCCTATACTGCAGGCAGTATAGACGTTACTCTCACTCCTCTAATGGCTGCAGAGAAAATTTCCATTTCCAGTTTTAGGCCAGAGTTATTGGAGGAGGTTAAGGATGTTCTTATTCCTGCTGAAATGCTCCTTGTGCAACACCATCGGATCATTGGGAAGGGTAAGAATAAACAATATTTGTACATTTGGAGGAGATAGTTCTCTGTCATTACACCTATTTCTGTTTGTCCTGCAGGTCATTTTGGAACAGTCTATCATGGCTACTTCACAGACCACAGCAGCAGAGAAATACACTGTGCAGTCAAGTCTTTGAATAGTGAGTAATTTTTGTATTACTTTTGTGATCTGTACAAACTGCGATTTCAAGGGTTTTACTGAATGCCTATGAACCTTTTAAAACCATTGCTTGTCATTAGGAATAACAGATGTTGAGGAGGTGGAGCAGTTTCTGAAGGAAGGTATCATAATGAAGGGTTTCCATCACATCAATGTGCTGTCTCTGCTGGGCATCCTCCTGCCACAAGAAGGTCTTCCTCTGGTGGTTCTGCCATATATGAAACATGGAGATCTGCGCCACTTCATTCGCTGCGAGAAGAGGGTGTGACTTGCAACAGTGGATATTCTTTATTTAATTAATGTGCAAAATCAAATGCACGTAAAATTTGCATCTGTTTTAATTCAGTGTGACTGTTGTGTGTTTTTATTAAGAACCCAACCGTGAAGGATCTTATCGGTTTCGGACTGCAGGTTGCCAAGGGGATGGAGTATTTAGCTCAGAAGAAGTTTGTTCACAGAGATCTCGCAGCACGCAACTGCATGTGAGTCAAAGAGATGTGAAGAAAAATCAGCCGTTCATCCGCAGACCAACTGATACTACACTGTATTTTGTTGTTCTGTCTTAGGCTGGATGAGTCTTATGTAGTCAAGGTGGCAGACTTTGGCATGGCCAGAGATGTTTTTGATAAGGAGTACTACAGTATTCAAGATCACAGAAAGGCTAAACTGCCAGTCAAATGGATGGCTATTGAGAGTCTACGGACACAGAAATTCACTTCTAAGTCTGATGTGGTAAGCAAAAGAAACTAAAACAATCAGGATTATGTTTTCAAAAACGGGGTAGTTTTTGAGATTTTCAAACACAGACTTGCAGTGTTTTTAAAGCCATTAAAGAATAAGATGGGCTAGTGTTATAAAAACAAAAAACAAACACAAGGTTTATTACAACCCCAATTCCAGTGAAGTTGGGACGTTGTGTTAAACATAAATAAAAACAGAATACAATGATTTGCAAATCATGTTCAACCTATATTTAATTGAATACACTACAAAGACAAGATATTTAATGTGCAAACTGATAAACTTTATTTAGTTTTTAGCAAATAATCATTAACTTAGAATTTTATGGCTGCAACACGTTCCAAAAAAGCTGGTACAGGTGGCAAAAAAGCCTGAGAAAGTTGAGGAATGCTCATCAAACACCTGTTTGGAACAACCCACAGGTGAACAGGCTAATTGGGAACAGGTGGGTGCCATCATTGGGTATAAAAGGAGCTTCCCTGAATTGCTTAGTCATTCACAAGCAAAGACGGGGAGAGGTTCACCTCTTTGTGAACAAGTACGTGAGAAAATAGTCGAACAGTTTAAAGACAATTTTCCTCAATGTGCAATTGAAAGGAATTTAGGGCTTTCATCATCTACGGTCCATAATATCATCAAAAGGTTCAGAGAATCCGGAGGAATCACTGCATGTAAGCGGCAAAGCCGAAAACCAACATTGAATGCCCGTGACCTTCGATCCCTCAGGCGACACTGCATCAAAAACCGACATCAATGTGTAAAGGATATCACCACATGGGCTCAGGTACACTTCATAAAACCAATGTTAGTAAATACAGTTCGGCGCTACATCCGTAAGTGCAACTTGAAACTCTACTATGCAAAGCAAAAGCCATTTATCAACAACACACATATACGCCGCCCGCCGGCTTCTCTGGGCCCAAGCTCATCTAAGATGGACTGATACAAAGTGAAAAAGTGTTCTGTGGTCCGGCAAGTCCACATTTCAAATTGTTTTTGGAAATTGTGGACGACGTGTCCTCCGGGCCAAAGAGGTTAAGAACCATCCGGACTGTTATGGACGCAAAGTTCAAAAGCCAGCATCTGTGATGGTATGAGGCTGTGTTAGTGCCAATGTCATGGGTGACTTACACATCCGTGAAGGCACCATTAATGCTGAAAGGTACATACAGGTTTTGGAGAAACATATGCTGCCATCCAAGCAACGTCTTTTTCATGGACACCCCTGCTTATTTCAGCAAGTCAATGCCAAACCACAGTGCCTGCAGTCCAGACCTGTCTCCCATTGAAAATGCGTGGCGCATTATGAAGCGTAAAATATGACAACGGAGACCCCGGACTGTTGAACAGCTGAAGCTGTAGATCAAGCAAGAATGGAAAAGAATTCCACCTACAAAGCTTCAACAATTAGTGTCCTCAGTTCCCAAACGTTTATTGAATGTTGTTAAAAGAAAAGGTGATGTAACACCGTGGTAAACATGATCCTGTCCCAGCGTTTTTGGAACGTGTTGCAGCCATAAAATTAATGATTATTTGTTAAAAAAAAATAACGTTTATCAGTTTGAACATTAAATATCTTGTCTTTGTAGTGTATGCAATTAAATATAGGTTGAACATGATTAGCAAATCATTGTATTCTGTTTTTATTTATGTTTAACACAACGTCCCAACTTCTTTGGAATTGGGGTTGTATTTAAATACATCATCATTTGCAATGTCTCAATTAATTACTGGTTGCATCATCCCTTGAAACAAAACAAGTGCCTCACCTCAATTACACGGCTCATTTTTCTCCGCAGAAAAAATGTAAGGTGGCACTACTGTTTAGCTGTACAGTTGATTTTTGTGTACTGCATTCTAATTTTTAAGTGATTTACACCAGTGCTGTGTGTGTACATTATCTATAAACACAAAACACTAACTGCTTATAAATCTTCTCCATGACTTTGCTGACATGCTGTTTTTCAATCTGTTTTTGTTTTCCTCCCATCTTTAACATCCCCAAATACCACAGACGGTATTGGGTCTTTATTTTGAGCTTTATTTACTTAATGATGTGTTAAACCAGGCTAAAAATAAAGAAATCTCACAACTCATCAGCATTTTCCTACAGCTGTGCAGCAGGGCACACAGTGCCACTTTAACATGAAAGAAGTAATGCAGTACACAGCATTTTTACAAATGAAGATATGATGAAAAATGATTAGTTATCAAACAGATTCTGTTCTGTACTATTTTTCATATCAAAAGATACCCATAAAAGGGTTCAATTGGTCTGCATATACAAAGGGTGGGAATAGACTAGTATTATGTCAATACTTAACATCAACTTGAATTATAATAAATATAACAAACTTGATAATTGATCATTTTACTTGATTGTAGATTTATTTAAAAATAATGACCTGCAATATATCACATCTAAGTACCTCAAGAAAAAGAAGAAAACATCAGAGTCAAATATATCAAGTATACTTCATTTAGAATAGAAACGTGTCAATATAAAAAGAAAAACTATTTTGGAACAATGGGCCTCACTTTACTAACAAATGTGTAAAAATGTTCTCACTCTGTGCACAAGTTTAGTGTTTAGGCAAAGTCACCAGATACATGACACATGCGTACTAGCCAGTTTTCTTCGCTCCACCATGCGTATGTTAGTGAATCAGAATTAATTCTAAATGACGAGTTCTGGACCGCTAGCTGCAATCTGCTTCAACCACACCCCTATTTTCCAAGAAAAGGACATCCGTCTGATGCATCTCAGCTAAGGCATGGAGCTTTAAAGTAACCAAAGTTGGCTCTAAAACTTTAATACGTCTCTAAATCTTTACCCTATTTTCAAAAAGGTTGCTATGATCAGAAAGCTTTCTGAACACAACAACCGACAACATATAATAATCATATTATCATAATTTCTCGTGTATAATACGCACCCATGTATAACACGCAACCAATGTTGACTTCAAGAACCCTTCTACCTATGTACAGTATATATGTTTTTGCTTCTACACATCATCAAAAAGAAGTATTATCTGGATATTGTTCATTTTTTTCCAATAATTATTGTGAAGTTAAGCACTTTTTTTGAACATGTAATACTTGCTTTTTTATTTACTTGCTCTTGTTTTGAAATTCACAGCCCTACTTTTATTTTGTAAATGAGAACACACAGTTGTGCTCATATGTTTGATTACCCAGGATGAATTTGTAAGATGGGTACAATTCTTTAAAGAAAACATGAAGGGCCAGGCGAAACACATTTAATTTTATTTTAATGGGATTCAAATTAAACTGTCAAGCATTTCAGAAAAGCATTATCATTAAACAAAACATGACCATAAAGAAATTAATGATGGTTGTTGTTCAGTAATCAGTCGTATTTAAAGAAAACAATATTTCACAAATTCTGCCTGGGTATGTAAACTTATGACAACAACTGTACATATATGCAGTCATACGTACCCCTGTCATATTGGAATGAAAATGTAGGCTACACCTTTTTCATAACCACTAGGTGGTGTTGGCATATTAGAATGAAAGTGTACCCCGTTCTCATAACCTCTAGGTAGCGGTGGCATATTGGAAAGAAAGTGTACAGCTTTTTCATAACCTCTAGATGGCGGCATACATTTATAAAATGGGAAAGTTTTTTCCATTTTCCCCTTTACCTATGTATAATGCGCACTATTGACTTTTGACAATTATTTTGGGGAAGAAATGCACATTCCACACGAGAAATTACGGTAATCATTTTCAATTAATTCTGAAGATTAAATTAAAGAATGCGGCACAAAACATACATATATATAAAACTGTTTAAGAGCTGAGAATGATCAAACACTGCATATGTTCTTTAAATACACAGTAATGAATAAATATCGCACAACAAAGAGGCATTTGTAGTTGATAAAATTCATGAAATTAGCGGTGAAAGCGACAAAATGCCGATTGGAGTATGTCACAATTCACCCAAGCCAGCGGCAGTGTGTGTGCGAATCGATCAATTTACATCACATTTGCACATGCAGAATCACAGAAAAATACATACTGTAAATCTGATTATTGTAGGAATTAAAAAGAAAACCAAAGCCTTGGAAAAACTCAGAAATGTGAGTGGTCCGATTGCGTTTCCTGCTCGTTGAATGACAACGTTGGAGTGCATGCAGACAGCTGAGGTGGGGGACACACACATAGCTTACATGCACATACTGTACAAGCACTTGAATGGAACGAGGGTAAAAGTGATGATACGTGTCCTTTTCATTGTTATTTAGGACAGTCAACTCATTAGCAAATTCCTGGTTTGAGCTATTAACGTTAGTTATTATTATCATTTTTATGAATAACTGTATTTCAATTCGTTGTGCATCTTGGGGAAAAGATGTGTGTTTTACGTTTTTTCAAAAACTAATCCTGCATTATTTGTGCATATGCAAGGTCTGAGGAGGTTCTTAATTTGTTTGCGGAGTACAAACATATTGATGAATCACAGATTTATGCGTCAAATGTGCGTTCACAAATTTTGTGTAGCGTAGGCATGGTTAGTGAATGAGGCCCAATGTGCTTATTAACAAACTGATAGACTAACTACAAACTATCACTTACTGTACACGTCTGTTTGACTTTCTTGTGCCCTTCAAGTTAACCTTCTTTTATTTAAGTCGGGTTTGGGTATTGCACAAGATAATATGCATTGTTGTATTGATATTTTGTCACACTTGGTGTCTTCGGAGCAGTGGTCCTTTGGTGTGCTGATGTGGGAGATGCTGACCAGAGGAGCAAGCCCTTACCCAGAAGTGGACCCTTATGACATAACACACTACTTATTGAAGGGCAGGCGGCTTCCTCAGCCTCAGTTTTGCCCTGACCCTTTGTAAGTATTACAAACGATTAAAACATTGTATTGCTTTGTTGAGGAATAGTAATTATTGCTGTTTTGTAGTGGATGGCTTCTTTTTACTTGACAGAGAGGTGCCTCAGTCGGAATACTAATTTCATCCACTAATACTACTTCTTCATTTGTACCTACAAGATAGAGGCGAATAGATGGATGCATGTCAAGATGTACATACAATGACTCAGTAATGTCCATCCATCCATTTTCTGAGCCTCTTATCATCACAAGGGTTATGGGAGTTCTGGAAGCCTATCCCAGCTATCATCGGGCAGGAGACGGGGTACACCCTGAACTGGTTGCCAGCCCATCGCAGGGCACATGCAAACAAACAACCATTCGCACTCACATTCACACCTACGGGCAATTTAGAGTAGTCAATGAACCTCCCATGCATGTTTTTGGGATGTGGGAGGAAACCGGAGTGCCCAGAGAAAACCCACGCAGGCACGGGGAGAACATGCAAACTCCACACAGGCGGGGCCGGGATTTGAACCCTGGTCCTCAGAACTGTGAGGCAGACGCTCTAACCAGACGCACACCGTGCCGCCGACTCAGTAATGTGAAATCTGAAAATTGTTTACCACTTGGTATTCCAACATGTTAAGCAATGCTGTGTTTTGTAGTTAATATGTACACCAGAAACAACACACACACACACGTGTAAACACACGCTGGAGAAATGTTATGATGAAACATGTTTTCTTTAGAAAATATTGTAATGACAAATCCCATTGCATGTGTTAGATTAGAATAGATAAGCCATTCATACTTCATCTTGTTTCACATCCGGCTTCAGTTAAGGGTCTATGGCAGTATTTCCCCACCTTGACACCACCAAACAAAAATGTCAAAAAAAGTATGAATACTGAAATAATGATGATCTTGTCTTGATTTACTCACAAACGGACTGACTCTGTGTGAAACTGGTCCTGTTTAATTTAACACAAAGCTGATATACTCGTAGGAAGCCATGACTTGTATGAATGGCAACAGGTGGATACACAGGTTTACTGTACTTACTGTCATCTAATGGTACATTAGTACGGTACATTTATTCTTTCTGCCTGTCACTATACTTCACTGATGAACAAAGATATATTTGTAATGAATAAATAATATTTTTGGGAGAATTCAAGTGAAGAAAATTTTCCTTAGCACCCCTGATGCACACTACATTGAATTTATTTGATTTGGATTTGATTTGATTTGATAGTGTGCCACGGCACCCTGGTTTGAAATCATTGGTCTATGGAACATTTTCAATACCTGTACTGTAGTTTGTGTAACTGTATGAGGAAAACTCACTTTTACTGTGTAAAAAAATATATAGAATATATTGGTCTATTGTTGGCAGCACTAGTTAGAGCGTCTCAATTCCCGGCCCCACCTGTGTGGAGTTTGCATGTTCTCCCCGTCCCTGCGTGGGTTTTCTCCGGGCACTCCTGTTTCCTTCCACATCCCAAAAGCATGCATGCTAGGTTAATTGAAGACTCTAAATTGCCCGTAGGTGTGAATGTGAGTGCGAATGGTTGTTTGTTTGTATGTGCCCTGCGATTGGCTGGCTTCCAGTTCTAGATGTACCCCGCCTCCTGCCCGATGATAGCTGGGATAGGCTCCGGCACGCCCGCGACCCTTGTGAGGATAAGTGGCTCAGGAAATGGATGGATGGATGGATGGCCTATTGTTTTTTTTTGCCGGGCTTCACCAATGTATCAAATAAAGGGGACGAGTTAGGGGATAGATGCAAGAGTGGTGGTATTGCCATTCCATTCTCATTCAAAGATTTTTTTGTTTGTTATTACAGGTATAGCATTATGCTTGAGTGCTGGGACCCTGATCCAGAATTGAGGCCTAACTTCGCTACGCTGGTGTCAGCTGTCACCACCATCATCTCAAGCCTCGAGGGAGAACACTACATCAGTCTGAATGTCACATATGTAAACCTGGACCAGCCGAGACCCTACCCAGCACTCACTGAGTCTGCTGATGAATGTAACTCCACAGACGCTGATAGTGACTCGGGCTGAGTGTCTTCCTGAGCCATCCATCCATTTTCTGTACCGCTTATCTTCACTAGGGTCGCGGACGTACTGGAGCCTATCCTAGCTATCTTCGGGCGGCAGGCAGGGCACACCCTGAACTGGTCGACCAGCCAATCCACTCCCATCAAATTGAGCTGGCATCAGTTCTAAACACAAGAGTACAAAAACACAAGTCAAGTGTGTTTTACCCCTAAGCAACTACAACACCAGCGGTCCATCCATTGTGCATGTGTGTGTGTTTTTGGGGTACAGTAAAAGGTTTTCCAGGCACACTCCAACATACAGTGAAAGACTGTTACCAACGAGTAAGAGCAGCTTTGTTACTTCCAAATTGTCTCTTTCATGACACTTTTGCATTCTTTAACATGTCAGAAAGTCAAATAGACATTATGTTCAGAAGACAAACTACATTTGATGCTGCTTTTTCAAAACAGATTGGAGCTAAACTTGTCTAAAACTGCACTGAGGCTTTTCAAACACCAAACTACATTACAAGTAGAGTAGCTTTTGTGATACAAAAGCCATATTACACATTGTATACCACCTATTACATTTTATTGTGGGTGCAGACATTATAGAAGGACTTATTAGCCACAACTTTAGGTACAATTGCACAGTCTATCTGAAGATCCAATACAATGGGCAGTTAAAAAATACAGCCTTTTTACAATTAGGGATGTTCGGACCACTTTTTTTCAGAGCAATACCAGTTCGTGTGTTCAGTCGTGAGTACTCACCGATACTGAGGACTGATACCACTTGTACTTTTGAAACAAAATCTCAATTGACACAAAGAAAAGACAATTGAACAAAGACATTTCTTTCTTTCAGACGCACATGATGATTGACTGGCATGTCAAACTGCTGTAGTGTAGCGCCAACTACTGGTGAGGAGGACTCACTCGATGTCAGATTTTTTTTTACCTTACGTTTCGTTGGCTGGTATCGGCAGCCTTCACAAGTACCTGATAGATTGAAATAAGGCCGGTATCAGCCGGATTCCGATACCTGGTATCAGTCCTCGCCCATCCCTATATACAATAATTGTAATGATCAGTTTAAATGTCACAGACATTCATTTAGTAAATACATAAATCATCGTACGAATAAATAATTAAAATAGAGGTGTTCCTAATATATTGGGTATTCTATTTGGCTCCATTAGTTGGGCAATATATTAAAATGCCTTTGTAGTATTCATACCAATACAAACTGCAGCCACAATAATAAACACAACCCAAACAAAGTACACAAACATAAAAACAAACATTAGAACAGAGCATTGCCATCTCAATGTGGGCTGAATTATTTAGAACTCTTGTATTGAATCGCTCAGACTGTACAGGTCTATTTAATGTTGTAGCCAGTGCAGTTTGAATCTATACGTCTAACAGTTTTGAGGAGCGAATCAACATTACCTCTCAAATAGCAGAATAATATATGGGCTTGTTTTGCCGACGTACAGCATTGTGGAATGTCAAAGTTGCAAGCGTCCGCAATTAAACCTTACTAGTGAACTATTGTAAATAGAAAATGGACTGCACTTATATTGCGCTTTAACTCCACCGTGCGGTCCCCAAAGCGCTTCACAAAGCCTCACATTCACCCAGTCATACACCAATAACCAAGGACACTTCGACAACAGAGAGCCGGGGCCGGGATTCAAACCGGTGACCCTTCAGACGATCCACGCTATCAACTGAGCCACACAGTCTGTGTGCTGCACTTGTAACACGACCAAGCCCTACTAGTAGGCACATGATACACAAGCAGCCTGCTTAACCCTACTAGTAGCACCAATATGCCCACTAGTAGTTTTGCCTCACTAGTAACAGTATGCCAAAGTTGTCCCATTAGTGCACAGCAGTGGAAAGAAAGTCCTTCTAACTGCGACCTAATCATTCTATTAGTGCACTGAATTGTCTTGCTAGTGGGGACAAGGCATACTACTAGACAACATGGAAATGAAGGTGGATATCAAGGATATCGAATATATGCTAAAACGGTATTCCATATGTCTGGGTATGACATTTGCTTTTAATTGTAAAACAGTCCAGTGATTGTTCTGTTAACTGGGATGAAGTGAAGCAATGCGATGCACCTCAATGTCCCTAAAACTAGATCTGATGTAACTCGTATTGACCACATGTCTTTGAGATAGTGTAATAAATTAAAATATTTATTTGTTTATAATTGCGTTATTTTTCTTTGGATGCTCCTTTTACGTGTGGTATTAGATTGACCACTAGAGGTCAGCATTGTGTTACCTAGGAATCTAAAGGATGAAAAGTGTTCTCTTGGCTTCATTTTGACACCACTGTATTTGCAGTAGAATAGCAACACGTGACCCAGGTCTATTACCCATGGTCTGTTTAAATCAGTAAACAAGCAATGTAGATGCTGCATGGATTATTAAAAACAGACTTGAAGAAAAAAACAAACAAACCACCAATTAGGCACATTTACATTTTTTCTACATCACTCATTTAATTTGCCATGAAGATTTAGTCGAAGGAAGCTACTACATTTTCAATTAAAAGAGCAAATGAAAGAGTCAAGAGTTGACAACTACTCTGTCATTCTCTCAAATAAACCAAACAAACATCTCCCCATGCACAGGCACAGCCTCTGTGCCATCCACACCTCACGCACATCCCACACAAAGAAAACCAGAGGGACGTAAACATCATGTTTTTTTTTTTTCATTCTGCCAAGGCGCTGTGGGGCCTTTGATATTGAGAAAAAGTGAACCCGAGGTAGATGTCACGGATACTTCACTATCTCTCTTAGTGCAATTGGGGGCTATCTCTCTTAGTGCTGCTCATGAGCGTGTGTGAGCATCTCAAGTGTGTCTTCTGAGCTGGGTTCACCATAAGGTCCTATTGTGTAGGCCCTTTGATGTCAATCTTGTCCACATAAATGTTTCCTCTGTTACCTCTTCTGTGCTTTGTTTTTTTAAAGTCAGCCTTATCAGAGGAACCTTGCTGCTGTCATTAGCCGGTGTCAGCAGACTTTCTTAAATTTACAAAGAACAATCCAGAGTCACTGTCCCCGATGTCCACGCGATGTTGCAGAGGCGTGTCAACCAGGACAGCCCCACAACATCCAGAGCCTTTAGGAACTCCGGCCAAATCTCATCCACCCTAGTCTTGCCACCGAGAAGCTTTTTAACCACCTCGGTGACCTCAACACCAGACTTAGGAGAGCCCGCCTCAGAGACCCTAGACTCTGCTTCCTCATGGGAAGGCGTGTCGGTGGAATTGAGGAGGTCTTTGAAGTATTCTCCCACCGACACACAACGTCCCGAGTCGAGGTCAGCAGCGCCCCATCCCCACTGTACACAGTGTTGATGGTGCACTGCTTCCCCCTCCTGAGATCCAGGACGGTGGACCGGAATTTCCTCAAAGCCGTCCAGAAGTCTTTCGACCTGGCCTCACCAAACCTCTCCCATAACCGGGTTTTTGCTTCAGCGACCACCACCCAAAAGCGTTACCGTTATATTTTGACTTGTTTTCCTCTTTCCTCTTATTTTCTTCTTCATGAAGGAAAAATATTGTAAATAAACTGACTTGAGATGCGCCCCCACGTCATGTGACGTGACTTTTGATTTGGAAAATGTATTTTGTTTCCTTTTCTTCTCTGTCTCTCTCACTTCTGTATATCGGAGGTGATTGTTTGCTTGGACTTCAGTAAGGGGTGAAAAAACCTTTACCTTTTCGTCTCTTTGCAAAGACTTTTCTTTCTTTTTTGTAATAAAAACCCACAAAGACAAGATTGTCTCCTTACTTATTCTGTCAGAAAAAGATTTACCAAAACAGTTGGTGTCGGAAGTGGTATCCTATGATTGATCGCCGATCCGGGTGGGTGGGGGGTGGGGGGGGGGGGTGTTTATTGGGAGGTTGCCGGGGCTCTGGATGTCCGCTATAACCTCAGGATCCAAACGGACCTGTTGTCCTCCAAACAAAGAATTACGGTAAAGTAAATTTGAATTCCTTGAAAATCAGAGCATTTGAAACAATCTTGCCTTTGTAATAAGTGGTATTAGTAATTCCTCTCCCCACATTCCATTGGTAGGGTCCGAGTCCTTACATTCGGGATTCGGGTTAAAGTCTAGGTAGAGGTCCTGGATTAAAGTCCTTAGGTTCGAGTCTGATTAAAGTCCAGGTTATAGTCTCCAGGTTCGAGTTAGGATGTGGCTAGAGGTTCGGGTCCTCTACAATTACAGGTTCGAGTCCGATAATCAGGGGTTTAGGTCCCCAACAATTTCAAAGATATTCGAATATTGTGAAAAAAACGGTGCTTCTAACAGATATTGGAAAATGGGAGGTGGAAAGAGCAAAAACAACAACAAAAAAGAATTACCAGTGTACACGTCACCTATTATGTCTCGTATGAGAGATGATTATGGAGAGAAGTCTGTGAAATGCGTGGCGATGTGGATAAATGAATGTGGTTTCCCAGCAACAGGGAGCCTGTGTGCAACAACTAAAAAAAATAAAAAAATGGGTTGAGGGAAAAAGAACGTTGGTTTAGAAAGACCAAAGAAAGTCAAGGATTTGTAACTTTTAGACAAAACTGTCAAATGCCTGGAAATGCGGTTGACTGTTAGATTTAGATGCAAACAGGGACAGAAGCTTTCCGACAAAACTATGTGTAGGACAAGTTACTGATAACTGTGTATCGCCTGTGGTCTAATCTGTTCGAGTTGGCCAAGGGGAGGATGTCAGGTTGTGGTTGCGAGCTGAGTTCCACAGTGGCCTCCACAACTGAGTCACCCTATGACAAAGATCAAGAAGAGTGCAATCTGGAAGAAGACAAACAACACAACCGCCACCTGCGACCCACAACATGGACCTCCAGCACTTCTGTGAATATAACTATTCACAAGTGGATATTTGGTCTGGGAAAAAGAAGAGAAAATGCATATTGTTAATTGATGATTGAAAATTTAAAATAAACTAAGGTTAATTGTTTTTTGGTACTAGATACATCTAAATTCTGGTTAAACTCATGGGTAATTCCACGGATATAAATTAACACAAATGTGAAAAGCAAAATATTAACTACTCACTGTGAGGGGTGAGAATATCGGTTTTGTGAAAATGCGCAATTCACAACACTGTGACAAACATAGTGACTTAATATTATTTTGTAATTGTATTTGTTATTTTAAAGACAGAAACGTAAAGGGGGTGCCAGTGTTCGTCACAAGTTATTTTATGATTTTATCGAAATATATTTCCCGAGGAGAAGGGCGCTGGCAGTGCGCGCTCCAGCAGATGGCACCCTAGGAGACCACCTATATCGCCTATGCCCAGGGCCGGCCCTGGACGCAGGGAACACTTTCCAACTTCAACAACATAGCAGCTACCATTACCACTGCAAACAAGCCAAGTTTAGCCAAAGCTGCTACGTTGGGAGCATGATTTATTCGTAAAAGAGTGTTACTTACTCGGGATGCTGACAGTTTGATGCTAATTTTAATTAGCTCATCAACAGTGTTTTTCATTCATTATGTCTTCGCTTTGAGCTTGCAAGTTCTGTCTTCAAAAAATGAAGAAAGAAATGAAGTCTGTAATTATTTGAATATTCAATTGGTTTAATTATTTTGTTATGTGTGTTTAGTTTTATAGTGAACATCAACTGGAGTGCTAACTATGTTAGCACTTTAGCAAGCTGCTGTCATGATGAAGTGCCGTCTGGGCACTGCTGGATAGAAGTGCTGGAGCGGAGCATGGAATTGAATGCTTGTATAAGAGTGGTAAAATCTGCGAGTTTAGATCCAGTCCGATCCGATCCTATACTGGTTACATACATCAGACCGATATCCGAACTCAAAGATCTGATCTGGACACCCCTAAGTATAACACTGCATTTATTGGTTTCTTGGTTTGGTATATTTTGAAATGCACAATCAATTAAAAATCAGCAAGATGTGATACACGTACCTGTCGAGCAGAAATGTTGCTTTTTTCCCCCTGCTTTTTTCTCCAGAGGTGGATATTCTATAATAGTCAGCAAAGCTCCTGTAGCCTAAGCTAACAGGTCAGTGCGAGGCTGCGGGGGTGTGCCAATGACTGGAGTGCAGAGGTGGCTATTGAAGCGCTATATTTACTGCGTTACATTTACTCAAGTAACATTTTTCGATAAACTTTACTTTAATCCACTGTACTTTTGACTTTTTACTTGAGTATTTCTGTGAAGAAGGATCGATACTTTTACTCCGTTACAATGATCAACAAGCAGTTCGCTACTTTTATTTATCCATTCATGCGTGTGTGCGTCTATTTTTAGACTCCATCTTTGACTTACGCATGGGGCGGCCGTTGCGCCAATCAAACGGGATCACTAGTGTCATTTGACTCCAATTCACCAATCAGACGACAGAAGGCAGCCACATGACTGCGCACGTAGCCTTCGCGAGTCAATCAAAATGACTCATTTTGGGGGGAAAAAACAGCCGCGAGTGTGTTTACATACCAAAAAACAACAGCTTTGTCATGCAGCTCTTCTGCATTGTGACTGTCCAAACTTGGATATTTCAGCCCACTTCTAACTTGAGAAAACACTATCCCTTTGGTGTCGCACACGCACACACAATCACGAAGTCTTGTCAGCAAACAGCTTCTTCATGAAGTCATTTAAGTGAATAAAGCATATAATGTTTCTGTAGGGCCCAATGCATGTGTTGTTGGTTTTACAGCACTTAAAAATTTAAATGGTGGCAGGTGTGTGTCGACTCCCATATATTATAATTATTTTTATTTGAATGGTTGTTTATATGTGCCCTGCTATTGGCTGTAACGGTCGTATAAAAAGCATTTTTGCAAGATAATTTCAAATTCATGTGTATCACCGAAGAAGGTTTAAGGAGAAAAATGCACGGGATTGCTAAAAACAAAAGCACATGAAATTTCCCTCCAGCCAAATAAACTTTGAAGACATTTACATCATAGTGCTTGGAACATATCGAATTAATGATACTGTGCCTAAAGCTCGAGGATCTTTTTCTTGCCTAGTTTTTCTTTCTTTCTTTTCTTTCTCTGTCTTGTGTGTATTTGGAGAGAATGCACAATAAATCTTGGATTATCACTCACACTGACTGTATGTACACGTTTACAGGAGAATTCAAGGCTGTGTTTTCTTTTAGCCTCTCAGCATGCATTCACATCTATTTCTAGAGTAAGCGAAAGTTCTAACATGCTAATAATTTTCATTACTAGTTATTCCATTGAGTTATTATGACCTGTGGTTAGAGCTGCACATACAGTACATGCACAAGGTGATGCAAATGTATTCCAAATGTAATGCCATTATTATTTCTTCCGTGACACACAAAAGAGACCCAGTTGGATTCCATACCAATGTACCTGTAAAAAAAACAACATAAATAGCAGTTAGCAAAACAGTTTGTTTTGTGGGATTATAAAATAAAGGTGTTTTTTTTTTTTTTAGGTTATTACTTTGACTCCCACTAATCCGCTCACATGGAGACAAGCTACATATATGAGTTGTTTCCTGGTTCTGTCTGCTAATATACAGAATTGTATATAATGCTTTCCTGAGTCAGCAAATTGCTTCATCTTTATGCAATGGTGCGCGGACTGCAGCCATAAACAGCATCAACCTACTGTATTTCAAACATGCAAACTACAGCCGCCCTGACACGGATGACGTTAATGAGGATGTATTTTCTACTTATGCATTTGCTCATCTTCAGTATACTGTATGTACTGTGTGTCTCAGTACTCTGTCGCTCTTTTTCTCTTGGCCATCATCGCCTGCAGTATGTGTCCTTTTTCAAGTGAGATGGCACGCACACGCTATGCACGTCATCAGGAAAGCATCAATCTTGAATATCTCTCCAGGGAGCATCCTGTCTCTCAGCACACTCCGCTCACTCATCATAATCAATATCCCACCAATGACTGACATATTTAATAACAACTATCTGACTTTTAGGACCTTAATACTGATGTTCTCGTGCTCATCAGCATCCATTTTTAATGAAAGTACAGTATGTGGTCTTGGTACTGCTCATCAAGTACCTCAGCCTCCTGTCAGAGTGTGGGCTTGCTGAGAGGAATAAGAGCACTTACTGCTGCTATGTGGAAATAGATGTGCTGTTGTTACTGCCCACCTCTCCCGTACCATCTGTGGAGTGGCAATGCGATGTGACAATTACATAAGGTGTTCACAACAAGCCCCCTCTTTTCTGTATTTTTGCGAAATCATTTTAATTTTTGTCCGGAAAGGCTTAACTGATTAAATCTTTGGGGTTCAGGTAGCAATGATGCTTCGGAATTGGTTAGTGTCCAAACTCGGGATGTTTTTTTTTTTTTCAGAATAATTAGATTTTTTTCACTGAGTTCACAAATTTTACAGATCTCAACAGTGTTGGGAAAGTTCATTTTCTATTCAAACTAGTAGTTCAAAGTTCATTTTAACAATTCAAAAATGAACTATTTCAGTTAACAATTCATAATTCAATTTTTTAAACTTTTACCTTTCAAAAATGAATGAATTCATCGTTGTTTTAAAATGTTTTTCTCAATACGTATGTTGCTGATTTATGGAAGTGTATTACTGCTTCCGTACTGATGGGCTCGTCCCCTTAAAAAACTGGCCTTTCATTTCCTCATTGATGCCACCCATTCAGTCAACACTAGTAGCCAGCTGCAGCTTTCACCCTACAATCTCAAAAACATGAGGGAAAACGTGTTGCTTGAATGGTCTTTTATAAAATGAGGAATTAAAACAAAATCAGGACACTGTATGACAGGAACAATGGTGAAAAGACATTGATCACTTTACATTCCTCGCAGCTCTGGTTGACTATATTAAAAAATATTTGATTTGATCTATTCTTATATTATAAAACAAAATAAATTCCACGTCATGACAGTGCGATTGTACAGAGTTGTAACTAAAGCATTCTGATACATATAATCATTTTCCTAGAAATCCATTTTTACAATTATGTACTATATTACAAAAGAACCACGGAATAACACATTCGCTCCCATTTTCGCAGTGTCCCTGAACGCATCTCGCATTCTCGCAACTACGACGTGCCTGCCCTGAACCGGTAGCTAAACAGGGTGCTCATCTGCCAACATAAGAAGGCTTGTACTAGATATAATGTGTTTTATGTGTTCCTGGAAGTCACTAGCGAAACCTGGTACCAAGATAGAATTTTTGGGCCTTAATTCTAGGCAGTATGTGTGGAGAAAACCAGGCACTGCTCATCACCTGTCCAATACAGTCCCAACAGTGAAGCATGGTGGTGGCAGCATTATGCAGTGTGGGTGTATGGACAGTCATCCTGTCTGTAGGCACAGGACGACTGGTTGCAATTGAAGGAAAGATGAATGCGGCCAATACAGGGATGTCCTGGACAAAAACCTTCTCCAGAGTGCTCAGGACCTCAGACTGGGCCGAAGGTTGATGTTCCAACAAGGCAATGACCCTAAGCACACAGCTAAAATACCGATGGAGTGGCTCCGTGAGTGTTCTTGATTGGCCCAGCCAGAGCCCTGACTTAAACCCAATTGAGCATCTCTGGAGAGACCTGAAAATGACTGTCCACCAATGTTCACCATCCAACCTGACAGAACTGGAGAGGATCTGCAAGGAGGAATGGCAGAGGATCCCCAAATCCAGGTGTGAAAAATGTGTTCTTGCTGCATCATTCCCAAAAAGATTCATGGCTGTATTAGCTCAAAAGGGAGCTTCTACTAAATACTGAGCAAAGGTTCTGAATACTTATGGGTGTGTGATATTTCAGTTTTTATTTTCTGATAAATCTGCAAAAAATCCAACAATTATGTTTTTTCTGTCAATATGGGGTGCTGTGTGTACATTAATGAGGAAAAAAATGAACTTAAATTATTTTAGAAAATGGCTGTAATATAACAAAGAGTGAAACATTTCAGGGGGTCTGAATACTTTCAATACCCTCTGTATTTTGGAATGAAGCAGTGAAGTTCCACACCACTACAATCACACTAATAAACAAATTTAAAAAACGAATGCCATTTTGGCTGGGACAACTAAAACTGATCTCATCAAAGGCAGAATTTTTGACAGTGGATCACATTAGATTGTGCAGCTGAATCTAATGTTGTTGCCAGCCAGAGAAGTAGGTTGAAAACACTCCGTTCCACTTACATGGAAGCCAATGGGAGCACCGCGACTATAACCTGTAACTATGCTTATAGCCTCTAATGAACTAAAGTCTCCAATTGACTGCTGTTGCACTTCACATATTACTACCCCCATGCAATCTTGCCACAATAATCTCTTGCAGGTTTTTCTCTCTCAGGAGACGTCTTAATGCTATACCCTGAAAAGCGAGAGAAAAAGAACAAGAGGAAAAGCAGCAAGAAGAATTGAAGAGTTGAGAACTGCAAATCATGGACATTCATTCATTCATTCATCTCTTGTTCCGCTTATCCTCACAAGGGTCGTGGGTGTGCTGGAGCCTATCCCAGCTATCTTTGGGCGAGAGGTGGGGTACACCCTGAACTGGTCGCCAGCCAATCGCAGGGCACATAAAAACAAAAAACTATTCGCGCTCACATTCACACCTACGGGGAATTTAGAATCTTCAATCAACCTACCACGCATGTTTTTGGGATGTGGGAGGAAACCGGAGTGCCCGGAGAAAACCCACGCAGGCACGGGGAGAACATACAAACTCCACACAGCCGGGGCTGGGATTTGAACCCGAGTCCTCAGACCTGTGAGGCAGATGTGATAACCAGACGTTCACCGTGCGGCCAATCATGGACATACAGTACCAATTTTACATTACTTATTTAATGTGATGGACATTCTGTATTTAGATAAATACACTTAAAACTTGACATGCACATTTTGTTGAGTATATACTGTATAGTAATACAAGAGCTGTATCACGATTATTAGTTATTGTGGTTACTTTGTTCAGTTAACATCAGGAATTAGTTTGTGGAGTTTCCATCTGAATGTACTATATGGAATGTTGTGGCACGTGGCGAGGAAGAAACCATTACAATTTGTTGTGACTATGAAAAGCTCTGATGGCAGATGGCGCCTACCAGTGTGGCCGCCTCGGTAACGCGCTCTCTAGTATTGTCTTTGTTTTTGTGTTTTTCGTCCGTCTTTGGAGACCTTACACGACTCACTTACACAAGGGGAGACCTGCTAACCATCAAGGAGGCTACTCCGGACTTTCTGTCACCAACTTTCGAAAATCCGCTCAGTTTTTTCCCCGAGTTACTCACCGGAGCGGCGTCCGCGGTTTTCGGCGCATGGATGCGGAAGCGGCGCCACAGAGGAAAACGAGCCGGAATTCAGGTGAAACTCCGCAAGAGAGGACACAGATTGGCGTTCCCGTCGATCCACCTCGCGAATGTACGCTCCCTACCCAACAAAATGGACGAGCTTCATCTTCTGTTAAAGACCAGTTAAGACTTCGGACGTTCCGCGGCCATGTGCTTCACGGAGACCTGGCTTTGCGACGCCGTACCCGATGGCGCCGTCACGCTTCCCGGCTTCAACATTCATCGAGCGGACCGCGACATGGAATCATCGGGAAAAACGAAGGGCGGTGGGATATGCCTCCATATAAACGAAAAATGGTGTACGGACGTCACGGTGCTCAGCACACACTGCAGCCCGCATTTGGAGTCGCTGTTTCTGAACTGTAAACCATTTTACGCGCCACGTGAGTTTGCATCGTTTATACTGGCTGGAGTCTATATCACACCGCAAGCTAACACGAGCGCCGCATTGCTAACGCTCGCCGAACAAGTCAACGAAATTGAAAAAAAACACCCTGACTCACCCCTCATTATTCTCGGGGACTTTAACAAAGGTAAACTCAACCACGAACTCCCTAAATACAAGCAGCACATCGACTGTCCTACCAGGGAAAATAATACTTTAGACCACTGCTACACTACGGTAAAAAACGCATACCGTGCTATACCTCGTGCAGCCCTGGGCTCGTCTGATCACTGCTTAATTCACTTAATACCGACGTACAAGCAAGTACTTAAATGTGCGAAGCCTACAGTGAAAACAGTCAAAAAGTGGACCAATGAAGCAAAGATGGAACTTCAAAGCTGTTTAGACTGCACAGACTGGAGTGTCTTTGAAAATTCAGCTGGCAGCCTGGATGAATATACGGACACTGTCACATCCTATATCAGTTTCTGTGAAGAGGTTTGTGTACCAACAAAATCATTTCGGACATTCAACAACAACAAGCCGTGGTTCACTGCTAAACTTAAGCAGCTTCGCCAAGCTAAGGAAGATGCATATCAGAGCGGGGACAGGGCCCTGTATAATCGAGCTAGAAACCAGCTTACTAAAGAAATTAACATTGCAAAGAGGATCTATGCAGCAAAGTTGGAAAAACAGTTTAGCGCGAACGACTCGAAATCAGTCTGGCGTGCATTCCAATCGCTGACTAATTACAAGCGACGATCCCCCCAAGCTGAGAACAATAGCACACTAGCCAACGACTTGAATACCTTCTATTGCAGATTTGAAAAGGACAGTTTCACTCCACACACCCACCCGGCCGCACCCGCGACCACAACCACACCTCTGACTTCTGCGTTAAACATCCATGAACAGGATGTGAGACGCATCTTCAAACAACAGAAGATTAACAAAGCAACAGGACCGGACCATGTGTCCCCATCCTGCCTCAAAGTCTGCGCGGACCAGCTCGCTCCAGTCTTCACTCAGATCTTTAACAGATCTTTGGAAATGTGCGAAGTTCCATCCTGCTTCAAACGCTCCACCATCATTCCAGTCCCCAAGAAACCTGCAATCTCTAGTCTGAATGACTACAGGCCTGTCGCTTTGACAACTGTGGTCATGAAGTCCTTTGAACGTCTCGTGCTGGACCACCTCAAGAGTGTCACAGGTCCCCTGCTGGACCCCCTGCAGTTTGCCTACCAAGCGAACAGGTCTGCGGATGATGCAGTCAACATGGGACTGCACTTCATCCTAGAACACCTCGACAGTGCAGGGACCTACGCGAGGATCCTGTTCGTGGACTTCAGCTCAGCGTTCAACACCATCATCCCTGAACTCCTTTCAACCAAGCTTCTCCAGCTCAGCGTCTCACCTGCCATCTGCCAGTGGATTTACAGCTTTCTGACGGGCAGGACACAGCAGGTCAGGCTGGGGGAGGCCACCTCATCCACACGCAGCATCAGCACTGGGGCGCCCCAAGGTTGTGTCCTCTCTCCGCTGCTCTTCTCTCTCTACACGAACGACTGCACCTCAGCGAACCCGACTGTCAAGCTCCTGAAGTTTGCAGATGACACCACTGTCATCGGCCTCATCAAGGACGGTGACGAGTCTGCATATCGACAGGAAGCGGAGCGGCTGGAGCTGTGGTGCGGGCGACACAACCTGGAGCTGAACACGCTCAAGACTGTAGAGATGATCGTGGACTTCAGGAGGCATCCTTCGCCACAGCTGCCCCTCACGTTGTCCAGCTGCCTTGTGTCAACCGTCGAGACCTTCAACTTCCTGGGAATTACAATCTCTCAGGACCTGAAGTGGGCGAACAACATCAACTCCGTCCTCAAAAAGGCCCAGCAGAGGATGTACTTCCTGCGGCTTCTGAGAAAGCACGGCCTGCCACCGGAGCTGCTGAGACAGTTCTACACAGCGGTCATCGAATCGGTCCTGTGTTCTTCCATCACAGTCTGGTTTGGTGCTGCGACAAAAAAGGACAAACTCCGACTGCAACGGACAATCAAAACTGCTGAAAGGATTGTCGGTACCCCCCTACCCACCATTGAGGACTTGCACGCTGCCAGAACTAAGACAAGGGCGTGCAAAATCCTCTCGGACCGTCTGCACCCCGGTCACCAGCTCTTCCAGCTCCTTCCCTCAGGTAGGCGCTACCGATCAACGCAAACTAGAACTAGTAGACATTCCAACAGCTTCTTCCCTCTTGCGATCAACTTCTTAAACACCTAACCTATAATTCCATTACAACAAGCTGGCAATTTTTTGACTTGAGTTCGTTGTCACATTTCTGTGGGGCCAATTATTTATTACTTGTGCACTCACTGTAGTTGTCTCGCCATGCTGCACTATTTGCATATACTGGCCACTCATGCCAGAGTAGCATCTGCTCCATTTGCACACTGATTGAGGAGTATCTGTAACATTTGCACAACCGACATTGTCCCAGATGATCGCACTACTCGTCACTTTAAACCGCATACACTGCTTGAAGTCTCAGCGCCCTTTGCACAATGGTCATTGCACCGGACTATTGCAATATTAGTCGTTCGAACTGCTCTAAGTGCTAGAGGACTCTGCATCTTTTTGCACAATTGTTTTTTGTCAATGTCTTTATGTCCCCAAAGTGTTCTGTAAATTGACTGTTTGTTGTACTAGAGCGGCTCCAACTACCGGAGACAAATTCCTTGTGTGTTTTGGACATACTTGGCAAATAAAGATGATTCTGATTCTGATTCTGATTGGCGGTCTTCCAACAAATCAGTGTGAGATTGGTATGAAATCAATAGTTCCATAAATATACAGTACACTAAAATATTCTTCGCCATGTTATGACTGGTTTCAAAGGCCTTACCCAAGAGCTGGCTTCGTTTGAAAGTGTGCCACCACCTCGTACTGGGAAAAGAGACCGAGGCACAATACACAGTAATTAAATATAGTGTCTTTCAAGTACAGTATACATGCCAGCCAACTACAGTGGTAGTCAGGGTTAGAAATTTTGGATGGAGACTAGAACGGGAGATAAATATGGCAACCAGTTAAATACAACAGGGTTATTGTCTTCATCTGTGGCGGAAGAGAATGAATTTGGAAAAAAAAAAATCATCATTTCTGGTCCTATGAGCTTTTTTTTTTTTTTTTGAAACCTTCATATTGGGTCTCAACAGGCAGCTGTACTTATAAAACCTAACCTAACCTTACCGTGCGTGCAGTGTTCTCTTTTCGCGGCAGCATTTGCCACCCACGCCAGCCAGCGGTGATGCAGCCACACACAGGACTAAATAAATTAGTGCTCATCTTAAAATCTAATGAAAAGCTGGATGCTCTTCAACCCTCCAGGGACTATTTGCATAATAATTACAACATCGCAAAAACAGGGAGGGGGGGTTGTAGGAGAGCACAACAACCCCTGTAACGTGAATTGTATTACATACTATAGAAAACTAGTTTGGCCTATTCGGATTTCTGTATTATGTTTCAAAACTTGACAGCGAAGATTGTTTACAAGTGTTTAGAAGGAAACATTGTTCACTCAAGAAAATCAATTTAAAGGTGGCACTCAAAGTATACAGAAGACAGGTGGAAATTAGATACACCTTTATTTTTTTGTGTTGGTCAAGCTCATCAAGTTTTTTTCCCCTCAACTAAAACATTGCATATTAAAAAGCTACTTCATTTGTAAATTGGATACATGAACATTTTGAAAGTGATATTAAATCTATAATTGACTTAAATTACTTCTACTTAATGTTTTTTGCAATGTTTAAATAGGCCTGATTAGCCAATTTCTTTAATCACAATACCCACAGACACTTTAATAATGACTTCATAGTTTAATTCTAAAACATCCATCCATCCATTTTCTGAGCCACTTCTCCTCACTAGGGTCGCGGGCGTGCTGGAGCCTATCCCAGCTGTCATCGGGCAGGAGGCGGGGTACACCCTGAACTGGTTGCCAGCCAATCGCAGGGCACGTAGAAACAAACAACCATTTGCACTCACAGTCACACCTACGGGCAATTTAGAGTCTCCAATTAATGCATGTTTTTGGGATGTGGGAGGAAACCGGAGTGCCCGGAGAAAACCCACGCAGACAAGGGGAGAACATGCAAACTCCACACAGGCGATTGAACCCCGGTCCTCAGAACTGTGAGGCTGACGCTCTAACCAGTCGGTCACCGTGCCGCCTTATACAAACATCTCAAACTTATTTTATTTTATTTTAGCAGCATGGGGGAATAGTGTGTCTGGCTCTCAGTCAGGAGGTCCGGGTTAGCATCTCCATTGGAACATCTCTGTGTGAAGTTTACATGACCTCGCCGTTCATGGTTTCATGGTTTTTTTTTGCGGGTATATGTTGGCTTCCTGCCACATTCCAAAAACTTTCTAAAATTATCACAGCATACAAATATTGTTTGTCAGTCCCAGTCCCATAATGTGTTGATCTGGGTCAGATGATTAACAGACATAAAACAGGCAGCTATAGCAACAGTAGTTCGATTGTAAGGACTCCGGTTTGAGTCTTGTTGAGGACAAGTGTAAAATGGCATCTATTTGTTGGAGAAAGGCTAGTCTGCTTCCGGACTACTGTCGAAGTGCCCTTGAGCAAGGCACTGACCCGAGTGTCGCAGCTCAAGAGGTGCAACTTTGTTTTCACTCTTATATCTTTCCTTGCATCTCTGTGAGGTGCAACACAAATATACAACGGAGTATCAGTTGTACTGTTGGGACAGGCACATGTGTCAAACTCATTGCCCGGGGGCCAGATCTGGCCTGTCACATCGAAGCAAATCATGGGTATCAACTTCCATGATTCTTGCTCAAATCTGTACCAAGCTTGGATCTTATAATATGTAATAAATAATGTTGCAATATTGCAAGCATTATTATTGTTACCAAACACCTTTAACCAGTAACTTCAACAATAGTTGAATGAATTATTAGATTTCTGATTCCAAAACCAATTTGTTGCATATATGTAATGATATGATGAGGCGATGGGTTCAGAGTCACAATGGCCCTTGCGAGGAAAACCATGAATTCAATGTGGCCCGCGACAAAAATGAGTTGACTTTTTGACTTTATCTATGTTCTGTTTTGTTGAACGTATTTAGGATATTAATGTAACAATAAAACTAACTTGTTAATGGAACAAGTTAGTCTGACTGTGTGGTACAAACTATACATACAGTACCTGCACAACCTAAAGACATCTTATGTTAAAGCTATAGTAAGCCAAACAATGTTATTGTAAAAAATTAGAAATGTTTTATTTATTTATTATTTTTTTAAATTGACAATGTCAAGAGGTATTGAACTTGTCCACAAATTAAACTCCTTACACTTAGGGATTAAGTTCATCCTTTAATGTCCAAAACCACTCAGGGGAGTACTGTGAAATTTTCAGATGGCAGGCTCAATATTAGGAAGGAAGTGCCAGGAATGAATAAGGAAATAATCTTTTGAATGGTGTAGGAGTCTAATGTGAACCTAGAGGTGCTTGGACGTTAAATATATTTTAAGGCTTTGAAATTTCCCACTCGCATGCACGCACGCACACACACGCAGGATTACAGTGTCCATGCCATGGGTAAGATTTGGCCAGCACAACAGATGACAATAGCACGGTGATTACTCCTAATTTAGAGTTAAAGCTAGTTAGCTAAAGTTTGTCAAGGGTGAATCTGACCAGAATACTGCGACTTTGTGTTTATCAGCTTGTTTCCTCATGCGCGAGTCAAAACCTCTTAAAAACCCAGCAGCAACCTTTTACTGTCACAAGAATGTTGAACAGATCTGTTCCTCCACCTCAATTCATTCAGCTTTCAAAAAGGGGGTGGGGGGTGGGGGGTGGGGGGGGGGGGCGGTGGAAAGCAATGATAAAGTTAGGACGAAGCTTAGGAAGCAAAACTGGATCCACAATGCAGATTGAAACAAACACTCTTTATTGACAAAGAGTCCAAGGGTAAGGTAAGGTAAGGGAGGGGGAAGCTTCCACAGAGGAAAACTTAACTGGCTGACTGCAGCGAAAACAGAAATGAGGATGTGGCAGGGCACTGAGCACCAGGTGTATCGAACAGGGGAGAAAAACCTGAAAACTGTCAACGGGGACCCCTGGAAGGGGCTGTATGGGATCCCATAATCGGGTGCTTACTGATGCCCCTGCTGAGGACAAAGAAACAAAGAACAGGTTAGCAAAAATCAGATGGGTACAAAGATAAAAAAGTACATGGTCTATAACATGAAAATAGGTTATCCGAGCTGCAGTAGAGGTAAATGGCTATCAGTGGTGATGCATATTAGATGGTGGAGGAGGAGGAGATGCAGCAGAGGAGGTGGTCAGCCATGCCCAGCCAGCAACAGACAGGGAAGACAAAAACTAAACAAAACAACACACACACACACACACACATGCACGCACGCACACACACACCGCAATTGAATAGTCAGGTAAAAAATTGGCTCGAAGCCGATCTCTGCTCTAGAGAATTTAGATGCTCCTTAATATGGTAGCATGAGAAAAACACAACGCTGAAAATGAAAAAAAATCAAGAAAATCCAATCAAGGCGTGGGGAGGTAGGGATGTTGCAATTGAGAGAAATGAGATCAAGCCAAAGTGTCATCAGCTGGTTGCAACAGAGATCAGAATTGGAATCAGAATCATCTTTATTTGCCAAGTATGTCAAAAACACACAAGGAATTTGTTTCTGGTAGTTAGAGCTGCTCAAGTATGACAACAGGCTCGTTTACCATTGAGAATTACTTCAGTTTGTTTTGGGCCTTAGGCCTGTGCTTCCAGCAACTGAGAATCAAAGAGTTCAGTGTCATGCATTTTTCATAGGAGGAAAAGATCTCGTCTGAAAGACAGTGCCTTCAAATATATATTATAGTGTTCAATGCTAGAACACTGGCTTATTCCTCTCAATTTTCCAACAATGCAAGCATATTAAAATGGCGACTCGTTCTACTGACTAATGTGAAACAAATACAATACAACCCATAAATATGCACTTAAAACTTTTACACAAGAATTCTCTCTGAAGTTCTGAGATTGACTGGTGACCAGGGGTAGACTGGTACAAACAAAATCAGGCCTGGCATTCTTGTCTTAGATCGGTTCCTCATTATTAGTGGAGCACAACTGATTAGTAATTTAGGAAGTTGATTCGGAAATAATGTATTTTCCAATTATTCCAAACCCAAGTCTAATTATTGCGGCGAGATGGATACACACAATGTTATGCAGTATATATTTCTTCCCTCTACTCAGCTGCTACCTCGCAACCTGCCTTGACGAGACAGAGAGATGGAGAGGTTGTTACAATTTATAAAGTGGTTGAATTGAAAACTTAATTAAAAAACAAAATTAAAAATATTTGAACTTTCTGGAGAAACTTGAACCACTGAAACACTATAAAATGGGACTATCTAACTAATACTTGCTGTTGTATTTCATTGGGTTATATCTATTTCGCTCAATTCAGTATCTTAAGGTTACATTAAAGAAAAAAAAAATCATAATTGGAAAAGGCTTATAGTCATGCATGACACCAACTAAGACAACCCAAAAAAGGGGCTGGAGTTGGCTTCAGGCATGCGTGAAACCAAATAAACAATACCAGCATCATAAAAAAACACTTTATGTCCTACGGCTAATTATAATTTTAGACTTAATCAATTTAGACTTTGGAAATCTATTGAATAACGTTTGTGGAAAGCAAATAAGTAAAGTATATCCTATTCCAAACATAATGTATCATCAACATCCTAGATATCAGAAATTTGGCATCTATTGTTAACTCAACCAATTTTGGTTGCTCTATTTAGTTGAATTGATTATTCAATATCTTTTTTTGAAATCATCTGTCATATGTATTTTTTAATTTCCTTGCCATAGCTACGGTGGCCCTGAAGTGCAAAACACAACAACAAATAACTAAACATAAAGTTAAATTAAAAAAACAACAACAGCAAATAACTAATCACAGCAACAAGTAACAAAACACAACAGCAAATCAAAAAACACAACGACATTAGTCTACCGGACAAGGTAGGTACTGGTCGAGGATTAGACTCATCGCTTATTGGACTAGAGGGATGACTTGATTGGATGACGCCGTCTGTGCAGTCCAACCTCTTTTAAAATGCTTTGTCTGTGAGCGCATACTTATTTGAATGTCGTGATTTAGTCATGAACATATCTCTCCACTATCACCTCATATGTATGTGTAACGGGAGCAAGCTAGGAGGTGCGGATGTACATTAAGAAACCTAACTCCCCAATCTTTAAAAGAGGTGGCTGGCCACTAAGTTAGTGGCCCGGGCACTCGTCTCCCAATACATGACATGGTGGCAGTGTGGTAGATTTTGGGAAGTATGCAGTATTAAAATGTCATGAGCAATGGCAATGGCAGGATTAAAATCGCTAGCCAACTGCAAGCGACCATCCCCCCAAGCGGAGAACAAACGAGGATTAGCTGACGACTTGAGCACCTTCGACTGCAGATTTGAAAAAGACACGATCAAACCCCACACCCACCCATCCTTAAGGCCTCTTTATACTCATCATCCCAGTCCCCAAGAAACCTGCAATCTCGGGTTTGAATGACTACAGGCCTGTAGCCCTGATATCTGTGGTCATGAAGTCATTTGAATGCATCGTGCTGGACCACCTCAAAAGCGTCACAGGAGCCCTGCTGGAACCCCTGCAGTTTGCTTAAAGGGCAAACAGGTCTGTGGATGATGGAGTCAACATGGGAGTGCACGTCATCCTAGAACACCTCCACGGCGCAGGGACCTACACGAGGATCCTGTTCGTGGACTTCAGCTCTGTGTTCAACACCATCATCCCTGAACTCCTCTCCTCCGGCCGATGACTGCGGTGTTGAGAACTAAGCTCAGCTTCTCCATCTGAGCATCTTGCCTGCCATCTGCTAATGGATTTACAGCTTCCTGACAGGCAGGATACAGCAGGTGAGGCTGAGGGACACCACCTCATCCACACGCACCATCAGGACCGGGCACCTCAAGGATCTATCCTCTCTCCACTGCTCTTCTCTCTCTACATGAACGTCTGCACCTTAGCGCACCCGGTTGTCAAACTCCTGTAGTTTGCAGACGACACCACAGTCATCTACTCAACTACTGTAGACAAATTCCTCGTGTCTTTTTGACATACTTGGCAAATAAAGATTCTGATTCTGATTAGTATACATTTAAATTGGTAAAAAATTGCATTTTTTAAAATTAATGTAAAGCACTTTGAGTTGCATTTTTTTGTATGAACAGCGCTTACAAATAAAGTTTGATTGATTGATTGAAACGTTAGAACCTGTTTACCGGCAGTTGTACTTTTTCATCCATTCTGAATCCCAGTTTCAAAAGTCTGCTTTTATGGCAGCTCGTATACCTGCCTTACAACTTGTTAACCTGCTAATGGTGGCATTGCTGTCACAGACGTGGTGACTACATCAGTTCCTCGAAGGAATATATCCAGAATTTATGCACATTTTGCAGCATCTAAGATGACATTCTTCAATTTCACCCAAATTCATTGTTTTTCCATGTTACATGTAGCTTTGCTCTCTACACTACTATGAAACAAGCAGGGGATTGGTTAAAATCACTGTTGATATTAATGGTGGACCAATGGGCCGCCCCTCTACATTTCTCAGGGAGTTAGCGCCCATATTGGGCTGTTTTCGTACCATATTCTAATGGGTTCAATCCACTGTCTATATTAAATATGTACCAATGGGCCACCCCCTCTAAACTGTGGGCCGGTCTCTTGGGGAAAAAATAGGGGGGGGGAGGGGGTGTTAAGGGGAGAAAATGTGTCGTAATGAGCCCTAAGAACTGCCCACCGAGCATGTGCCCAGTGTGCCCGAAGGCCAGTCCAAAATCATCTGGGAAAGACTAAAGCTCCTCTACAAACCTAATGAGGACAAGCAGTAAATGGGTGGGTGGCTATTCTTTGAGGTCATCCAGTTTGTGTTTGTCACCTCATGTCAAAATTTATTTATGCAAGACAGACCAGACAGTGATTTTATAACATTTTAGAACCTTACAGTGTGTGATACCACAAAAATCCATAAACTGTTTGGAAAATGGCTTGCACTTAAAAAATGTGAAAGGTGATTGGCAGAATATTCTGTCTAGAACATTTATTGAGGCCAGTGTAGGTGTATATTGCCACCTACATATATTTTGCCTGACACAGTGTGTTTTGCAGAAACCAGTCAGGAATGGAGTGAAAATTCCCCTTTCTTAGCAAAGCAAAGCAAATGAAATTTAATTATATAGCGCATTTCATACACAAGGTAACTCAATGTGCTTTACATGATTAAAAGCATTTCAAGACAGAAAAAAACTGCTTATAAACATTTAAAACAAAGAGAACAAAAATTAATAAAAATACAATTAAAACAGCGTACAGTGCAAGAAATATCATTTAAAAGTATAAATGCTCTACAAAGCATGGGAAAAAAGAAGAGTTTTAAACCTGGACTTAAAAAGATGTAGACGGGGCTGATGTCACTTCTGTTGGCAACTTATTCCATTATTATTCCAAGACTTTAGAATTGGAGTAATATGCTCTGACCTCTTTGTTCTGGTCAGAACCCAAGCTGCAGCATTCTGAATGAGCTGCAGCTGTTTAATGCTCTTTTTAGGGAGTCCAGCCAGAAGACCATTGCAATAGTCAAGTCTACTTGAGATAAAAGTATGGATGAGCTTCTCCTGGTCTGCTTGGCACATGCAAGCCTTCACTCTGGATCTGTTGTTCAGATGGTAGAAGGCAGTTTTAGTAATTGATTTGATATGACTGTTGAAAGTCAGGTCGGAATATATCAGAACACCAAGCTTTCAGACTTGGTCTTTGGTTTTTAAAGAGTGTGAGTCCAGGTATTTACTAACGGCAATCCTCTTTTCTTTATTGCCAAAATCAATACAGTGTTCCCTCCCCACTTCGTGCTACACGTTTTTCGGCTTCAGTGCTTCGCGGGTTTTTCCAAAATCTTCATTAAAAAAAAATATATCGGCAGCCATATTGTGGAAATACACGTTGTTTCATGTTGATGCGCGCAAGAGGTTTCCCTGCATGCCAAACAAAGAGGTGAGTTGACTCAAAGGTTTTGTACATGCCTGTACTGTACGGACAATCATACAAGTCGCGTGATTGGTTCCCGGCGCAACATTGACAAATGAGAGCATTAATGGACTTCCTCCGGGGTGCCCAAGAGGAAGAATATAAAAAAAAAGTGAAACTTTTAGATCACAAGGTTTTTCTCCTAGGTAAAAAGACCAGCTACACAGTCAGCACCTCCAGCAGAAGAGTCTCCAAGTCAAGTGAGAGCTTCTCCTTCGCCACCAACACAAGCCTCTTTGCCTCTCTCAGAAGGCAAAGTTGATGAATGTTAATTACTGTATAATAAATGTTAATTACTGTATAAGGTTGTATAATTAAATATTTAAGTAAATATGTGTACTGTTATAATCTTTGTCTCAAATATGTAAAGTATAAATACTGTTTACATATTTTAAACATTCTGGTACCCACATACACATCCACGAAAATTCCTAGGAGGGGGGGCGGGGGTCAAATCCTACTTCGCGGGTTTTCACTTTTCAAGGGGGGTTCTGGTCCCCACTAACCGCGAAAAACGAGGGAACACTGTAATCTGTTGTTGTGGTTTAATAGAAGAAAATGTTGGCTCATCCAGTTATTTATCTGTCTTAGACAGTTGCACAACACCTCAATTGAACTGCAGTCATCTGGAGACACTCCTAGATGTAACTGTGTGTCATCTGCATCGGTCTGATAGTCAAATTTAAAGTTTTGACCCAAGGGTAGCATATACAGGCTGAACAGGAGGGGTCCACGAACTGACCCTTGAGGGACCCCATAGGTCATTGCCATTCGATGAGATTGAACACTTCCAATGGTGACAAAATAACTCCTTTCCTCCAGGGAGGACCTGAACCATTTAAGGACTGTTCCATTTCGTCCTACCCACGTTTCCTACCTGTTCAGCAGTATATTCTAATCTAACGTATCAAAAGCCGCATTGAGGTCCAACAAGGCCAGAATTGACAACTTGTCCACCACTTTGATAAGAGCAGATTCTGTAGTGATGAGTTCGGAAACCTGATTGAAATTTGTCAAAAAGTAATTTTGAAAAGGTGGCACGGTGGATGACTGGTTAGAGCTTCAGCCTCACAGTTCTGAGGACCCGGGTTCAATCACCGGTACCGCCTGTGTGGAGTTTGTATGTTCTCCCCGTGCCTGGGTGGGTTTTCTCCGGGCACTCCGGTTTCCTCCCACATCCCAAAAACATGCATTAATTGGAGACTCTAAATTACCCGTAGGTGTGAATGTGAGTGCGCATGGTTGTTTGTTTGTATGTGCCCTGCGATTAGCTGGCAACCAGTTCAGGGTGTACCCCGCCTCCTGCCCGATGACAGCTGGTATAGGCTCCAACATGCCCACATGTTTCACTGCAGTAAGCGAAGCCTCATTTCTAATGATAGTGATATTTTATGCTTGTGAGTCAAAATTGCTCTTTGTATAATTATGTGTGGCCCATAATTATTATATGAGTGGAGCATCATAAATTAAAATAGACCTTAAATATTCATTAAATATAAATGAATCACTGAATCACAATTCACCACCAAATTTTGATGTGTGCCCTAGATTTTGATGTGTGCTTGGTGCAAATTATTGTTGAAAATCAGCATCCTAAACCACAAAGTAAAATATTACATAATTACCTTTCTGGTAGAGAAGAAACTATTTTCATTATGAAATTACATTCAGCTGATTTAAGCATATGAGAGAATATGCCCCTTAATGAAAACCTCAACCTGAGAAGAGGAAACATTACAGACGAGAGGAGCAAGACAGTTTTATCACCAAGATTTTGCAACTCGGATTGTTCTGGCGCTCCCAGTAGTAATGTCAATTTGTTTTTATTTTGTAAGAATGTTCATCCATCCATTTTTTACAACTCTTATCCTCACTAGGGTTGCGGACGTGCTGGAGCCTATCCCAGGTAACTGTGGGCAAGAGGCGGGATACACCTTGAAGTGGTCGCGAGCCAATCGTAAGGCACATATCAACAAACAACCATTCACACTCACATTCACACCTATGGGCAATTTAGAGTCTTGAATTAATTTTAACCATGCATGTTTTTGGGATGTGGGAGGAAACCCGGAGACAATGCACGGAGGCACGGGAAGAACATGCAAACTCCACACAGCCGAGGCCAGATTTGAACCCTGGTCCTCAGAACTGTGAGGAAGCCCTAACCCTAACCGCCTGTGTAAGAATGTTGATTTTAAAAAACATTCCAGTGCTGACAGACCAGACCTCAGTCTTAAGGGGGGCACATGAATATGATTATTAATATCCTACAGACGGTACTTTGCTACACATTTTTGATGACCCTATTACACATTATTCACGCAGAACTGATGCACCTAGTGTCAGTGCTAGCTTGAATGGCGCTCTGTGTGACACCTGCCGGCAAGTATTACCACAGACAACATTTACAGTACATATACATCGACCCCTCCTTGAGTGCTGACTCGTATTTTGGAGAGGGCATCGGACTTTATCTTCCCAGATCCAGGACGGTAAGTGAGAATAAAGTCAAAATGTGTAAGGAACACAGCCCACCATGCTTGGTGAGAGTCCAGATATAAGCAAGGTTCGTGTGGTCTATGAATACTTGAAAAGGCTTCTTCGTACCCACCAGAAGAAGGCGGTGGTGGGGGTTGCTCGATACAGTGTAGAACTAGACAACGGAACGTTACGACTCAAACCAATTTCACATTCGTAAGGACGGTTAGGAGGCAGGGTTTTAGCACGATCATTACTAAAAAACAATCAAAGGTCATGGGTACTCGGCAGGAACGCTGACCAAACTAATAGGCTCAGTTTCCTTCTTAACTGGTTTATTAGGTATTGTAGCATATATGGGGGTTAAATAAAAATGTAATTAATTTGGAAAATGGTATGAAGGAAGGTAATCGCCTGCATTCACTTCTGGATTAGTTCGATTTACGCTTCAACGTTAAAATCAAACTAATTTGTCTCGTAAAGGGGCATCACGTCACTTTTTATAAGTATAAAATTTAGGGAAAGTAACAAGAATCCTTTTTATCAGTCTCATATCTAGATGTTGCTACATTTTATGAAATACAAGTTCTAGATGACAGAGGCTTGCTTAAACTCAAAACACACACAACACAACCAAGGGTGAAATTTTATAGAATATTTGATGTCATCTACATGGGATCTAGAGGGAAATACACAAAGGGGTCCAACTAAAGAAAGAAAATAACACTAATAATGGTAAAAAGAAGAAAAATAGGTGTACGAAAAGGGACATAGAACACTGTGTTGCTGGCTAAAAATATGAATCTGCGCGTTTAATACGTTGAGTCAGAGAGAGACAGAGAGAGAGAGAGAGAGAGAGAGAGAGAGAGAGAGAGAGATTGAGAGAGAGGGGACGAAGTTTTTGTGTGAAGCTAGTAATTTCCCCGAAATTATTAGCCACTAATCTTGTACAGTCTGGCAAACACTGGTGTGTTACGTTACTGAACGTAGATCAGCTTTGTCTGTCTCAGTCGTCTCGGGAAGCACAGAGAGAAATGAGAAAAAGGATGCAGAAAAATGAAACAAAAACAAAAGAGCCGGAAGAAGAAAAATATTGTTCATCACACCTCGTTGGGAGAATATGACCGTCTCTCTCCTGCCTGATTTCCGGCATCTGGTAGCAAGTTCAGAGAACTCACTTTTGGCTGGGAGCGTATCTGGTAACTCAGTAGCAACTGTTCTGGAGGCTTAGCAGCGGCGATCCACGGAGGCTAGGGAGCCTGGATTACATTCCCAAGCTTTACATTACCCAGCTGTGTGCCCGAACAAAGAAGGGGTAGGGGTGGCCTAGGCCAGCCCGTGGTTGGCGAGATTAGCGACCCAGGACACGAAGAGAAGAGAAAAACCAAAGAGTCGAGAAGGCGGGAGTCAAGTGTTAAATACCCAGGGGGCGTGTGCAAGAGGGATGGAGAAACCTGGAGAAGACCACACCCATCATCTTGAGTCTAGTCTACAATTTTGACCCATAAAATGGGTTTAAAATTATATATTATGATAAAATACCCCCAAATTTGTACTCTCTTTACTCAAAGGTCAAGCATATAGGATGACTATTTATACTTTAATGTTGGCAAATCAACTGCTTATGGTTCAAATCACATTTCATGCTGCTTGGAATAAAATCAAGACAAACAGTTCTCAAAATCTTGCAGCTGCGCTTGTAAAGTTGACACACTGACAGAGACATCAAGGCATACATTTGGAATAATTCGGCAGAGTTCGTAAAATATAAAAACTGAGATTTTTCTTTGGTTAAACATCAAATGCGAATTTACGGTTCGGCTTTGCAGTTCCTCTCAACGCCAGCGGGTGTCGCCTTGTCCCAGCTTGGTCTCCCGGAGAGAGAACCCCACCTTTTGGCAAACGAAGAAAGGACTCCTTGATGACTGTAAATCGAGACGCCACCTTGGAAGAGGATGCACCAAAAAGAAGACAACGTCAGACATCAACAGCAGACAACAGACATCAAGGAGGGAGACATGTTTTTTTTGAAGGCGAGGCAAGACAGAAGAAAATTAATTGCCCATGAGGGTCATTGCAAAGACTCTTCCCAGTCAAAGTAGACTCCTAAGAAAGGAGTCAACTTTAAGAAAGGTTGAGATCAAAGTTCTTCATAACGGGACTGCAAAAAACTTACAGACCCATCATAGAACTGGTCTTCATTTTGTCCTTTGTTTAAGAGAAAGAGTAGAAGTTATCTTCGAAGGTATCTTAGGGATAACAGACGGGGAGTGTTCTGGCTCCGCTAGTAATTTTGTAAGAATGTTTATTTCAAAACTCTTTCCTTTGACAATAACTGAAATTCATGTTGAACGGCAGCTAGATTTTCTGTGTTGGCACCGACTTCATCGTAATGAGCAGACAGCATTCGAAGCTCCGGTGTTGTTTTTGTTCTCCTCAGCCATTTGAAGGCATTTTCTTTCCACACTTTCCATACGATTAACAGTCAACATTACTCCAGGTCTCCTGACTTATTGTGTGGAGGTGCTTAGCTATCTGGATAGCAGGATAGGATGTCCTGAGAGTGTCCTATGCATCCTATGCTTATGATTTTTTTAAATTATGTTTTGAAATATGACCGCTACCACTCTCCGACGAGCCTAGTATATAAAGTTGTTTCCGCTTTTTCAAATTTCGCCCTCACCCATCCAAAGCAGACCTCTGACAAGGACAACCCATACTACCAATATGTTATAATATGGTAGACCTTGTCTTCCAACCACCATTTAAAATGAAGATAAACAGAAACTAATTATTAGTTGGAATACAACATAGCCTTTCGTCACAGGTGGGTAGGAAAGCGGTTTTACTCCGTTACATTTACTCAGCTAACATTTGCGATAAATTGTACTTGTTAGAGTGTGGCAGGATAGAAGACTGGCTCGCACATCTGCCTCACAATTCTGAGGACCCGAGTTCAATCCTGACCTCACCTGTGTGGAGTTTGCATGTACTCCCCGTGCCGACGTGGGTTTTCTTTTGGTACTCCGGTTTCCTCCCACATCACAAAAACATGCATGAGATACATCTCTTTCTTTCTCTCACTCGCAGACGCACACACTACAGTTGAAGTGCAAGTACCATAAAACAGATCTAGTAAAAAGCCATACTTTTTAATCAATAAATCTGGTCAACAAACAGCTTCTTCATACAGTCATTCTACAATACCAATTCCAAAGAAGTTGGGATGTTGTGTTGAACAAATAAAAACAGAATACAATGATTTGCAAATCATGTTCAATCTATATTTATTTGAGTACACAACAAAGACAAACTATTTAATGTTCTAACTGATAAACTTTATTGTTTTTAGCAAATAATCATTAACTTGGAAATTTATGGCTGCAACACGTTCCAAAAAAGCTGGGACAGTGCCATGCTTACCACTGTGTTACATCACCTTTTCTTTTAACAACATTCAATAACGTTTGGGAACTGAGGACACTAATTGTTGAAGCTTTGTAGGTGGAATTATTTTGCATTCTTGCTTGATGTACAGCTTCAGCTGTTCAACAGTCCGGGGTCTCCATTGTGGTATTATACACTTCATAATGCGTCAAGCATTATGAAGCGTAAGGTCTGGACTGCAGGCAGGCCAGTCTAGTACCTGCACCCTTTTACTACGAAGCCATGCTGTTGTAACATGTGGAAGAATGTGGTTTGGCAATGTCTTGCTGAGGGCGTCCATGGAAATGGCGTTGCTTGGATGGCAGCATGTTTCTCCAATGCCTGTATGTACCTTTCAGCATTAAAGACAGATGTGTAAGTTACCCATGCCATTGGCACTAACACAGCCCCATACCATCACAGATGCTGACTTTTGAACTTTGCGTCCATAACAGTCTGGATGGTTCTTTTCCTCTTTGGCCCGAACGACACGTGCACTCGTCGGACCACAGAACACTTTTCCACTTTGCATCAGGCAATCTTAAAGGAGCTCGGGCCCAGAGAAGCCGGCGGTCTTTGTAGTGTAATCAATTAAATATAGGTTAAACATGATTTGCAAATCATTGTATTCTGTTTTTCTTTATGTTTAACACAACGTCCCAACGTCCTAACTTGGAGTTAATAAAGCAAATAATGTTCTGTAAGGCCATATGAATGTGTTGTTGTTTTTTTTGGCACTCAGACATTTAAATGGTGGCAGGTTTTTGTGGACTTTTGTGCAACCAATTTATTTTTATTTATTTATTTATTTTTATTTATTTAATCAGGTAAAAGACTAGTTGAGACAGAACATCTTTTTTTTGCAGTGGGGACCAGGCCAAGAAGGCAGCAAGTTAATAAATTAAACTCAATCAATACAAGAATGTTTCTGTTGTTTATTTTCACCTCCCCTCTCAAAATGATACACAATTAAATCAATCGAGTTGCACAAATTCCAGGTCACATTAATGGTGGAAAACGTTTTAAAATTACTTGTTTTGGTCTAAATTCTTTTATATCACAAAAAGCTGGAATTTGAAGATGGGTGTGTCGACTTTTTGCAGCCTTGCTCCATTTTTTGTAATCTCTCCCTGGTGAGCCTTTTCTGCTGTTTAACAAGTAGAACCAAATGTAGTATAAGACCATTTGTTTTAACTGAATTTGCCTGGTTTGTAAATATTTTACTTATTATGTTTTCGATTAAGACGACACGGTGACGACTGGTTAGCACATCTGCCTCACAGTTCTGAGGACCAGGGTTCAAATCCTGGCCCCGCCTGTGTGGAGTTTGATTGTTCCCGACGTGCCTGCGTGGGTTTTCTCAGGCACTCCGGGTTCCTCCCACATTTAAAAAACATGCATGGTGGGTTGATTGAAGACTCTAAATTGCCCGTAGGTGTGAATTTGTGCGTGAATGGTTGTTTGTTTATATGTGCCCTGCGATTGGCTGGCGACCAGTTCAAGATGTACCCCACCTCTTGCCCGAAAATAGCTGGAATAGGCTCCAGCACACCTGCGACACTAGTGAGGATAAAGAGGTAAAGAAAATGGATGGATGTTTTAGATTAAGTGTTATTGTTCAGGGCGGCACGGTGAACGACTGGTTAGCACATCAGTTCTGAGGACCGGGGTTCAAATCCCGGCCCTGCCAGTGTGGAGTTTGCATGTTCTCCCTGTGCCTGCTTGGGTTTTCTCCGGTTACTCCGGAAAAAAACATCCCAAAAACATGCGTGGTAGGTTAATTCAACCTTTAAATTGCCCGTAGGTGTGAATGTGAGTGTGAATGGTTGTTTGTTTATATGTGCCCTGTAATTGGCAAGCAACCAGTTCAGGGTTTACCCCACCTCTCGCTAGCTGGGATAGGCTCCAGCACGCCTGCGACCCTAGTGAGGATAAGCTGTACGGAGAATGGATGGATGGTTAGTATTGTAGTAATAGTATTTGACGAACTGAAACTCCACGGTAACAAAGGCAGGATACATTTTTTTTAAATCCACTATACTTCCAGCATTAAATAATTAGAACCCATTAGTACAAGGTCTATCCAATCGTCAGTCCATTTTCTATAGTGCTTGTCCTCATAAGGGTCGCAGTTGGACAGAGGAATTCATTTTTTTCTCTTTGCAATTTGCTCTCAATGCAACTGTCAACCACTGCTCGTCAAAATGCGAATGGTATGGTCTCATGCACAATCTACCATAATATCCAGCACACAGTTACTTAACAAACAATATTTTGATGAAACTGCTAATACCAAGGAGCCATTATTATTATGATTTTATTTTGGAGAGAAACTGTACAAAGGTGCACTGTTTACAGTTTCTCAATTATGTTTGTCCCCACCCCAAAGTTATACAGTTCTGTATGTAATGGCTCTGCCTTGAGTGCTGCTGCATGAGCAACAAACTCACACCAGAGTTAAATGCACCTCAGACATGTTCCAAATACGCTCACTTGATGTCGAGGAATGACAAATTTAATGACAATACTTTCACTTCAATAATAAAAATAGTATCATACTGTATTTAACACATCCGTGGTCTTTAACGAGACACAAAATATCAAAGAACACTTGTTGTAAAATCTGAATTAATTAACCAGTCTACTTTCCATCCTTTAGGTTTGTTTCAAATAGAAGAAGTTAGTGTAATTAAAACATTTCATTATTGGAACTAGCATGAGAGTCATGTGACAAGTGGTAGTGATAGAGAGAGTATGGAATGATGCAATGCTGGATGTTAGTCAGATGAAGCCAGCCACCTGTTAGAAGCGTGATAGTTTTTGACCATACGAAATAGGATATACGTCATACGACCTGACGAATTTTGTACGTTTTATTTTCTTCATTAAACTGTGAACTCCAAGTTGATGTCCTGTGGTTTGCGTTCAAGACTCAACATTACTCTGGCTTCAAAGGGGCTTTGTTTCTGCACCAGTAATAATCATCATCATCATCATCATGATAATAATATAATAATGCTACTACTACCACTATTATTCTTATTATTTTTATTACAATTCTTCTTCTTCTTATTATTATTTCCAAAAATTATTTTGCGCTGAATTCAACTGTAGCTATTTCTTTGAAAAAAACAAAAACAAACAAACAAAACTGTTGAATCTCAGGTGCCCGTGACAGCTTTTGACAATGGATGTAAAGTACCACACTCAATTGAACTACAGTATATTGCTTGGTTATTTAAAGTTTAAGTCTAAAGATGCATCCAGTTTTATTTGGTGGTGTATTGTCCACAGACATATAGTAGTTGCAACTTGAGGTGACTGATTTAGATTTTGATTGTATATTCAGTCATTTAGAAAGTGGACTATATCTGTTGAGCAAGGCCCCTTTTTTGGATACTTTGTGACTTGATACCTGCAAATACACATACACAGACATATGCCTTCGCTAGTGACATTTCCAAGCCATGTGACATGTCATTAATGAATCCCACAGTGCACTTCAGCAGTCCTGAAAGCAGAGTGTGAAGATCCGCTGGACCGATATTTCCACAAACTAATGCCAAGACAGACTTGGAGTGAGATTGATGTCACAGAAAATCTCTGTAGTTGCGGTGGCAGATGCAAACGTTCCAGCATTCATTTTGGTAGTCTGAAATGTCCTTTGAAGTAAACAAATCAAATTGCCCGCACTGACATTTAGCTCAGTATTTATTTATAGAAATGAAGCAACAACAGATCATTACAATCTTTGCAACATTGCAATATGCTACAGTCAATCAAATATTTTGAACGATTACTGAATTCAGGCTGCCCTGTTCTTGGTAAGCAAACTGGCATAGCTGGAAAGAAAGGAGAGAAGAGGGTTCACACTGAATAATAGAATAATTCATCCCATTCATACTGTGGAGATGACAGAGGCGAGATAGTAAATGTCCTTGATTATATAAATCTATCACAGTCCCAGCTTCCAAGGTACAGTGTGGTTTGTATGTCTCCTAATGTGCACTCATTGTGATATGCTTGTTGCCACGGTAACAGTTGTTTTCACAATGAGAATGTGTAGGATGGCATCAGTAATGCCATGTTTTGCTTCAGTAATGATAACTCAGGCTTTACTGGGACATTGCAACAGATTAGTTAAAACGTGCCCCATTTGTAGGGGGCAAAGACATCTGTTGTTTTACATATGAACAACTCAACAAGCAAAACAGACCTTCTGTCTATGCGAGGGAGAACTGTGGTGAATTATAGATTAGAATCAATGTGAAGGTACTCCACTGAATATTGTGAGATCTTGGACTATTTGAAACCCAGGCCAAATTACTCTCAATCTCATACACTAGTATTACATAAACTCAAAACAATAATATACGAGTGAACATAATATGGCGGTCTGATGGACGACGACGGGTAGCACATTTGCGTCACAGTTCTGAGGACCGGGGTTGAAATCCTGGTCCCGCCTGTGTGGAGTTTGCATGTTCTCCCTGTGCCTACGTGGGTTTTCACCGGGTACTCCGGTTTCCGAGTCACTGATGGTGTAGTGGTACACTCGCCTGACTTTGGTGCAGGCAGCGTGGGTTCAGTTCCCACTCAGTGACGGTGTGAATGTGGGTGCGAATGGTTTTCCGTGTCTATATGTGCCCTGCGACTGACTGGCGACCAGTTCAGGGTGTAGTCTGCCTTTCGCCCGCAGTTAGCTGGGATAGGCTCCAGCGCCCCGCAACCCTAACCAGGATAAGCGGTGTTGAAAATGGATGGATGGATTGGATGGATACTCTGGTTTCCACCCACATCCCAAAAACATGCATGGGAGGTTGATTGAAGACTCTAAATTCCCTGTTTGTGCAATGGTTGTTTGTTTTTATATATATATATATATATATATTTTTTTTTTTTTTTCTTTATGGCTGGCATCTTGGGACAAAAGTTCAACACATTTATGTTCTGGAGGTCTCTGCACAATGTGTGGACTTCCATCCAATCTACCCTGGTCGTGGTGGTTTCTGTGGTTGTGAGCTGTGGCACCTCTCGGTGTGGATTATTCCCACAGGTTGACTTTTCTCGCCTGGATTCTCAGTGTTTTACCATGTTGCTATGTACACCCTGCACTGGTTGCCCAGAGAAAACCCACGCAGGCACGGGGAGAACATGCAAACTCCACACAGGCGTGGCCAGGATTTGAACCCCAGTCCTCAGAACTGTGAGGCAAATGTGCTACCCGCCGTCGTCCACCAGATATTATGTTCAGTAGTATATTATTTTTTGGAGTTTATGTAATACTAGGGTATGAGATTGAGAGTAATTTGGCCTGGGTTTTGGCCTCAGAACTGTGAGGTAGATCTGCTAACCAGTCGTCTGCCTATGTAAACACATATGAATCCTAAACATCAGACATGGACATCTTGTGTAAAACAATAGACATTGTAGATGTTTCTTATTTCTACAGTTGCTTTGTCTCTGTCTCCTCCTGTAGTGCTCCACCAGTCACCTGAACCGGAAGGAAGTTTGTCGGCCTGTTTTGCCGAATGCCGAAGGTTGGTTGCACATAACCCCTATTAGTAATAGGTCATTCCAGGTTTCTTGGGGACTGTCAGTTGTCCACTCTCAACACCTTGAGAAACCCCTGTTTCCAAAATGATAGTCAGTGTAATATTTTCTTATTCATGATTTTGGTGTCTTCCCACACTGAAAAATAAACATGGTCAACTTGAGGTCACTAAAAAAAAGATAATTATGGAATTTAGGCTCCAACATGATTTTTATTTATTTTAGTAGAGGCTCACTAAGCCCATACTGGTGCAACTGCCTCATATAAGTCATGTTGACTTTGGCCTGAGGACCAAACCAACAGGGAACTACTTACCTGCACAGGACAAGTGATTCATTGAATAATTCAACTCGCTCAGGGTGTTTTAAACATTAACGGCTGAGTAGGAGTTCCCCTCGGCACCTCCCAGGGGACATGCAGGAGCATACTTGAGTTTTCTTGAAGCATTGCTTGTCAACCTTTAGAGGGACTAAGGGTGACGAGCAAAGTGGTCCTTCTGTGGCCACATATTGGCCTTAACTTTAATAAGCCATATTAATTGAATCAGTTCAGAGATTTCAATTCATTTACTGTGCATCACAGTCATTGCAGTACAATATACTGCATGTGCTGCTGTAATTGAGGAAAAGATAAGACCCTAATTACCTTCATAATACAACCCCAACTTCAATGAAGTTGGGATGTTGTGTTAAACAAAAATAAAAAAAGAATACAATGATTTGCAAATCATGTTCAACCTATATTTAATTGAATACACTACAAAGAAAAGATATTTAATGTTCAAACTGATAAACTTTATTTTTTTTAGCAACAAATTATGAACTTAGAAATCTATGGTTGGAACACGTTCCAAAAAAGATGGGACAGGGTCATGTTTACCACTGTGCTCCATCACCTTTTCTTTTAACAACATTCAATAAACGTTTGGGAACTGAGGACACTAATTGTTGACGCTTTGTAAGTGGAATTATTTATGCTTGATGTACAGCTTCAGCTGTTCAACAGTTGTCCGTTGTCGTATTATACGCTTCATAATGCGCCACATATTTTGAATGGGAGACAGGAGACTCTTTTACTATATTTTCTGTTGTAACACGTGCTGAATGTGGTTTGGCATCGTCTTGCTGAAATAAACAGGGGCGTCCATGAAAAAGACGTTGCTTGGATGACAGCATATGTTTCTCCAAAACCTGTATGTACCTTTCGGCATTAATGGTGCCTTCACAGATGTGTAAGTTACCCATGCCATTGGCACTAACACTGCTCCATACTATCACAGATGCTGGCTTATGAACTTTGCGTCCATAAGAGTCGGAATGGTTCTTTTCTTCTTTGCCCCGGAGGTCCGCAATTTCCAAAAACAATATGAAATATGGACTCGTCGGACCACAGAACACAGACAGAAAAGAGAGGGGAAAATGTACTGATATATGCCATTGTTTTCTTCCCCGCAAAGTACATTTTCCCTGCTAGCTAGTAAGCAAGTTGGACAACTTCAACTCGACGTCTGCCACCTGAAAATAACTTGCCATTGGGTATCTGGAATTGATGTAAGTCACATTTTTTCCTACCTAATTTTGTGTGGAAATGACATTTTGTGTTAAATCCATTGCGGGGCTTAACAACTGACCTCCTGTGAAAAGCTTGGGTCTGCAGTGAGAGACATGTTTGGTGCTATTTGTGAGACGTTTTTGTTCATTTTTTTGGCGTTGTTTTTCGGCTGATAATAAATGTGAAATAAATGGACTTATGTCTTTGCGTGTAGTATTGGAAGACGTTATGCTACGTTAAAGCTGCGTCTTCTAACGTTCCGGAGCGAGAAAGGCACACTCGAGGTGCTATCCAAGTCATTTTTTTTTACTTTTTTGCATCATGTTTGTCGTCCTATAATAAACCAACGCCTCGGCGTGTTACAATACTTTTACAATTATTGACCAAATTTCAAATCATTTGAGATACTGTACATCTTCTCCTTTCGGCTTGTCCCGTTAGGGGTCGCCACAGCGCGTCATCCTTTTCTACGTATGCCTATCTCCTGCATCCTCCTCTCGAACACCAACTGCCATCATGTCTTCCCTCACGACATCCATCAACCTTCTCTTTGGTCTTCCTCTAGCTACTTTGTCTCCAAAAAAATTCGAACCGTGGCTGTCCCTCTGATGAGCTCATTTCTAATTTTATCCAACCTGGTCACTCCGAGAGCGAACCTCAACATTTTCATTTCCGCCACCTCCAACTCTGCTTCCTGTGGTCTCTTCAGTGCCACTGTCTCTAATCCGTACATCATGGCTGGCTTCACCACTGTTTTATAAACTTTGCCCTCCATCCGAGCAGAGACTCTTCTGTCACATAACACACCTGACACCTTCCTCCACCCATTCCAACCTGGTTGGACCCGTTTCTTCACTTGCTGACCACACTCACCATTGTTCTGGACGGTTAACCCCAAGTATTTAAAGTCCTCCACCCTTGCTATCTCTTCTCCCTGGAGCCTCACTCTTTCCCCACCAGCCCTCTCATTCATGCACATATATTCTGTCGTAGTTCGGCTAATCTTCATTCCTCTTCTTGCCAGTGCATGCCTCCATCTTTCTAACTGTTCCTCCAGCTGCTCCCTGCTTTCACAATGTAATCTGCAAACATCATGGTCCACAGCGATTCCTGTCTAACCTCATCTGTCAGCCTATCCATCACCACTGCAAAAAGGAAGGGGCTCAGGGCTGATTCCTGATGCAGTCCCACGGTCCACCTTAAATTCTTCTGTCACACCTACAGCACACCTCACCGCTGTTCTGCTGCCCTCGTACATGTCCTGTATTATTCTAACATACTTCTCTGCCAGGCGGCACGGTGGACGACTGGTTAGAGCGTCAGCCTCACAGTTCTGAGGACCCGGGTTCAATCCCCGGCCCCGCCTGTGTGGAGTTTGCATGATCTCCCCGTGCCTGCGTGGGTTTTCTCCGGGCACTCCGGTTTCCTCCCACATCCCAAAAACATGCATGAATTGGAGACTCTAAATTGCCCGTAGGCATGACTGTGAGTGCGAATGGTTGTTTGTTCCTATGTGCCCTGCGATTGGCTGGCAACCAGTTCAGGGTGTACTCCGCCTCCTGCCCGATGACAGCTGGGATTGGCTCCAGCACGCCCGCGACCCTAGTGAGGAGAAGCGGCTCAGAAAATGAATGAATGAATACTTCTCTGCCACTCCAGACTTCCGCATGCACTACCACAGTTCCTCTCTGGGTACTCTTTCATAGGCTTTCTCTAGATCTACAAAGACACAATGTAGCTGCTTCTGACCTTCTCTGTACTTTTCCAACAACATCCTCAAGGCAAATAATGCATCTGTGGTACTCTTTCTAGGCATGAAACAATACTGTTGCTCGCAAATACTCACTTCTGTCCTGAGTCTAGCCTCCACTACTCTTTCCCATAACTTCTTTGTGTGGCTCATCAACTTTATTCCTCTATACTTCCCACAGCTCTGCACATCACCTTTGTTCTTAAAATGGGCACCAGTACACTTTTCCTCCATTCCTCAGGCATCTTCTCACGCACGAGAATTCTATTGAACAAGCTGGTCAAAAACTCCACAGCCACCTCTCCTAGATGCTTCCATACCTCCACAGGAATGTCATCAGGACCAACTGCCTTTCCATTTTTCATCCTCTTTAATGCCTTTCTAACTTCCCCCTTACTAATCATTGCCACTTCCTGGTACACCACACTTGCCTCTTCTACTCTCCCTTCTCTCTCATTTTCCTCATTGATCAACTCCTCGAAGTATTCTTTCCATCTAGCTAGCACACTGTTGGCACAAGGGTGTTATGTCCAACCAAAATAAGGCCTTTTCTCCTTTTTTAGTATCCAACCTGCCATACATGTCATCATATGCCTCTTGTTTGGCCTTTGCCACCTCTACCTTTGCCCTGTGTCGCATCTCAATGTATTCCTTTCGCCTCTCCTCGGTCCTCTCAGTGTCACACTTCTTCTTAGCTAACCTTTTTCCTTGTATGATTTCCTGTACTGTGAGGTTCTACCACCAAGTCTCATTCTCTCCTTTCCTGCCAGAAGATACACCAAGTACTCTTCTGCCTGGCTCTCTGATCACCTTGGCTGCAGTGGTCCAGTCTTCTGGAAACTCCTCCCGTCCACCGAGAGCCTGTCTCACTTCTTCCCGAAAAGCTGCCAAACACTCATCCTGTCTCAGCTTCCACCACATGGTTCTCTTCTCTGCCTTTGTCTTCCTAATCTTCCTCCCCACCACCAGAGTCATCTTACACACCACCATCCTATGCTGTCTCGCCACACTCTCCCCTACCACTACCTTACAGTTGGTAACCTCCTTTAGATTACATTGTCTGCACAAGATGTAATCCACCTGCGTGCTTCTACCTCTGCTCTTGTAGGTCTATGTTCGTGCCTCTTCTGGAAAAAAGTGTTCACTACAGCCATTTACATCCTTGTTGCAAAGTCTACCACCATCTGTCCCTCCAAGTTCCTTTCCTGGATGCTGTATTTACCCATCACTTCTTCATCACCCCTATTACCTTCACCAACATGTCCATTACAATCTGCACCAATTATGACTCTCTCTCTGTCTGGGATGCTCAGAACTACTTTGTCTAAATCCTTCCAGAATTTCTCTTTCACCTCTAGGTCACATCCTACCTGTGGGGCATAGCCACTAATGACATTACACATAACACCCTCAATTTCAACTTTCAGCCTCATCACTCTATCTGATACTCTTTTCACCTCCAAGACATTCTTAGCCAAATCTTCTTTTAAAATAACCCCGACTCCATTTCTCTTCCCATCTACACCATGGTAAAATAATTTAAACCCTGCCCCTAAACGTCTAGCCTTACTGCCTTTCCACCTGGTCTCCTGGACACACAATATATCAACCTTTCTCCTAATCATCATGTCAACCAACTCCCAAGATTTTCCTGTCGTAGTCCCAACATTCAAAGTCCCCACATTCAGTTCTAGGCTCTGTGCTTTCCTCTTCTCTTTCTGCCGAAGAACCCGCCTTCCACCTCTTCTTCTTCTTTGACTTCGACCCACAGTAGCTGAATTTCCAACGGCGCCCTGCAGGATGTCGGCGCCGGTGGCGGACGTTGTTACGACCGATTCGGTATGGAATTCTTTGGATGAACGCTCATATTTGTTTGGCAAAGTTTTAAGCCGGATGCCCTTCCTGACGCAACCCTCTGCATTTATCCGGGCTTGGGACCGGCCTACAGTTTGCACTGACTTGTGCCCCCCATAGGGCTGCATTATTTGAGATACTGTACATGCGCTACCTAAACTAGTGAGAAAATATTTTTACTGTTTCTGTGGCGAAGACGTGCCGTGGTACGTCATAATCATTCCACATTCCTGTTATATTAACCCATATACTGTATTATCGGTCCTTTGTAAAAATTTTGCACTTCCAGCCACACGGCCCACACCAGCTATACCAAGCAGCTGACCATCTTGCCTGACACCCCATGTTTGACTGTGGCAGGTAAGAATCATATGTGATTTCCAATGGGCAGCAACAGCAACTACTGTGTCTTTCATACAGAGTTGGGACTGGCAGTTGCCATCGAAAGCAATACACAGGAAAAATCTTAATAGCCTTACAGTGCAACTGTTACACTGGGGTTGATCAGTCCAGTACACGTGGACATGAGTAACCCCTGAGCAGATCATAAGCATTTTGTGAGTACAAAACAGACCAACTGTCAACTCAAGTCTTTGTAATGGCTGTCCAAAATATTTATTTGTAGAGTATTTGATGTGTTATTAAACACCTTAACTGGCGTATTTTTAATGTTGCCCCTCGAACTCTTAGACACACTTAGACAAATAAATATAGACATATTTAACAAATAAATGTTTGACAATCCCTTGGATCAACAACAGCCCACTGTTAACGTCATGGCCAGTCAATGTATATACTGTATTATTTGATTGTCACCTGAAAGATAGATTTTTGTTGTTGTTTGACTTTGTTTTTCTAGAATCTGTACTGACATAAATCCAGAAAGGGGAACCAAAGCTAGGAATGACAGAAAGAGTGGCAGGTCTTATTTCCTACTCAGAATAATGTGAAAAGTACGAATGTTCATGTGGCTTTCATACAAATAATACCTGAGGAATAATCTTCATCATGAATCCCCCCCCCCCCCCCCCCCCCCACCCCCATATCTGAATTCTGTAAAGACAAGTATGAATAAACAGCTGAATATATTGCAATAGTGTTGATGGTGCATAAAATAAAAGTGTCTGCAGACTACAGTATTAGTACTGTTGATATCTGTGGGATGTGCGGTGAGGTTCGTAGTTTATGAGCTTATATTAGAGTCAGATTTACAAATTTATGAGCCAAGAAAAGTGTCAATTGAGATATTAAATTTGCAGCCTGACATTAAAACATCTTATCTGATGTTTGAAACAGATCTTCCGACTTTCATCTTTCTTTATTAACTAGATCCTGGTTCGATTAATAGTTCTCTTTTGAGACAATTTAAATTGATTTAGTAATCTTTTTGCTTATTTTTCACTCTTCATGATGCAAGTTAGCCTCTGCCTCACCTGTCTCCCGACTCTATGACCCTGGTCAAAGTTAAAAGCCAGAGCCATTTTTTTGGCGAGTGGTGGTTTATGCAATCGTGTGGACAAACCTGATTGATCACGACACTGACAGAAGTGCGTTGAAGAGCCCTCATACTAGCTCTCGCCCCTCCTGAAAGCCATTAGCGCCACAATCACCACCTCCACTTCAGAGGTCTGCCTACCAACGCATCTACAAGCCACCCACCCTCAACCTTTGTGCACTTGTGACCTTCCTGACGTATTTGCAGTATATCTATGTTTCCATGAAAATGTTCACAAGCCTGCGACTCAAATATATTGTTGTTTAGTTGTATTGATTTCCATTATTCCATCATTCTCACCATCCTCCTCTTTACAGTATATTATATTTTATATTATCTTTTTCAGCATATGCTTGAGGAGCCACTCGTGATATATTTGACTGGGGAAAAGTCCAGCCTGTCTTCTGCCCTTTGCCCACAATCAGCTTGGTTAAAAGCAGGAGAAAATGGATGGACGCTGGAGGTAGTCGTGCTCAAAGGTCATATTATGTTCTATCAAAGGTAATGTTCAAGTTCAGTTTTCACTGATTGATTTGATTAAACTACATACAGACTGCTACACCACTTTTGTTTTGTTGTTACAATAGCAAAAATAATAATTTGTATCTTTTCTTTTAAACATTTATCATTAGAAACAAATAATATTTTTTGCAATGATCAAACCTACGCAGTACAAAATAAGCATTTATTCTGTTCACATCTGACTTTGCATCATATCAAATACCCAAATTGTGAAAAGAGGATTTGGCAGATTACACCATTGTTCATTTGGTTTAAAGATAGTACAATAGCTTCTCAAAAATACCGCTTTTAGTACAGAAACCTAAAAAAAGGATTGGGATCTATAAGAATCATGCTATTGTGAATTTTGGATTGAGGACGTTTTGTTGGAAGTTTTGCCAGACATTTTTAGCTGCATTTGTTTTTCATCTTTTGAACCAATTACAGCAACGCACATGCTCACGCACTCACACACACACGCACACACACACACACACACACACACACACACACATGCACACACACACACACGATAATGAAACCATGGACAGTATCCGAAACCTAAATTTAACAGGAGCATTTAGTATACGTATTTTGGGATTAATTCGTTCATGTCTTTAGGCAACTGTATGGCAATTAGCCACAACGTGCGGTTCCATTGTCAGGAACAGGATGTTTTCTTACAGAATGTTCTTTAATAGATTTGGCTTTGCAAATACAGTCCATCTTCCCAGTCAATGGAGAGCCTCTCCTCTTCCTGAAGCTAACTTATCTACCCACACGCACACTTCGACCACAACTCGCCACCTACCAGCTGCTTGTAATGCAGACACTGTGTGGGGGTTTGCGAGCAGGAAGTTTAATTCACGTGGCAGCTCACTATTACAATGTATTTTATCTCCACTTATTGTCGATTTTTCCTCACCTCTGAGTTCAATGGAGCATCTCACACTCTCTCAGCATGTAGTTGTATGACTTTCACCTATCGGTACGCACGCACCTTAGGTTGTGCTGTCATAATCAGAAGATCCTGGTGGCGTTTGTGCGTCTGAAGTTGTGTCCTCTAGTCTCAGTTCACAGACGTTCTCTGAGGATCCACAGAGTGGGGCTTGGCGTAGTTGTGCTTATAAGTTTACATACCCTGGAAGAATTTGTAAAATACTGGCATTTTCTGGAGGAATACATCACTGATCATGCGTAAAACGTTCCTTTAAATTTAGGGATAGTGGCCAGTTAATGCCATTTGTTATCATGTAATTATGTGCCCTTTTTTAAATCATTCTGATATTGATAATTGAAACCACCCAAATGGCCCTGATAATGTACACACGTTGACACACACACACACACAGGCTTAAGTGGCTATTAAGGGTAATTTTCCAGACTGGTGACTTGTTTGATTGAAATAAGCATCTGTGTATAAATAGTCAACGAGTTTCTAAGCTCTTGAGAGGCCCGTGCACATTTTAACCAGGGCTGCAATGACTTTGCTGAATACTGAGCCATGGGGAAAGCAAAAAAAAAAAAAAAAGAGACCTGAAGGTAGTTGAACTTTATAAAACAGGAAAAAGATATAAGAATAACCAATTGGTAGTGTTCAAACTCGATAAAGAAATGGAAAATTTGTGGTTCTCTTGATACCAAACTATAGTCAGGTAGATCAACAAATATTTCAGCCACAACTGCCAGGAAGATTGTTTGGGATGCAAAGAAAAACCCACACGCAACTTCAGCCGAAGTACAGGCCTCTCTGCAAAAAAAGGGTTTTTGCCTGATCACTCATATTGTCTTTGAAGGATGGTACACGTCCTACAAATTCTGCCAGGGTATGTGCACTTATGAGCACAACTGCAACTTCAGACAGAACCTCGTGCAGCTGACATTCGTGTGTTTGTTCAGCTTGGTAAGTTGCCAGCATTTCTCCTGCAGTGTTAAAAGTGAGAGGACTCAAGTCAAGTTTAAAAAATGTATCACAATTAATGTACTCAAAAGATAAATATAAATCGTATTGAAAGGTTAAAGAATAATGGATGGAATATATTTACTGTCATTTAACTGTGGTTTAACTCTGCATCGTCTTGCCTCATCAATATTAATTATTTTATGAATATTTCACTTCACCTATGTCTTCACCCATAGTTCTGTGATTTGTTTTGGGGTACAATTTATTGATTTCAGCCCAAAAATCAGACACTGTCTCACAAAAAAATATATTTAAAAGACATGTCTTTTGTTTGTTACTCAATTTAATTTGGGAGCTATTAGTGTTCATATTTTAAAGGTGACGTTTATCTATGATCTGATTTAATCTTAGTTTGATATAATTGCATGGATTCAAAATGAGATGTGAGATTGAGTACACAATTGATACAGAAGTATCAATCAAAAACAATTTTGGTTGACAATATTTTTTAGTATCAGCGCTTTTTTTTTTTTTTGCTTGACTGGCAGTCCAGCTCAGCCTCTCGCACCAAGCCAATTTTAATTGGCTCTAGCTCACCTGCAACCCTAATGAGGATAAGCAGTAAAGAACATGGATAGATGGATGAATGCATGGATAGTTGGCAGTAGTGTGGAAATGTCAGCACCATGAAACCGTTACTGATTACACAGCTTTTGGAGTATTTTAACATTCTAGCAAGTGTAAAAATAAGTTAATACATTTTAATGTCATACAGGTTGTGGACTGCTGGAGACGATCCCAGCTGACTTTGGGCAAAAGGCAGACAACACCCTGGACTGGTCGCCAGTCAATCACAGGGCACATGAAGACAACCATTCACACTCACATTCACACTGTCAGGCGAGTAAACCTGAATCCAATTAATAATTAATTTTGTTTATTTTGAAGTTAACCTTAGTGATAAATGAAGGTGCAATACAAGTGCCCACAAATCATTTTTTTCTTTTTTTTTGCCCAGCAATTTCACTTCACATACTACAACCACAATTCCATTGAAGTTTGGACATTGTATTAAAAATAAATAAAAACAGAATACAATGATTTGCAAATCATGTTCGACCTATATTGAATTTAATACACTTCAAAGAAAATATATTTAATGTTCAATTTGATAAACTTTATTGTTTTTAGCAAATAATCATGAAATTAGAATTTTATGGCTGCAACACGTTCCAAAAAAGCTGGGACAGGGTCATGTTTACCACTGTGTTACATCACCTTTTCGTTTAACAACATTCAATAAACGTTTCGGAACTGAGGACACTAATTGTTGAAGCTTTGTAGGTGGAATTCTTTCCCATTCTTGCTTGATGTACAGCTTCAGCTGTTCAACAGTCCTTGGTCTTTGTTGTCGTATTTTACGCTTCATAATGCGCCACGCATTTTCAATGGGAGACAGGTCTGGACTGCAGGCAGGCCAGTCTAGTACCCGCACTCTTTTACTACAAAGCCACGCTGTTGTAACACATGCGGAATGTGGTTTGGCATTGTCTTGCTGAAATAAGCAGGGACGTCCATGAAAAAGACTTTGCTTGGATGGCAGCATATGTTTCTCGAAAACCTGTATGTACCTTTCAGCATTAATGGTGCCTTCACAGATCTGTAAGTTACCCATGCCATTGGCACTAACAGCCCCATACCATCACAGATGCTGTCTTTTGAACTTTGCGTCCATAACAGTCGGAATGGTTCTTTTCCTCTTTGGCCCAGAGGACACGACGTCCACAATTTCCAAAAACAATTTGAAATGTGGACTTGTCGGACCACAGAACACTTCCACTTTGCATCAGTCTATCTTAGATGAGCTCGGGCCCAGAGAAGCCGGTGGATTTTCTGGGTGTTGTTGATAAATGGCTTTTGCTTTGCATAGTAGAGTTTCAAGTTGCACTTACAGATGTAGCGCCGAATTGTATTTACTGACTTGTTGAAGTGTTCCTGAGCCCATTAGGTGATATCCTTTACACATTGATGTCGGTTTTTGATGCAGTTCCGCCTGAGGGATCGAAGGTCACGGGCATTCAATGGTGGTTTTTGGACTTGCCGCTTACATGCAGTGATTTCTCCAGATTCTCTGAACCTTTTGATGCTATTATGGACCGTACATGATGAAATCCCTAAATTCCTTGAAATTGTATGTTGAGGAAGATTGTCCTTAAACTGTTGGACTATTTTCTCACGCGCTTGTTCACAAAGCGGTGAAGCTCGCCCCATCTTTGCTTTTGAATGACTGAGCAATTCAGGGAAGCTCCTTTTATACCCAATCATGGCACCCAACTGTTCCCAATGAGCCGGTTCACCTGTGGGATGTTCCAAAGAGGTGTTTGATGAGCATTCCCCAACTCTCTCAGTCTTTTTTGCCACCTGTCCCAGCATTTTGGAAAGTGTTGCAGCCATAAATTCTAAGTAAATGATTATTTGCTAAAAACAATAAAGTTTATCAGTTTGCACATTAAATATCTTGTCTTTGTAGTGTATTTAATTAAATATAGGTTGAAAATGATTTGAAAGTCATTGTATTCGGTTTTTATTTATGTTTAACTCAACATTCCAACTTCATTAGAATTGGGGTTGTATGTGTAAAAATGTATTCTTGCTGCATTGAATGTGAGTCCACAACAGTTGCCCAAAAGCCAATGACAAATCAACGCACACTCATCTCTCAGGTCTTCTGTTATATGCATGTAAAATACAATTCCACCTCACAATTGTGTTGCAACTTTAGAAGCACATTTCCCCTTGATACTTTTATCAAATTCAAAATTGCATGTCTTCTGGGCGATTTAAATTTAGAGGTCCCAATGTATTGCATCGAACACTTCCAAAACAAATGATGTGAAAAAAGCAATCATGTCATTGTCATCCTCAAGTGCATCGTAAAACTCAGTGACCAGCATCTGTGGTTTGGATTGATGTGGTCCATACTGTGCAGTGAAACATTGGGAATACAGAATGTGTGTAAATTTGTCGACTAATGTTGCAGCACACTTTTTTCACAATGGGGCTTTCATGATAAACAGCATGAAACAGAGAATGAACATAATGAGATCTGTGCTTTAACCAAAAATATGTTAGGAGAGAGCAGATTATCTACCAGCACCAGTCATTGCAGCTGGACAGTCTGCAGGATAAACACTGTTTGTGTCCAGTGGGCACAAAGTCAGAGACAACTGGGTCATAACACTAACACAACAGTTCTGATTATTTGAAAATGGTCATGTGCTATGAAGCTGAATATACAGTCGTCTCGCCAAGGGAGCGAGACGACTGTATAAGATTTATGCATCCAAACGAGTTGATTTACAATATATCAGTGCGGCATGTTTGACTTGGAGTAGTAGATGAAGATGTATTCTGTTTTGCCCAAGGTTCTTTAATAACATTGCAGGCTAAAATAAAATATGAATGGTTCTGTTCAATGTTCTTGCCGTAACAACCATTACACCAAAACATTTTTCTTTCTTTCTTTCTTTCTTTCTTTCTTTCTTTCTTTCTGTCTTTCTTTCTTTCTTTCTTTCTTTCTTTGCCATTATAATAACACAGATTCTGTATATGGTTCTACTCTTAGCCTACTTAAAGTAACAGAAAAGGGGAGGATAAGATCTGAGTGTGCAGATCTCTCAAGCTTTAAACTCCATCAAAATTAGTCATTTGTGAGTAAACAACTAGGATCTACAAAAGGATAATCATAACCTGTGGCATTTCTGTGGCAAAACCTTGAGATCATAAAACCTGTAAACCATACAAACTGTAAAGTAAAATTCAAGCTTCGATGTATGGAAATTTACTTTTTAATTGGTTGGCTACAAATACTTGGTTTTCTGGAGTGCCTTCCCACCCATCAAAAGTCAAATTGATAGCTATATATTTTTGGAAACGTCTGTGAGTGAGCTGTTCAGAATTTTGCTGGATTGTAGACACTAATCTACAGTACGTACAGTAGTAGCCACATTACGTTTTCCGCCTATGGATTGTCAGCTAGGCTGGGCAAATATCCATCATTTTCAAGCGACAACCGAAGTCTGGCCACTGGACTTCACGGAAGTAATTAATTTCGTAAGTAAGTAAGTAAGTAATTTCGCGGCATGGTGATGAAGTGCTGCCTGCATGAATGAAAATACAATTGATTTTGAAATGGGCGCTTGCTTTTTTCTTCATAATAGCTCGTCTCGGATTTGTTTTTTCAACTTCTGTCCCACCTCTGCAATGCCGCACGAATGAAATTACTATTTTGCAAGGCCCCGCCCGTCATTGATGGGCCTTTAAAATCATCATCACTCCTTTTCCCCTTATGACGCCTCTGCTTCGGCTAATGGGAAAATGCCAGATGTCTGTTTGAGATTACTCCAACAACAGCCCATAAAGATTATGAGAAATGTATTGAACAGTTTTCCTCATTACAAGCCAGTGTGCCATCAGATGATTTTAAAGCCATTAGTTATTTCAAGGTAAAAGGGCAACATACAGTATTTGTTTTCTTACATTGTGGACAATGCTGTTTCTGTGGTCCCACTATGTCTGATTTCTAAAGGGTCTCTGAAAGGAGTTGGTGACATCCTCAACCTCGGCATTTCTGAGCCATTTTTCAGAATCAGAATCAGAATCATCTTTATTTGCCAAGTATGTCCAAAACACACAAGGAATTTGTCTCCGGAAGTTGGAGCCGCTCTAGTACAACAGACAGTCAATTTACAGAACACTTTGGAGACATAAAGACATTGACAAAAAACAATTGTGCAAAAAGATGCAGAGTCCTCTAGCACTTAAAGCAGTTCGAATGACTAATATTGCAATAGTCCGGTGCAATGACCATTTTGCAAAGGGCGCTGAGACTTCAAGGAGTGTATGCTGTTTAAAGTGATGAGTAGTGCGATCATCTGGGACAATGTTGGTTGGTTACAGATACTCCTCAATCAGTGTGCAAATGGAGCAGATGCTACTCTGGCATGAGTGGCCAGTATATGCAAATAGTGCAGCATGGTGAGACAACTACAGTGAGTGCACGAGTAATACATAATTGGCCCCACAGAAATGTGACAACGAACTCAAGTAAAAAAAATTCCAGCTTGTTGTAATGGAATTATAGGTTAGGTGTTTAAGAAGTTGATCGCAAGAGGGAAGAAGCTGGAAGAGCTGGTGACCGGGGTGCAGACGTTCCGAGAGGATTTTGCACGCCCTTGTCTTAGTTCTGGCAGCGTGCAAGTCCTCAATGGTGGGTAGGGGGGTACCGACAATCCTTTCAGCAGTTTTGATTGTCCGTTGCAGTCGGAGTTTGTCCTTTTTTGTAGCAGCACCAAACCAGACTGTGATGGAAGAACACAGGACTGATTCGATGACCGCTGTGTAGAACTGTCTCAGCAGCTCCGGTGGAAGGCCGTGCTTTCTCAGAAGCCGCAGAAAGTACATCCTCTGCTGGGCATTTTTGAGGACGGAGTTGATGTTGGTCGCCCACTTCAGGTCCTGAGAGATTGTAATTCCCAGGAACTTGAAGCTCTCGACGGCAGCTGGACAACGTGAGGGGCAGCTGTGGCGAAGGATGCCTCCTGAAGTCCACGATCATCTCTACAGTCTTGAGCGTGTTCAGCTCCAGGTTGTGTCGGCCGCACCACAGCTCCAGCCGCTCCGCTTCCTGTCGATATGCAGACTCGTCACCGTCCTTGATGAGGCCGATGACAGTGGTGTCATCTGCAAACTTCAGGAGCTTGACAGTCGGGTTCGCTGAGGTGCAGTCGTTCGTGTAGAGAGAGAAGAGCAGCGGAGAGAGGACACAACCTTGGGGCGCCCCAGTGCTGATGCTGCGTGTGGATGAGGTGGCCTCCCCCAGCCTGACCTGCTGTGTCCTGCCCGTCAGAAAGCTGTAAATCCACTGGCAGATGGCAGGTGAGACGCTGAGCTGGAGAAGCTTGGTTGAAAGGAGTTCAGGGATGATGGTGTTGAACGCTGAGCTGAAGTCCACGAACAGGATCCTCAAGTAGGTCCCTGCACTGTCGAGGTGTTCTAGGATGAAGTGCAGTCCTATGTTGACTGCATCATCCGCAGACCTGTTCGCTTGGTAGGCAAACTGCAGGGGGTCCAGCAGGGGACCTGTGACACTCTTGAGGTGGTCCAGCACGAGACGTTCAAAGGACTTCATGACCACAGATGTCAAAGCGACAGGCCTGTAGTCATTCAGACCAGAGATTGCAGGTTTCTTGGGGACTAGAATGATGGTGGAGCGTTTGAAACAGGATGGAACTTCGCACATTTACAAAGATCTGTTGAAGATCTGAGTAAAGACTGGAGCCAGCTGGTCCGCGCAGACTTTGAGGCAGGTTGGGGACACATGGTCCGGGCCTGCCGCTTTGTTAATCTTCTGTTGTTTGAAGATGCGTCTCACATGCTGTTCATGGATGGTTAACGCAGAAGTCAGAGGTGTGGTTGTGGTCACGGGTGCGGCCGGGTGGGTGTGTGGTGTGAAACTGTCCTTTTCAAATCTGCATTATAAGGTATTCAAGTCGTTGGCTAGTGTGCTATTGTTCTCATCTTGGGGGGATCGTCACTTGTAATTAGTCAGCGATTGGAATGCATGCCAGACTGATTTAGAGTATTTTGCGCTTAACTGTTATTCCAACTTTGCTGCATAGATCCTCTTTGCAATGTTAATTTCTTTAGTAAACTGGTTTCTAGCTCGATCATACAGGGCCCTGTCCCCGCTCTGATTTTGTGTTCTCTGCTGCCTCAAGAGAGTTTTGGAATGTAAATCTTCCTGTTTGCTGCCGACATCTCAGCTCAATGTGCTTGGGATTAACAGACCAAAAATTTCTGAAAGAAAGGTTTATTGATGGAGCAGTGACACTTCACCTCAGCAGTGCACTGCTTCTGGAAGATACACAATCATAGATGGAAAATCCATTCCTCGCAGGCATTGTGAGACAGATGGAGAATGAAAAGATGCTTGCTCACTTCAAAATTCCAATTTCCTCATATTTATAGGAATATAACAACAGATAGCCCCTGCTGTCTTTTCAACTTGTCTGCTCTATCTGGATCCATTTGTAAAGTTCAATTTCCCTGGTTATTTGATGTATTAGCATCAATAGAACTTGCACACACACACACACACACACACATCAATCAATCTTGAAAGCATATGGTGCTTAAGTATACTGTAAATACTAGTCAAAACAGGGTCATCACTTCTTGGAACATACACGCTGAGTTCTGAAAAATCTTACAGAAGATTCTGTGTTTTAATCTGAGATAACTTAAACACATCCACCAGGCACCGTGGAAGGCTGAAGACAAGATGTCAGCAATAATCTCACTCTGCATGTGGGAATCGTTTTGCATCACTCTTCCCTGTGACTTAGTTCACCTATTAACTCTTTCTCTACACCCAATGGTATTACTTCACTGATGCTTGACAGCTTGGGGAATGAGCGTTTGATGCAAAATTGACACATCGGCTGTTGCAAGCTAATCGGTAGGTGAAACTGCTGATCTTGTTGGCCTTCTCCAACAGTGATGACCAATGGCATACAATGTGTGTTGATATCACGAGCCCATCATTGAAATATTTATGAGTGATGGAGGAAGTAGAGGAACATTCTTTTTTTTTTCACACAGCGAAATCATGAATTGGGAGAGTGTGAATACTGTATTCAGAGTGTGCGTTTCATTTGAATATGAGGAGTGGAGTGCAAAAGACGTAATGCTCCAATAAATTCTTCACAGGAATCCTTAATAAAGAGCCGAGAAATGACCTCTTATATAAGCCCCTCTGCTTAATGTTTTCCCTCCTCTCCCTTCAGAAAGTTTCTGTGTCGACTTCTACCATTTAGACATTTTTTTAAAATTAAGATTTCTCATTTGCTTCTGTGGCAGCATATACCAACCATACGACCTCTTTGTATAAATGGATGAATGGGGCAACGTTTTACATTACAAGTGGATCATTTACTTTGAAGGCAGTCTCTTAATGGAGCCCATTTACCCATTGTACAAATACATCTTTATTGGAAAACTTGAAATATCATATCAATCTATAAATTCATGTCGTGTTTCTAACAAGAATAGACGAGGAGGAGGTGAGAAAGAAGAAATCAGATTTTATACAAATGGCAGAACAGCAAAGGATGAGCGACAAAACGCTGCATATGAAAGTGGCATCCATGCTATCTCTTTGCACTCGCATAACAGCATCCGCCCACCACTGCCATCAGCACACGACATGCATGCATGCACCTACGCACGCACACACATACATACATACATTCATTGCACATATTCATCCATCCATCTATACCGCTTATCCTCACGATAGTTGCGGGTGTGCTGGAACCTATCCCAGCTGACTTTGGGCAACAGCCGGGGTACACCCTGAACCGGTCGCCAGCCAAGCATAGGGCACATGTAAACAAACGGCCATTCAACTCACATTCACACCTACGGACAATTTAAAGTCTTCAATTAACCTACCGTGCATGTTTTGGGGATGTGGGAGGAAACGGGAGTACCCGGAGAAAACCAACACAGGCACAGGGAGAACATGCAAACTCCACACCAGAAGGCCAGGTTTGAGCCCGGAACCTCAAAACTGTGAGACAGATGTGCTAACTCGTCATCCACTGTACCTCCCACATATTCATCACCTAACAAAATAAAGTATAACAATTGGACTGAGTAAGTGGAGCAACATTTCTTTCCTCCTTCTTAGAACCTTTTCACTTACAGTAAATGCATATCTATTTGTCTCCAATAAATTAATCTTTTCAACATATGGGTCATTTTCCATCCATTCTCAATACCGCTTATCCTGTGCAGGGTCGAAGGGTGTTGGAGCCTATCTTAGCTGACTTTGGGCGAAAGGTTGACTAGGAACTGGTCACCAGTCAGTTGCAGGGCACAAATAGACAACCATTCGCACTTACATTCCACCTGAGTGGGAACTGAACCCATGCTGCCTGCAAATGTACCACTACAGCATCTGTGGGTGATTTTCATATAATTCAATTAATAAGGAGAAAGACACAAAAAAATAAATGAACAGAAGCATTTTCAAAAAAAGGCCATCTTAGTTTTATACAGGTAAATGTCTTGCATGCTGTAACGGCCATCCTTTAAGTCCTATTTTCAAACAATTATTAATGATTTGAAATCTTTAGCCATAATAGTAAAAGCAATCAAGTGATAAATGCACTAATTTCATGGAAGTCAAATGCCAATGTAATCTGAACAACATTTCTTAAACCTTTACCTGAAAAATCACAAACAATGATAACTTTTATTCATGAAAACTTTACTCAATTATGAAACATCAGTGAACTAAAAGGGTAGACCTTTCCTATTGGTGTTAAAACTTCATAGCATTATACTTTGAATATTATCATCATAATAAAAATAACCGCAAAGGCATTATATGCAGTATAACACCCACACAATTATAACATTTTGAATGGTAACGACTGCCAAGAATTTCAAATGCTCATTAGTAAAATGAATTCATTTTCAAATGATATGAAAATGACCCATATTCTACATTCACACATTAGAAAATCACACAGAGTAACGTCTCAACAGGTGAGAAGATATATTGTAAAGCGCGGCACATGAATAAGAGTGTCAAGGTTTAGAGGATTGCACACCCAGCCTGCCTTCGTCGCCGCATCAACAGCCTGTCAACATGCTGGATCCTGTTCACCAGGTTACCATAGTTACATTAGTTGATTTGAAATCAATGGATTCCATTTTTGAATGATGAATCATCCCCATAACAACCTGCAAATAATGTTTTTTTTAATCACACGGAATTAATCATAAACGTATGTAATTCATGAAACTCAATATTTACAATGAAACACTCCCTGTGGGCCGGAAGGGCTATTGAAAAAATTACAAGATGCATTAGTTGACAACACAAGGAGATAATTTACTTATATCATATAAGATCAAGTATAGGCTCAAATAAAATTGAACAGTGAAGACAGGCTGTAAAAAGATACATTACTTTTGATACACATATACACATAGTCTATCATGCAGAAAGAAGAGGATTATCAACATTAAACAGGTGGGCTGTATTATCCGGGACGCCCAATATTTGGTGTCAAGGTGTTATAATATTATATATGGAAACACTATTGCTAATTTCAAAGTCAGCGGTAGCTTTCCTGGATCTTTACTTCTTCAAATAAACTTTTTGATTCAGTTTTAACACTTTATAGCTGCGCATTAATGTGAGAAAAATGCGATGAATACAGCGTAAGTCCATTTACAACATTTGGAGATTCCCCTTCATCTGAATAAACCGTCATTGTGAAAGAATGCTGTTCAAATTTCGCAAGGGAAGATTAGAAATGCTCACACCAACTGAAAGCTGACTCAGTGGGTGTTCCTCCCATTTTGATTAGTGTTAGCGAGCTAATCAAACACTGCTGTCATGGAAACAATCAAGCTGAGAACCACCTCTGGTGGATGAAGCAACTATGATTCAAAAGTAGTTCAAATTAGTGCAACTCAATGCCAATATGTTGTTGATGTACCAGTGTGTTATGACACTATTGCTATACTGTCATCTTGCTAAATTCTCTCTCACCCTTTATGCTTCTTTTTCAGCAGACTGAAAACACAGGTTCATGTGTCATTTAGAAATTTCGGTTTACCCCAGTTGAGGCTGAGCTCCTCTGTGATCATCTGCGCAACAGCTGGCTCACTTGTCAGTGTTCTCAGCCGTCTTCGTTATGGAAAGCCACACTGACTTAGGGTCATCCTCCACCATACCAGAGCCACTCTTGAAAAGTGTTTACACCACTATAAGACTTGTGGCAGTGGCATCACACCTTACCCATAAGCCTCTTACTTGGGGTCTGATTTACTAAAGGTTTGCACACAGAAAAAACAGGCATAAAACTGATTGCGCACAGAAACAGACGTGGCCACACAATTCATCTGTCTTTTTTTCACCCAAAGGAAGGAGTAGATACAGATACAGGACATGAATTTAGTGTGCGTGCAATGTGATTGACCAAATCTGAGATGAATCGTTTGGCTGATTTTGTGTGTTTAAATACGGAAACTTAGGTGATGAATGGATCTATTTTGATTGTGGAATTTTTTTTTGGAATGCTACAAACAAAAAGTATCAAGCCATATCGTCTTTTTCGCAATGCAATGTTTCGAAGCTTGGAGCCAGTCACAAGAAAGAGTCATGCCAAAGTCATGAGAAAACTCTTCATCTCTGCATTTCCTCACATCAGAGTCACTTCAGCGCACTGTGGTAATTGGAGCTGGCCTCTCCCAGAGCAGTTTTTCAGGTGAACGGAAGTTTTAAAATAGAATGTTACACAGGATGGGAAGATACATTCAATTCCCACATGCTCAGGATGGAGCGAAATCAAACAAAAAATGGCTTTTACGTGCTTGCTGGCTTCCCCAAAATTATCACAACCACAGACTGCACTCATGGGCAACTTGTTCCCCCTAAGACAGGTAGTTTATGTACTGCAATCATAAGCACACCCATTCTTTGAATATGCAACAAATTGATGGATAGCTAGTTTTGTAATCAGAAGCTCGTGAAAATTGTTCAACTGTTATGAATAGTATTTTAAAATGGGGACTGGTAACAAAAGTGCTTACAATTCTCAATTAATTGTGGTATTTTAGCACGAAACATGAATTGGACGCACATGATTTGCTTTCGTGGACCACATGAAATGATATGGCGGGCCGGATCTGGCCCCCGGGCCTTGAGTTTGACACATATTTAGAGTGTTTCTTTAGCCTATTATTCCTGTTTTTAGAATGTGGGAGGAAACCAAAATATCTGGAGTAAAACAATGCAAACACAGTGAGAACATGCAAAATCAGAAAGGTCGTAATAATAATTGACTTTTTGGTAAATAAATACAATCCTGGCAGTCCAAACTGCATTATCTCTGTCAACTAATACATCTTGATACAACTCATGTATTGAACATAATTACATTGCGTCAGTGTTCCTAATGTTGCGGCCTGTGAATGTTTTTTCTGTTAGCCAACTCACATGGAGAGTGCTGTCATGTGAATGTACTATATGTGTGTACTGAATGCAGAGTTGACATATGGTGTCCTGCCCTGGCATAATCACTCCCTGTTCGGGAAGAAACTGCTGATGGGAAAACGGAAGGTTTATTTACATCCTACCAACAAATCCTGTTAGGTTTCCAAAAAGTATAAACAATGGACCATCAGTCTGATTACATTAACTTCCACTGGCTGCTGTCAGCAATCGTTTTCCCATCGTTTTCCCTTGTTTGTGCACCCGTAATGTCACATTTAGACTGTTTTCATGATTTATACTTTGGCTGTAGTTTGGATTTACTGTGCACGTCTCTTATTCACTGTATATATGCTTTGGTTGATGCGCGTGTGTATCAGAATACGACGATCGATGCCGTATGGCTCTCAATGAGAGTGTGTACCCGATCAATCTGTTTTTGATGCTGTCATCTTGGCAGATATCAGATGTATATAGGATTTTTATACTTGTATCAAATAGGTCAGATATCGACCTAAAGATATTCAATTTCAAAGGTTTATTTTTCTTCATGCTGAAATGACCTATAGGCTATATGTCCATATTGGGTCACATGGAAGACTTTTTTTTTTTTTTTTAATGGAATCACTTGCCCTACGCACTGTAAATCACAGACACTTACACATCTACATAATCCACCTCATACGCTAACATTTTCTCTCGACTCCTCAAACCAATAGAGTAACACATGCAGTGTGATGCAAATGATGTCAAATAGGTTCCCAGCTGCGAGGGGGAAAAAAACAAGCTCGAGGAAAACTTCACCAAAAGCTCAACTGCGAGACTGGAGGATAATTTTGTGTTTCCTTTTGGCTTCGAAACAAGTGATGGATGAAAGCATGCCGTCATGACGTCCCTTTGACACATGCCTCTCCTGCCTGGAGCTGTGTATGAGAAGCATGGCAAGGAACAGCCCTTACCACATGGGTGACCTGGTTTTTGCTGTGGGTCTCACAGACGGATACTGTGTGCAGGAATCATCACCAATACTGCATATCCTTACAAACCAGTTGTTTTCAAAAGAACACATGCTGTGAAGGACAACCGTGCTCTGTTTGTAGTAATTGTGCTCTTTTATTTTAAATGCCTTCTTTTACTTTTTTTTCGCAAGCAATTTGGACCTCTGTTCTTTTGTTGACATTTGTTTCGGCGGTAGATCTGCTGGACAGTGTGATCCACCTCAATGAGCACATTTTAATGTTGCTATGTCCGCTTTTGGCACAGTGGTACAAATCCATCTCACTTCCTCCTGCACAACAGGACAATAACAATGCTGGTACATGTCCAGTCTATTGGTATGATGTCAGTCTGACAGATGGACCTGAAGAGCCCTGCATGACAAGCTCCTGGTGACTTTTACTGTGGCTCATCACATTTTTTTAGGACACTGTTCAAAATGCGTTCCTCATCAACACCGAATGACAGACTATCACAGTTTTCTAAAATAATGGTTACAAATATTTATCCATTATAAAATGATATTATCGTCACGGATTGTCCGTAACGAACACCATGTTCAAGCATAAGGGTGTCCACACCTGCACTTCGCACCAGGACACCCTAGGTCGCAGTTCGACGATCGACTTTGTGGTCGTGTCATCGGACTTGCGGCCGCATGTCTTGGACACTCGGGTGAAGAGAGGGGCGCAGCTGTCAATCTGATCATCGCCTGGTGGTGAGTTGGCTCCGATGGTGGGGGAAGATGCCGGTCCGACGAGGCAGGCCCAAACGTATTGTGAGGGTCTGCTGGGAACGTCTGGCGGAATCCCCTGTCAGAAGGAGTTTCAACTCCCACCTCAGACAGAACTTTGCTCACATTCCGGGAGAGACGGGAGGAGACCCCGGGGACGACCCAGGACACGCTGGAGAGACGTCTTTCGGCTGGCCTGGGAACGCCTCGGGATCCCCCCGGAAGAGCTGGATGAGGTGGCTGGGGAGAAGGAAGTCTGGGCGTCTCTGCTGAAGCTACTGGCCCCGTGACTCGACCTCGGATAAGTGGTAGAAAATGGATGGATGGATGGAAAATTATAATATTAGTGGAGGTTGAAAACAATGTGTTTTGGCTTGGTGGTCAAAGAAATAACTGAAAGAGAAATAATCCCTTAAAAGTTAAACTTTATTAATTGGACATGCACATCTACACAAATTGTTTTTTGTCAACATTTTAATATTCCTAATTTAAATAAGTGTAAACAAAAATAAAAGTAAACCACTGCACATTAGTTACTCTTCCAAATAGGGGTAGGTAATTTTGTGACTATGGGGATGTGTTATTGTTCTTTTTTTAATGAGATGACAAAATGAATATCTCAGAATGTATCGTACTCCAAAAGAAGCCACAGCTCTATTGTGCGCCTTTTTATAGGCGGATGCCAAACAATGAAATTGCTGCAAAGTCTCTGCCAAAGTGTTGGTGATTGAGTGACTTTGTTGCTATATTTAGTGATTATTTTTCACAAAAGAGAGTAGCCCCAAACCTTTTTCTCCCCCCCTGTTCCCTCTGACGCCTCACCACCATCGCTTCTCCTTGCCATTGTCGACACCTTGAAGCTCGTCAGATTTGTGTTAAGGTCATAAGAAATGTAGTCTTAATAGCATTGATGCATGAGAACAGGAATTGTAACCTTGGTAAAAAATGTTTCCGTTTTAATCATATAAAAAAATAAACCTTTGAGCAGCAGTGTTTTTGAAGAAGTCTCAAGGGTCACTTTGTGAGTACTTCATATTCATTAATGTAATCTGAAAGGAACTCTCAATGCATTTGACACAAATTATTTTACTGTATTATTTCAGGGGAGACAGAAATAGCACAGTCTTAGCAAGTATTGCCACACAATGGTGGCCATAAATAAATAGGCATGAAGATATCTGAACGTTGGAGAGCCCTTTCACTTGGGTGGATGCCTGCAAATGAAATGTCCCAATGCCCTGCAGAAATAGACTTACCTGATAAACAGACTAAATACTCTTGTTGATTAGCTTTCCATCTCATTATTTAAAAAAAAAAAAAAAAAAATCACACTACAGCTTTCAACAAGATACAATCTCTTTTCTAGGTTATTTAAAATGTATTCAGGGGTGTGTAGCGATTATAGGTCAAATAAGAATTGTAATTAATTTAGGATAAAGTAATAAGCCAGGAGCGACGTTTGCGTTACTTCCGGTTTATCGTAATTTTGATTTAATTGTTAAAATCAAATTAATGTCTCGAAAAGGGCACCATGTCAATTTTCTCAAGTTTAACTTTAGGTGAAACGACGACAAACCTTTTTGATCAGTCTCATAATCTGGAGCTTGCTGCACTCGACAACACAGGTGCCAAACTGGTGGCTCGGGGGCCAGATCCGGCCCGCCAGGTCATTTTATGTGGCCCGCGAGAGTGTGCATCGACTTTGTGATACCAAAATTCCAAATTGGGTTCACTTTTAAAAATATTGAGATATTGCAAGCATTTTGTTTTTACCAACCCCACTTTTAAAATAAAATTGATTCATAATGTAGTTGAACAAACAGTTTTTACTGGCTTTTGATTTCAAAAGTAATTATCCATTAATTTGTGTATATGTAATAATATGAGGCAATCATACATTTGGAATATTTCTACAGAGTTTGCAAGATATAAAAACGGTCATTTTATCTTTCGTTAACAAACATCAAAGGCACGTCCACAAGTTCTGGCGCTTGCAGTTCCTCTCAACGCCACTGGATGGAGCCTCACGCGTATGGGTGAATATTGACCACATAAGTCTTCCCCAACCATTTGGTCTGGGAAGGCGTCTTTTGAAGACAGGAATCAAGATTTGACGGGAAGCTGCTAATTAGGTTAAGGTCCACTTGACGTACACCAGGCACTGTCCTTGTCGCCGTCTCACAGCAGGGCAGCGTGGAGGAGTAGGGTTCTCAAGTGGGTGCGAATCTCTGTGGCGCCTCGATTTGCGGAGCGCATGTCCGCTACAGGTGTTTATGAGAACGCATATCTAACGCTAAAGATTTAAAGGATATGGAAAAGTCCACAACACCTATTACAACATAGTTTCATTATCATAAAGAAAAAACTGAAAACCAAAGTTGAATTGATGGTGATGAATGCTCATCACCTGTTTTTGGCATATTTTTTTCCACTTGGCCAATTTACATATAACTTTTGACTTGCCCATCTGCTGGCATTAGCGTTAACTACAAAAAAAAGTTGTTCAGCTTTTCAAGTGCATACATTTCCACTGGAGGCAAATTGATTAGATGAGTTCAAGAAATATAAAGAACCCATGGGGAAACTTCTTTGCCACTAAGAAATTTGGCACCCTAATTCTAAATGTAAGATGATTAAAATAAAAAATAAAAAATCCATTGGGTGAGGGTACACATGACTCACTACAGTATAAAACTTTCATTAGACAAAAACGCTTGATCAAGGTTAGACGTTGTGGAGTTCCATGTTGCCTCCGGTGATGTGAGAATTTTTCCATCCTCTGATTGGTTTGAGCTAGATTTTCGAGTTGATTTTCCCTACATAACATTAAGTGAAGCTGGTGGCGGAGCAAGATGACGAACATAATGGAAATTATGGTTAAAAATTATTTTTCAAAGAGGACTTTTCAAGACTAATTGGACATTGTGACAGTTGGTCGGACATTGCTTGTAGCAGGCTGCGAGTACTGTATACGTGCTTCAAATTTGGGAGCAATGAAACAAAATCTGTGGGAGTATGTTGGTGAAGAACCCCTGGAAATGGCTAAGTTGATCTCAAAATGGCTGCTTCAAACCAAAATGGCAAATGATGCCCTGTCATTCTAAACGCATCTCAATCTCAATGACGATTGGAAAAAAAGGTGTAGGATGGCATTATTTTCTTTCACTTTCGAGGGGACCCAGAGATACAATACAATTCAGGACTCCTAAAATTGGTTAATTTATTTGGGGATACACATGTAAAGTTTAGTTTTGGAGTATGGCGAAGCCACCCAAAAGGCAATTAAAAATTGGGAATAATAAGAAAATCGTGCATTTCTCGTCAGCCTTGACACCACTTTGTGCTTGGCCCCTAATAACATAAAGATATCATGTCATCAAAAAGGTTTACTCTGGGAGCAGTTTCACATATTTGCGGCAAATGAAAGGGTAAGAAAATACCCTGATACTGCTTTCAAAAAGTTTATAAGCATCTCACCTGAAAGAAGATTACAAGATTTTAGCCCCATTATTGGCCTGATTTGCTATCGGGCCCGACATATTTTGTCGGTAGCAACAAAACTCTTTGTAGTGTTAAATAATCCACAATCAACGACTTGGCGTCGGAGAAGCCCTAAAATGACAAAAGGAAAAGTCTAGCATGTTTGAATTTTTTGAATATCTTCCGTGTAGTGTGACATATCAACGAGAACCCTGCGACATAGCATCTTGACGTCGACCAATAGGATTGTGTCTCACCTCCCTTGGTTGCCATTGTCAACATTTATTCACGCACACCATCGCAAAGAGAACGATGGATGAGTGGAGCAATGAATTGAGTGAAAGAAAAACTGATGGATTTATGGCAGCAACACGCCACTACTTTTGATGTCAGGTGTGACGATGATCATGACCGCATTATGTTGTGTAAAGTAGCTTGCTATCTAGCGAGCTACATAACGTTACTGTATGCTGCCGGCTTGCTACTGAACATTGCTTTACACTATCCATGAAGAGCACTCAGGGATGACACCACACACATTTGTTTTTCAACACAAAACATTGCCGCAATCAAAACTTGCGCCCCTTCCTCCATAATTGTAGTTGTTGCTGCTATGGTAACGGTTAGATCTCATAGCGTTGACACATTTTCCGGTTCCCCCTCCCCCCGGCAGCTTGATTTGACCAGGTTAGCCCGATGATCATAAAGCGGGATATGGTGATATCGTAATATATGTCGTGCAGTGTTGCCAGTGTTCTGACTGAGACACGGCAGGATTTTATGGCAGTAGTCTGACATGGTGCCATCGTGAGAGAGCAAATCTGTCTTGTAGTCTGATTCAGGCATTAAACGTGACAGCAATAGTCTGTCAATGGATTGGATTATTTTAATTTTCATTGTTTGTTTGTTTTTATGGAAAAATAGAACACTGAGATCGTTTTGAAAAATAACACCTTTCTTGAATGGATTGTAAACGACTTTGCATTCGACTGTATCATCGCCCTAAGTAAATGACCTGCAACACACACATTTACTGTACAATGATGCTTTTAGCTGTGACCTTTCAAGAGTTACTAAAGTGTCAGCGTGCAGCATCACCTCTGAAGGGGTAATATCACATCATGCTGTGCCCTTTGTGATTTCACGTCCTGTTGGAGATCTTGTTTAGGGCGATGCTGCCATGCTGCTCTTTTTCTGCCAGAGGAAACATCAGTCATGGATAGTTACCAACAGGGAGGCATATATTAGAGTCATTAAATCAGTTTTATAATTTTCCGTAATGAGGAATAATAACAAGTTGACATGTATTGCTCTTCTGGCATTTAGATGGGGTACAAATGCTGCCATCTTGCTTGTGACAGATTTAAAAATCACATTTCCCTCATCATCACCTCAATATGCAAACAAAAAGAGAAATAAGGCTTCCGATCACCCGTTGCTATAGCAACTCCAGCATGAACACTGTGATACTACAAGGCCACGGCCCACGACTGCTGTTGCGATATCAGCCACATGCACAGAAAACAGAAGGTCACTGTGTGTCTAGAAGTACAAGGCTTGCTAGAAAAACAACTGTAGAGAGCAGCGGCAGGACAACAGGATGTCTCCAATAATTAGTTGAGAACCACTGTGACCTAAATTCTACTCTTTGTACTGAACCCAGAGGATAAAACCCACGTTAGCGTCACCTCTGACTGGATGGAAGTCTACTTTGTGATCACAACCGTTGAGTGTCCCGAAAGAGAACACCATCTTGGTGACAGATTACGAGCTGTCACCTTTATTCCAGAATTTAGAAATGACAGTTGTGTCTACTTTGAGCAAAAAAGAAAAAAGAAAAAAGAAAATTAAAGCTTTGCACTAATATAATCATGACAGAAAATAAAATGACTCACTGAAAGTGCGAAACCTATCAGGCACACTGTGAAGCTGCACCCACTTTTCAGCTCCTCCTGAATGACTTGGCATTGTTTCCTGTACATCTTACCACTTATACTGTATGTCTTATGGTCCTGCCTCTTAAGATATTTTATTATAAGCATCGACCAAGTTTAATATTAATACTAAAATATTACTACTAAAATACACAGTGGCTCATTTCACATTCCTTTGGTTGCAACAACCTTCAACATTTGAGACAGAAAGGGGAGCTGAATTAAGCTTAGGACATTTTCAAAAGTAACAGAAAAAACATTTTGATTAAGATCACTCCTTTCACTCCATTGGGCAAAGCATATCACCATTTCTCATATACCCAACAAACTTGATTAGAACCGGTCAGGAGTCCATTCCTAGATGGCAGGAGTCATACACGGCCAATACGACAATACAACATAATTCAATATTCTTATTGAAAAACAAACCTTTCACTTTTCGCACTTTTCAAGACGTAAGTTTATTTTGTACAACATTCATTAATACTTGAGCTTATTTGAATTTGACAGTTGTTGGATTTATCTCACCAAACATTATTATGAATAAACACAAAAGGAATGAAGACGTTGGTCATTTTACTCATGAGGAGGGCGCATGGGAGATTGTTCAGGTTACAGCCTCTCAACACGCTCTAAACAATCTCCCCCGTCGCTCCTACATTTATTTGAAAATAGGAGAGTTCTACAAGACATAATATTCTAAGCATTAAGACACAACACAAAACATAGGACCAGACGACACCTGTCCCGTCCCCGACCACATCCGATCACGTCCTTGGTCAAGGCGCCCTTCCATCAAATGTTGCTGAGTCATCTTCTTGAAGGCGAGACATCTTTCTATCTAAATATTGTCCATAATACTAATGCAGGCTACTAATGCAAAATACTAATGCAAGCTAAGCAAATAAATGATAACTACTAAGATATATCTAACAACAGTTGACCAAAATAATGGTTATTGTGTTTTGAACCAAATGTCTGCTGGCAGAGTAAAGATTAATCATGAAAACAAACTTCAACTCAAAACAAATAAAATCAAATCAAACTTTATTTGTATAGCATCTTTCCTACATAAAAGTGCAACACAATTGTTCCACAGAAATAAAACAAATCACGTTAATACAACAGATGGGAAAAGAGCTGCCCCTCCTACGCGCATGCAAAGACACGTCAAGTTTGACTTTAGCGTATGTTCAAAAAAATAATGAAATACTGATATCATCATGAGACTATTATGAGAGTGAGGACCTTGAAATTACTGAGCAAACAATTCTGTCTTTTCTAGAGAAAGTAGCAGAGGGTATTGAAGCAAAAATATGCTGGATCACCAGTCAGTAATGTTCATTAAATTGTTGCCTGATGATAGTATAGAAAGTAAACATTTCCCCTCGATATATTTTGACTTTAATCTTTTTCGAATTTTTTTCTCACATAAATATTCTGGTTTTTTTTACCCTCTAAAAACTACAACTTTCGGTGCACTACTGATGATGGGGCCTGAATTTTACATCCTTTCTATAGCTGAGATACAGCTCCCATGCCACTCAACGTAAGGTTAACCTCATGTGACTACCATCCATTGGCACAACAGACAGTTAACATCACCTCCTGTGTTTTATGATTCTGAGTATTTGGACTTGTCCTGTGAAAGGACAGCTGACAACATAGGAAAGTCTATGTGACATCTTTGAGAGACAGCTGACTGGAGGAAATAGACCCCACTGGGTGTGTCATGGGCGAGGTACCCATGGTGGCAGTCTGCTACATTAGTTTATTGGAGACTACAAACAAGAACATTGCACATGAGAATACCACACCAGCAACAGGACAGTCACTACAGGTGTGCACCTGTGGCTGGGAAAAAATAACATCAAATTTGTTGAAGCAGGATTTTTAATAACCCACTCAACCGACTCTGTGTGCATTAAAGAAACAATTAAGATCCACCAAGGAACACCTACACCAACCAAATCCAGGAGGCAGCAAGAAATTGAAAGACCGGTTAGACAGAGAAGGTAGCTGAGAAAACGGTGGAAGAAGGCCTCTGATAAAGAGAGAGAAGGGTTCATGCTACTCCAGGGGGACATCAAATGCCGGTTGGCCATCTCACGAAGAGCAGAGAACTTAAGGAAACATCACAAGAGGAAGGAACACACAAGAACACGATACTACAAATATCCCTTTAAGTTCATCAAAGACCTCTTTGCTTACAAAAAAAGCAAGATCTTGAAAACTACAAAGCAGGAATGGTAAGAACACCTGGAAAAGGTAACAAAAAAAACAAAACAAACAAATAGCTCATTATCCCACGTGACATCCCATCTATTCACCCTCATGATATCAACTTGGAGACTTTCCCCCCGAAATGGAAGATAGTAGAGAGTACAATACGTCGCGCAAGGACAGCATCAGCCCATGGCTGAATGGAGTACGCTATCTTTGGAGGCTCATGAGGATATAGTCGTAGAAGGAAATAATTCCTAGGCGTGGTCAAGGGTTGGAGTTGTGCAAAATCCCAAGGAGAAGGATGTGACAGACATCATCAAGCCACTTCATCTACATTATCAACATTGAAGGTAAAACTTTTTCAGCGTGATATCATGAAGACTTTGCAACAGCTGATTTCACAACATCTTGGCAGCGTGTTGAAGTAGGCATCATGGCAGTCTGTACAATCTCACCCCTGGCCTTCACAATGGCCATGGAGGTCATCATTGGAGCCTCAAGGTAGGTGAGCGGCCTAAGAACGGGATCTGCCTTCCACCTATTTGAGCATACATGGATGACATGACCACTCTGACCACTACAGCAGTACGCACCAGGTGGCTACTTGGAAAAATGCAGGAGAACATCAATTGGGCCAGGATGACAATCAAGCTCAACAAGTCACGAAGAATTTCAACAGTTAAGGGAAAGCCTAAAAACATGACGTTCTCCATTGGCGATGACCCAATACCAATTGTGTTTGAGCAACCCATGAAAAGCATAGCAGGATGGTACAATGCAAGCCTCAGTGACAAAGACCAAGTGCTGCAACTAAGCCTCAGTGACAAAGACTACTAAGGCATGAGATCACCAGTAGTCTTGGAAAGATCAGCAAGACCCTACTGCCAGGGAAGCTGTAACTTTGGTGCCTGTAGTTTTGTCCCCGGGCAATGTGGCCACTCACCGTCTTGGAGCTCCCAATAACAACTGTGGAGAAGATGGAGCAAACTGTGACTTCATTCATAAAGAAATGGCTATGTATCCCATGCTGTTTGACCAACATCAGCCACTAGGTCAAAGGTGTCCTGGAGAGACCTATCACGAGCCTCATCGAAGGTGGGAAGGCCTGGAGAAGAAAAAGCTCAGCTGGAGAGAGCTCAGGGTAATGGAGGCAACTAGCATCAGTTTCATCATCAGAGCTATCTATTATGTGCTCTCTTCTCCCAAAAATGGCGAGGACCTAACATGCGCTTTTTGCCCAACTCAAGCAACTCTTAAACACATCTTGACCGGTTGTAAGACAAGCCTCACACATGGCACAACCAGGTCTTCAAGAGTCTGACCCTAGCTCCTGACTGCAAAATGAATAACACCAGCTACTTTCCCCTGAGAACAACAAATTCCATCATGTGGAAGAGGTCTATAAAATATGCTACACAGAACTGGCAACAGACGCTCTAGAACGAGGATGGAATGTGAAAATCTATCCGGTGGAAGTGGGATGAAGAGGTTTTGTGGCTTTTTCCACCACCAAGCTACTAAAACACCTTGGCATCCATGGACAGGCTATACAACAGACAATCAAATCAGTTTCTGAAGCGACCGAAATAAGCAGCCAATGCATATTGATCAAGCGGAAGGACCCATGCTGTGAAAAGAGAAGGCGCTCCAAAATGACCTGCTCGCCAACTACTTCACCACTCCACCTCCCACCGGAGAACCTAGGTTAAGTTTCATAATTAGACATAGGACACAAGCGCAGGTCTGATCACCCATTGGCTGGCCGCCTTTGATGAGGGTCTCTTGGGTGTCTAGGGTTGAAAGGCTTAAACTCCCTATGATTCAAAGTCACACTCCCTGAAGATCCATCCAACCATTTTCCATATCGCTTATCTTCACTAGGTTCGCAGGCGCGCTGGAGCCTATCCCAGCTGATTCTGGGCAAGAGGCAGGGTACACCCTTAACTGGTCGCCAGCCAATCGCAGGGCACACGTAGACAAACAACCATTCACACTCACATTCACTCTTTAATTAACCGACCATGCATGTTTTTGGGATGTGGGAGGAAACCGGAGTACCTGGAGAAAACTTACGCAGGAACGGGAAGAACATACAGGCAGCGCCAGGATTTGAACCCTTGACCTGAGAACTGTGAGGCAGATGTGCTAACCAGTCGGCCATCATGCCACACTACTGAAGTCCCACAATTTACAACCTCCTCATGTCTGAGATGCAGCACCCATTCCACTCTCAACGTGAGGTTAACCACTTATGACTGATCTCATCTATTGGCACAACAAACAGTTAACATCAAATCATGTGTTTTATGATTCTTGTAAGATTGGAACCTAAAGATCACAGTATATGCATTTTTCTTTTGAGTATGGCCCTAATACTCATTTGTAATAAAATAAGTGGAGTTCAAGCAAGAACATTTTAATCCCCTGTAATTCCAAAGTGGAGGTGACACTGTAATGTTTCTTTAGTGTACACAGAGTTGGTTGAGTGGCTTATTAAAAATCAGATTTGAGCACATGTGGGCGAGGAAGCAGCAGTTTGTGTGAGAGATTATTTTGTCCTTCTCATATGACAGTGAGAAGAAGGGTGGAAGAAGATGATTTCTACTTGGCAGGGATGTACAGTAATTGAACAAAAACAAAACAAAGAATCAATAATGCCTTAAGGATTGTGACATCACATTTCTGTCTGTAGATGTTTCTTTGTCCAGCTGATTTGCCCATTCTGTCACAATGAAGGAAAACCATCGGCTTACATAGGGTCCCATGCGAGTGAACGTGTAAAAGGAACATTGTGTGAATGAGAGGTATCTTATTCTTAGCTTCTTCAGCCTGTTATTTTCTAACTACAGTAAATGAAATGCATGATTTTGATTTACTGGCTGTCTGCTTTGATGCCAGTGTTACAGTATAACCAAATATGAGCTGATGCCTCATCCAAATCATATTCACTTAGAATGGATTTACACTACAGGCTCAAGTGGCTAATTCCGATATAATGCCAATATTCATTAAAAAAAAAAAAACATTTACACGTACATTTCAAATGACGCATATTCGATACGACTCTGTTTACACTGACGGATGCACAGAGGCAAGAAGAAGACATGAGGGCAGTTGGTGTTCGAGAGGAGGATGCAGGAGATAGGCTTACATGGAAAAGGATGACGCGCTGTGGTGACCCCTAAAGGGACAAGCCAAAATAAAAAGAAGAAGAAGAAAACATTGAAAATAAAAAGAGTTATTGTTTGTAATATTCAAACTTAATTAAAATTGTATTTCTATTGAAAAAAATGTTGTCTCTCAACATTGGAACTTTCTCATAACCTTTTGATGTGAGCCGTGTTAAACCTTTGTACAATATTATGCGGGCCAATAAAAAAAATGTGCAACGGGCCACAAATGGCCCCCGCACCGAACTTTGGACACCACTGCTGTACATAATCGATCGGTGTATTTGGATGCTTTTTTAAGCACACTTTTACAGTGTATATCTGCAGTCTGTGTGTTTTTTTTTAAAATTTACACTGACATTGTGCCACGTTGTGCCACTCGAGCAAAAAAAATAAAAAAATCTTGTGTGTCTTGAAGCCTGCAGTATAAAGCCCGACTCAAACACCGTATTCAGTAGTACATACACAAAGTGTGATTGATCATATATTCCTTGAATAGAATTGCCATGGAACAGGAAACTAAAAGGTCAGGTAGTGAAAGAAAACCTGGCTATTGCAGCATATAAACATTCCAAACAATATTTAACATGCTGTGAAATGACTTTGGGAAAAGTATCTCAATCTTAACTTGTGGTTAACTTGTTTTCTTTTTGTAGCAGTTAATAATGTTAAAATATTACCTTCCCAGACAGTTCCAACTGCTTGACACAAATGGATTAATTTCTATTGCTATTTCCTAGAATTGTTTAAAAATATAAAAACAAATTGGAGTTTTACCAGAATCTCAGAACAACTACTGTATGTACCCTCTAATTTCTGTAATTTTGAAAATATGAAGATTTGTTATTTTTGAAAAGATTTTCTGTTGATTTGGTGGAGTGGTGTAGAGTCAGATGATGATGATGATGATGATGATGATGATGACGATGATGATGATGATGATGATGATTCATCCAGCCATTTCCTATAGCACTTGTACTCATTAGGGTGGCTGGTGAGCTGGACCCCAATCCAGTTGATTTGGGCCCTCGAGGGGCATGGGTGCCAGTCATTTGCAGGGCACATATAGAAAAAATACCCTTCACAATCAAAAGCCTTGCACCCATTTTTGGGGAATGTGGGAGGAAATCTGCCCTGCCTTGGCTGGCGACCAGTTCAGACTGTACCCTGCCTCTTGCCCAGAGTCTGCTGGGATAGGCTCCAGCACGCCCACGACCCAACTGTGGATAAGTGGTATGGAAAATGGATGGATGGATGGAAGGAAACCAGAGAAAACCAATGCAAGCAAGGGGAAAACATGCAAACTCCATACCCGAGGGTTTTTGCCAAGAGTTTTGGATGACGACTATGAGTACTACGACTTTACTACTACTACTACTTCCACTTCTACTTCAAGTACGACTACTAACAATAATCATCTTCATCATCATCATCGTGATTTTAGTAGTCTAATAACAATCAATTCACTTGAAGACTTGACCTAAATCTACAATGGGTACGGAAAGTATTCAGACTCCCTTAAAATGTTCACTCTTTGTTATATTGCAAAATCATTTAAGTAAATTTTTTTCCTCATTAATGTGCACACCGCACCCCATATTGACAGAACAAAAAACGGAATTGTTGAAAGTTTTGCAAATTTATTAAAACAGAAAAACTGAAATATCACACAGTCATAAGTATTTAGACCCTTTGCGGTATATTTTACTCGGGTGCTGTCTGTGTGTACATTAATGAGGAAAAAAAATTATAAAATTATTTTAGCAAATGGCTGCAATATAACAAAGAGTGAAAAATTTAAGGGGGTCTGAATACTTTCCGTACGCACTGTATATCTACGACAAAAAACATGAACCCAGTAAAGCTATTGCTAATTACTATGTGTTCTACACTATTGTACTGTGCCAGAAATATACCCAAATATACCCTTATATAACATTCAGAAATATTGACATAGTATGGTGAAGTTGAAAAGCATCATTGATCATTCACGCAGTAATGACAAATAAGAGCATGATTATTATTTGATGGTACAATTTGCGTGCTTCCTTTTTTAAATAAAAGCCCAAATGTACTGTAAGTGTTACTGAGGTGACGTAGCCCTGCGTGTGTGTGCGCGGGCTGTGAACGCACGCACACCTCCTCTTCCCGTCTCTCCTTCCTCCTCCTCCTCAGCCCTGCTCGATGCACAGCGGCACAACAGATGGTGCGCTATACACTACTACAGCATATCTTTTGCTTTTGAACAACTCATTGTACACACCTTACACACATTTGGTATATAGAAAGGTTCATTGCGAGGGAAAAACTCGACTTTTAACTCGTGATCCTTTCAAGACAGAATTTGGTGTCAAGGTAAGTTGATTTCAAAATTACCTTCTTTTGTGTATAATTTGTTTAGGATGCACGCGATCACACTCTGAGCAGAATATCCTCCCTTTATAAATATGTCTTTTATTTCATAATAAAGTGTTTTGATTCAAAAATATTACCATAAGAGTATTTCATAGTTCTCAGTGAGACCTGGCTTTGCTCCACATGCGCTGCATGGTTCCGTTCATTGGGGCTGATGCTGCAATTCAGATGCTGCAAAGGATCATTATAGGGACATGAATAAGTTTTGTCAAGTTTAACATAGTGAGGAGGCAGTGCCAGACGGCGTTATATCATCAGTTTCTATATTGCGACCTAAATTTTATTTAGTAAACAACTATAATTATGAATCTTTTCAGACAGGCTGTTGAAACACTGTCTATAGTTCATGTAATAAAACATTTACTAAAGCTAAATTTTATTTTGTCATCTCAGTGCACCTTTTTTTAAAAATTACATTTAATGTACTTTTTGAAAGTCACACATTGTGTTTTGAATAGATGTGAGTTCATGGAGACTGCAGTAAATCCTGCTACATCGCTATGCAGGAGCGCATTATACATTATTCTAGCGCTGCCTGCCTGTGCCACACTGACACTAATCTGTCTGACTCGTTCATGTTCTTTGCAATGGCAGAATATTAGCTTGGGGACATTGCATATTCCTACACTCGCTTTGTGGCCATCATCTACATTGCTTTAAAACCAAAAATGAATGAATTTTTAATCTTTGTATACTGATTAGAAATATAATGGGACCTTAGCGAGTCCTCAGCCATTAAGAGTTCCGTACAAGACCCATGTTGCCAACGATTGGCATCCTGTGAGTACTGTTGAAACAGTGCTGAATGTTCACATCAAAACACTGCTGTAATATAGAAGCAAAGAGGGAATTACTGTAGTACTGCGGCGAAGATGCCATGTCGACACCCGTTGTGTTAACACAATTTATTTATCAAACTTGCCCTTTAAGTTGAGGCTGTTTTATTATTTTTATGTACTTATGTACTTCGCTGAAGCCACAAATATTCTTGTTAGAATATTATCAAATTTGCACACTTTAGCACCTGAAAATAGGAGAATCCTGTGTGGCATTTCATCATACTGTTACCAAAACAAACAAAAAAAAGCGATGCGAATATACATGTGCACACAGGCAAAATTATTGATGCCGTTCTGTTAAAGTTTATAAATGTATATGTTTTGCACAACCTTATTAAACAATTGCGACAGTCAAACGATTATGAACTGTGCTTTCTCTGGACTGCATGTTTCAGTTTCCACATAGATGTTCAATAAGATTTAGATGAGGGCTTACAACTTCAGAATTGTCCAATATTTGTATATTGATATTCTTGTGTGTTTTTAGCTGTCTTTATCCTATTGGAGGGACCCATGACCTGCGGTTGAGACAAAGCTTTCTGACGCTGGGCAGCACATTCCACTGGAACGAATGTCTTGACAGTCCCAACAATTTTGTCCACGTGTCTAGTAAATGAGGAAGTTCAATGTCTTAGTGAAGGGGTTGAATGTAAAATAATGATATCGAATTTATTCTTTCTCTGGCTGCTGTACTGTATGCGGACTCAAAGAAAAGTGGCGCTTAAAAAATTTGTTTCGAGTGGAGCTGGTGCAGAAGCTGACTGCTTTATTTACCTAAGGTTACATTTACACTGTGTTCCCAAAATGTTGTGCGCTGTGGGATTTTGGCCATATTGAATTCTCCTGGTAAGGTTTCTCACTGCCTATCACCTTTGATGGGCCATGGAGGAATGGGGCTGCTGAGTCCCGAAGGATCAAAGGAGCATTATCAGAATCAGAATCATCTTTATTTGCCAAGTATGTCCAAAACACACAAGGAATTTGTCTCCGGTAGTTGGAGCCGTTCTTGTACAACAGACAGTCAATTTACAGAACAGTTTGGAGACATAAAGACAGTGACAAAAAACAATTGTGCAAAAAGATGCAGAGTCCTCTAGCACTTAGAGAAGTTCGAATGACTAATATTGCAATCGTCCGGTGCAATGACCATTGTGCAAAGGGCACTGAGACTTCAAGGAGTGTATGCGGTTTAAAGTGACGAGTAGTGCGATAATCTGGGACAATGTTGGTTGTGCAAATGTTACAGATACTCCTCAATCAGTGTGCAAATGGAGCAGATGCTACTCTGGCATGAGTGGCTAGTATATGCAAATAGTGCAGCATGGCGAGACAACCACAGTGAGTGCACGAGTAATACATAATTGGCCCCACAGAAATGTGACAACGAACTCAAGTCAAAAAATTGCCAGCTTGTTGTAATGGAATTATAGGTTAGCTGTTTAAGAAGTTGATTGCAAGAGGGAAGAAGCTGTTGGAATGTCTACTAGTTCTAGTTTGCATTGATCGGTAGCGCCTACCTGAGGGAAGGAGCTGCAAGAGCTGGTGACCGGGGTGCGGAGGGTCCGAGAGGATTTTGCACGCCCTTGTCTTAGTTCTGGCAGCGTGCAAGTCCTCAATGGTGGGTAGGGGGGTACCGACAATCCTTTCAGCAGTTTTGATTGTCCGTTGCAGTCGGAGTTTGTCCTTTTTTGTAGCAGCACCAAACCAGACTGTGATGGAAGAACACAGGACCGATTCGAAGACCGCTGTGTAGAACTGTTTCAGCAGCTCCGGTGGCAGGCCGTGCTTTCTCAGAAGCCGCAGGAAGTACATCCTCTGCTGGGCCTTTTTGAGGACGGAGTTGATGTTGGTCGTCCACTTCAGGTCCTGAGAGATTGTAATTCCCAGGAACTTGAAGGTCTCGACGGTTGACACAAGGCAGCTGGACAACGTGAGGGGCAGCTGTGGCGAAGGATGCCTCCTGAAGTCCACAATCATCTCTACAGTCTTGAGCGTGTTTAGCTCCAGGTTGTGTCGGCCGCACCACAGCTCCAGCCGCTCCGCTTCCTGCCGATATGCAGACTCGTCACCGTCCTTGATGAGGCCGATGACAGTGATGTCATCTGCAAACTTCAGGAGTTTAACAGTCGGGTTCGCTGAGGTGCAGTCGTTCGTGTAGAGAGAGAAGAGCAGCGGAGAGAGGACACAACCTTGGGGCGCCCCAGTGCTGATGCTGCGTGTGGATGAGGTGGCCTCCCCCAGCCTGACCTGCTGTGTCCTGCCCGTCAGAAAGCTGTAAATCCACTGGCAGATGGCAGGTGAGACGCTGAGCTGGAGAAGCTTGGATGAAAGGAGTTCAGGGATGATGGTGTTGAACGCTGAGCTGAAGTCCACGAACAGGATCCTTGCGTCCAATGGCGGTTTACCACAGATGCCAGTACATTCCCACTTGGCCTCTCATGTTCTAATGGGGTCCCTTAAGTTTGTCAAGTTCTGTCAAGGCTTTCTGTGGATGACACATGGACACGAGGCAGCTTTGGAGCACATTAATTGTGGCTCCAGAGTCCACCACAGCGTGGATGAGCACATGGGCTAAACTGCTGCTCAATAAATGTTTGATATTATTAGTTTTCAACTAATTCACTAATCTTGTACCAAAACATGTACGATCCCGTTATTCACATTCATGCTGCACGGGCTCTCTCTCTCTCTCTCTCTCTCTCTCTGTTCTCTCTCTCTCTTGCGCTCTCTTCCGCCCTCTATCTCTCTATCTCTCTCTCTCTTACTGTCTCTCTCGTGCACGCTCTCGCTCTTACTACTTACATGCACATTCAACATTAAACGTAAACAGATATGCCACAGCGGGCAATGTAGGTGAATTAAATACATGGCTCAGCTTGAGAAGAACTATCGGCGACAAGTGTGAGATGCCGAGGAATTCAATGCCTTTCATCATTTTATCACACAACGGAGAGGCTGACACAGGAGCGGATTTGGACTCTCGCTTCCTCCCACTCCCAGAGAGATTGATGCCTTGGCCTCTCAGTCATGATTGAGTGTTTAGAAAACAATCCAACTCCCTCCCAGGGATTCATCCCATTCCCTTCCAATCCTGAACCAAAACTTTACAGAATAACCCCCCCCCCCCCCCCCCCCCCCCCCAGTATGCACCCTGTTTTACTATGGCCGACTAGGTTTCTCATTCACACTGTGACTACTGTGGGCATGGGCGGTGATGGTCCGCGCTTTGGTTGGGCTGGGGGACCACCCTGAGTCCTGGGGAGCAGCGCGCCCACCCCCACGGGATGGGCGCGCTGGCTTGGCCCCTCATTGCGGGCGAAGGGGGCCAGGCCCTTCCTTCCACGGTGTGCCGGCATATCAACTCCGGACTAACATGCATGTAATATGGTGTTTATTGACAAATAAGTTCCATAGACACGTTTTACACTTCAAATGCTTGTGGTGGAACCACTAACAATAACACATGTTGTATTATGATATCATAAAAACATTTCACCACACCACTCATCATTGCTCATTTCAACATCCTGTCCTACCCTTTTCCCCTCTCTCATCTTGTCCTATTCGTTAGTTGTTACATGTCATCACGACGTGCCCCCAGCCACTAAATTCCTTTTCTGTTCAGCTGCATTTTCAACAAGCATCCACCCATCCATCCATTTTTTTTACTGCTTATCCTCACTCGGGTCGCGAACTGCTGGAGCCTATCACAGCTATCTTCGGGGGGGGGGGGGGAGGCTGGGTACACCCTGAACCGGTCAACAAACATCATAATAATAAAAAAATTATAAAAATAAACAGAGGGAGTATTTCAATAACCCTGTTGCACAGCAAAACTGTTCCAACACAAAAGGCATACAGATCCACCATCCTGCATAGCCATGCATTTGAACAGGACAGGTTAAAAAATAATAATAATAAAATAGAACCCCTCCCTCCACACACACACACACACGTGACGTGGGATTTTCAAGTAATGCCAGATCTCATCTCATCTATTATTCCTCAGAGTAGGCACATTCAGTATTAAGCATACAGGTGTCCCCCACACTCTCACCTCAGTTTCAAAGACATTGTGTATATTCATTGTCCACACTGAATGCATTTTTAATATTTGTATACTGATTAGAAATATAATGAGACCTTAGCGAGTCCCATGTTGCAAACCATTGGCATCCTGTGAGTACTGAGGGAACCGTGCTGAATGTTCACATCAAAACACTGCTGTTACACAGAACAAACATCAGAATAATAATAAAAAAATAAAAAAATAAACAGAGGGAGTATTTTAATCCCCCCTCCCCGTTGCACAGCAAAACTGTTCCAACACAAAAGGCATACAGATCCAGAATTCTGCATGGGCATGCAGTTGAACAGGACAGGTTAACAAAAAATACAAATAAAATAGAACCCCTCCACACACACGTCACATGGGATTTCACGTAATGTCAGCTCTCATTCTAAAGTAGGAAATAAGTGATCTTCAAAACAAGCTACGTTGAGCCCTCAGAAGAACGCAATCAACCTTTACTGTCCTCCAAAGGGGACATTAAAATTTACAGTGTCAGTGTCAGGGTAAGGTAAGCTATACACTCATGCTTTCCATGCATTATTGGAGAGAAGTTCTGTGAGCATGGTTACTGCCTTGCTCAGGATGTACGACGGCCATCTTTGTATAGCAGCAGCTACTGCTGTGCTCAACCATATGGAGTTATTCAATGATACTGTAAATACATTATTTTGGATAATGGGCTATACTGTCCTTGCATAAAAAAATCAAGCACCACCAGAGGTTACATTAGACTTGGCCTCAGTGTCGTTGAATATACCCAATCTGATGCACATTCAAACAAGCGGCTTAGGCACAATGGACCAAAAAAATAAGCATATACATAATAAATAGTATATATCTCGTAGTACGCAAGTATATATAATAAGCATTAACCAGGTTTAGACCATTTAAAATATGCAATTATTCTGGAATAATTAATACAAATTGCTGATAACGAATACAGCTGTGGATGAGAAGGAAAATGATGAGTGTCATTGATCATGAATGTGATGAGTTAAGATACTCTTCGCAGTAATTTTCTACAGTTCACATCTTTTTGCTAACAGGTCATCATCATGATTCAAATATAGACAAACTCACTCAATGCTCACAACTCACATGAGAGCAACTGTAAACAGCTTGCATCACAAAATGTACAGTGCGTAACGTATTTCCTGAAACAGTTGTCCGTCTAATACAGTTTCACTCTTTCATTTATTGAGCCAAGGCACCGATTTTACATGAGAAAAATCTCATGGCACAACACAAAAAAAAATGTCAAAAAAGCATGAATATGGGAATAAAGACAAGATTATCTGAATGTACCCACAAATTGACTTAATCAGGGTGAAATGTTGCTCTGTTTGGGTGAACACAAAGCTGATATACTGGACTTACAGGAAACCATGACCTTTATGAATTGCAAAATGTGGATACTAGGCCCACCACAAACGATTGTTTTGATACTTGACTAGTCACCGATTATTTTTGCGATTAAGCAAAGCAAAGCGCGGCACGGTGGCCGACTGGTTAGAGCGTCAGCCTCACAGTTCTGATAACCCGGGTTCAATCCCCGGCCCCGCCTGTGTGGAGTTGGCATGTTCTCCCCGTGCCTGTGTGGGTTTTATCCGGGCACTCCGGTTTCCTCCCACATCCCAAAAACATGCATGAATTGGAGACTCTAAATTGCCTGTAAGCATGACTGTGAGTGTAAATGGTTGTTTGTTCCTATGTGCCCTGCGATTGGCTGGCAACCAGTTCAGGGTGTACCCCGCCTCCTGCCCGATGACAGCTGGGATAGGCTCCAGCACGCCCGCGACCCTAGTGAGGAGAAGCGGCTCAGAAAATGGATGGATGGATGAAGCAAAGGAAATTTTATTATATAGCGCATTTCATACACTCAATGTGCTTTACATGATTAAAAACATTTTAAAACAAGGGGAAAAATGCTTATAAACATTTAAAACAACAGAAAAATCAAAGTACAATTAAAACAATGTACAGTGCAAGAAATATGCTCGAAAATATATGAGGAAAAAAAAGAGTTTTTAACCAGGACTTAAAAACATTCACAGTTGGGGCTGAGGTCACTTCTGTTGGCAACGTATTCCATATGTGTGCAGCCTAACAGCTAAATTCTGCTTCACCATGTTTGCTTTGGACTCTATGCTCCACTATTTGACCTGAGTCTGTAGATCTCAGAGCCTTACTGGATTTATAATCCATTAGCATTTATTTCATGTATTCAGGAACTAAACCAGTTAGTGATTTATAGACCAGTAGGAGAACTTTAAAATCTATTCTAAAGCTGACTGCGAGCCAGTGTAGAGACTTTAGAATTGGAGTAATATGCTCTGAACTCTTTGTTCTGGTCAGAACCTGAGTTGCAACATTCTGAACGAGCTGCAGCTGTTTATTGCTCTTTTGGGGGAGTCCAGTCAGAAGACCATTACAATAATCAAGTCTATTTGAGATAAAAGCATGGATGAGCTTCTCCTGGTCTGCTTGGCACATGCAAGCCTTCACTCTGGATATGTTCTTCAGATGGTAGAAGGCAGTTTTTGTGTTTGATTTGATGTGACTGTTGAAAGGCAGGTCGGAATCCATCAGTACACCAAGGTTTTGACTTGGTCTTTGGTTTTTAAAGACTCCAGGTATTTACAAACATTTTCTTTATTGCCAAAACATTGCCAAAAACAATTATCTCAGTTTTGTTGTGGTTTAATTGAATAAGATTTTGGCTCATCCAGTTATTTATCTGTTTTTGACAGTGACACAAAACCTAAATTGAACTGTAGTCATCTGGAGACACTGCTAGATATAACTGTGTGTCATCTGCATAGCTATGATAGTCAAAATTAAAGTTCTGAAGAATTTGACCCAAGGGCAGCATATACAGGCTGAACAGGAGGGGTCCAAGAACTGACCCTTGAGGGACCCCATAAGTGATTGTCATTTGATGAGATTAAACATCTTCAATGGTTACAAAATAACTCCTTTCCTCCAGGTAGGATATGAATCATTGAAGGACTGTTCCATTTAGTCCTACCCATGTTTCCAACCTGTTCAGCAGTATATTTTGATCTACTGTATCAAAAGCTGCACTGAGAACCAACAAGACCATAATTGACAACTTTCCTGAGTCAGAATTTAACCTTATATCATTTAGCACTTTGATAAGAGCAGATTCTGTATTGTGATGAGTTGGGAAAGCTCGTCAAAAAGTCAATTTAAGCTCAAGAAATTGTTGAGTTGATTAACAATAACTTTCTAATCAATCTTGGCTACGAAAGGGATTTTGAGATGAGTCTATAGCTTGCTAACATGGAAGCGTCCAGCGTTCTATTTTTTAGAAGAGGCTTAAGAGCTTTAAGAGACTTTAAGAGCTTTAGGAAACTCGCCTGACTGAAGTGAGCAATTGATTATTTGCTGCAAATCAGCAAGCACAGACTTTGCAAAAGTTTTGAAAAAAAATCAGATGGTATTGAGTGAAGAAGGCTAGTTGATGGTTTCAGCTGCTGAACCCTTTCCCCTATAGTTTTTTGGTCAACTGTATCAAATTCTGACATGGTGATAGAGTTTTTCCTGGGTGGCTTCAGATGTATCATTTTATCATTTTGTTATTTGTGCTGCTATTTAACCTGATGTTATTTCACTGAAATAACAAGCAAATTCATTGCATTTATCTGCTGTTAGGAATTCTGGAGCTATCTTATTCGGGGGGCGGGGGGGGGGGGGGGGTATGTGAGCTTGTCAACCACAGCAAACAGAGTTCTTACTGATGATTTCAGAAAAGTGTTGCTGTCTAGCACTGACTAACTCTTGGTTAAAATTACAAAGACTTTGTCTGTAGACATCATAGTCAATTTGGAGTTTAATTTTCCTCCAGTTACGTTCTGCTTTCCTACACTTTGATTTAGAGGTCTTTACCATCATTGTGCTCATTCACGACGTTCTTGGTTGCCTCAAGATTGTCTCAGCATTCACACTCTGTGGCACAACTATGGTCTACATAAACTTAGTAGCGGTACTCTCATTTATGTACCTTTTCTTAATAGACATTGAGGTTGTCTGAACCTTTGGGAGAATCTGTAATTCAAAAAATACACAAAAATGGTCAGAAATAGCCATATCCTTAATGTCAACTGATAGAATTTCAACATCCTTAGAGATGACCAGGTCTAAGATGTGACCTTGAGTGTGGGATGGACTCTTAATATGTTGAGAGAGGTCAAATGTGTCCAGTATAGCAGAGAGTTCTTTAGATTTTTTTCCCCAAGTTATTGTCAACATGAATGTTAAAGTCTCTCGTTATCGGAATCAGAATCAGAATCATCTTTATTTGCCAAGTATGTCCAAAACACACAAGGAATTTGTCTCCGGTAGTTGGAGCCGCTCTAGTACAACAGACAGTCAATTTACAGAACACTTTGGAGACATAAAGACATTGACAAAAAACAATTGTGCAAAAAGATGCAGAGTCCTCTAGCACTTGGAGCAGTTCGAATGACTAATATTGCAATCGTCCGGTGCAATGACCATTGTGCAAAGGGCGCTGAGACTTCAAGGAGTGTATGCGGTTTAAAGTGACGAGTAGTGCGATCATAGTCAGTACAAATAACTGACAGCAGTTCTGAAAAATCCTCCATAAATAAAAAACAGAGATATTCAAAGGGCTCAAATCAACCAGTGTAATTTCTTTGCACTGAGATAATGACTTAAAATAACAATACCACCTCCTTTTTTTCCTATTCGACATCTTGTTCTTAAACTAACATTACATGTTGCCTCATTTAAAATTAATTAATTTCTGTTAATCATGTTTCCTTTAGTAGCAAAAAGTCTAGATCATAGGTTTTAATTATGTCATTAATCAACATTGATTTATTACCCAGTGACCTGATATTGCGAAGAGGAAGTCTCGCAGAGATAACTGGATACAATGGTTTGATAGAATCACATTTTCTCCTCACTAAGTTTGGAGTTCTACTTTTTTGTGCCATATTTCTTTGACCCTTTTCTGACCCTTGTAATTACAGGGATGAAAAATGCTTGATCTCCATCGGGGCCTGACTTATTCTGGAAAAGACCGCGCACATATAAGTCAGATTTAGAGATACAATTTTGAATGGGGTTAGGAGCGGCCCTTCGCATCTTAAATTGTCAACATTGACAATAGCCCTCATCCTGTCCGTTACAAATAACAGGGTATTCAGGCTAGTGGAGAGTGAGTTTTGCATTGGGCTTTGCTCCAATGGGGCATGGAGGGGTGTGGGAGATTCCAAGTGCTGCCTCATCTCATTCCTCATTCTTTCCTCCGATTGTTTGGGTGACGCTGTGACTCTAACTGCACCTCGTGTCGTCTTATCTCTTGTTCCTCCGATTGTTTGTGAACAACTGGAGACGCCACGTCAACACGGCCATTGTCCTCCTTTTGGGCCGCAGAATGACGTACACAGTAAAAAATGTAGGCCGCTAATAACTTAACCCCTTCTCTATTTTGACAGAAACCGTCTGCGCTCCCAAAAAAAAACACAGCAATTGTCAATGAAGCTCATCGATAACGTAGTACACACTTCTTTGAGCCACTTATTTAATTGACGGAGCCTACTGAAACGTTCAGCTCCAAATCGTACCATCGGGAGAGGTCCACTTATGAAAACCTCAGCATCTAAACATTGCACTTTCGTTAGGAGATCAATAAAATCTCACTTCAGTACCCCTGATTACTGCTTGACAACATCTAGGGCCCCTGTGTGTATAATGACAGATTTCACAGTTGGGTGCTCATTAGTGATCTCCAGGATTTTATTAGCGATATCAGACACCATATCATTGGGAAAACACAGTACTTTGGTGTTCTCACTGTAAAAACGTTTCACATCCTTAGCAGCTCCATCACCAACTATTAATGTTTGGGTTGCCATTTTTTTCTTGTATGATTTAGTTTCATACCTTTCAGTGGTGGTGGGGTATGAGCATTCTTGGACAGGGTCTTTATAAAAGTGACTAAAATCTCTTTGTAAGTCTGGTATCAATGTTTTGCATTGACTTGCATCCTCTTTTCTTGCCCTTCGCTGTAGCGACCGTCCACGGCCGCTCTTTTGGGGTTGAAGAAGCACACAATGCAGGCCAGCCGGATTCCTCAGTAAGACCATCACATAACAGGGGGCTTACGATATCTCCTACTTACAATGCCGTTCTTTCTTCCGTTCCAAAAAAACTCAATAAATCAGCCTCCAACAAATAGCACGGCCTCCTTGACCGTTAGGCAGCTCCACTACCACTTTACAACTGAATGAAATATTAATGGTGTTTTTACCTAACAACCCTTGTGAGTAAAGTAAGATGACCCGTCATGTTCTTTTTGGTCAGCAGTGGTTTTAATCTAACTCAGGCATGGATGCCATTTTTGCCTAGTCTCTTCCTTATTGTTGACTCATGAACATTGACCTTAACTCAGGCAAGGGATTTCTATAGTTCTTTAGCTGTTGTTCTGGGTTCCTTTATGACCTCCTGGATGAGTTGTCACTGTTCCATGTTTTCTCCGTGGATAATGGCTCTCACTGTGGTTCGCTGGAGTCCTACAGCTTTAGAAATGGCTTCGTAACCCTTTCCCAACTGATTTTTGTTACTTACTTTATATCTAATCTGTTTCTTTGGATCGCAGCATTTTATTATAGCTTTTTAAGGTCTTTTGGCTGTCTCCATTTTGTCAAACATGTTCTATTTCAGTGATTTCTTGATTGAATAGGTCTGGAGACAATCAGGCTTGGGTGTTGCCAGTTAAAATGAACTCAGCTTTCCCAAAAATGTGATTGTAGCCACAGTTAATTCATGATTTAACAGGGAGGGCATTTGCTTTTTCACATAGGGCCAGGTAGGTTCGGAAAGCTTTTTTCCCTTAAAACATTAAATCAGCATTTAAAAACTGCATTATGGTTTTACTTGGGTTATCTTTGTCTAATATTTAAATAAGGTTGATGGTCTTAAACATTAAAGTGGGGGAAATATATTTTTAAAAATAGAATTCGACTTGGAGGCAAACACTTTTTCACAGCACGGTATAGGTGATCCTTGTGAGAAGTTTGTGAAAGTACAAGAGATACTTGATGATTTTTGCAGTTGTAGTGGTAGCTAAGTGTTTTAGCAATCTGACATTAGGTTGCATATTACTGAAAACGAAATCTTTGCTTATGGGTCTGCTCATACACACATACACACATCAATTCTTACTTATGTCTCACATGCCCGTTAGCTCCATCTATGCTTGTAGACAAGCCTTCACTCATTGTATCAAAGCTTTTAAATGTTCATATTCTTGGCACATTTCTACTAAGTTACACAAGGATGCAGCTATTTAACAAAAATCTCTGGAGGTAATATCAAAAGATTTGTGCTTATGAATATGACTCACTAGTGATTGGCCACTTAGTGGGAGTGAAAAAACATCTTGGTCACCAGATAGGTGACAATAAAATTTGACAGGGATTTGGAAATTAATGTGTCATCTGATTGACTTGCAGCTCATTTCCAGGCACACCCAATAATATGCAGAGAAGTCAGAAATCCAAACAAAGATGAGTGACGGTGACACGACAGATGGAACAGCTTGTATCACAGTTCTGTGGTCAAGAGCCATTCGAAACTGTAGCAAGGTCAGTCTTTCAGAATGTTACTGGAAAAAACACTGAGTCTGTCAGATCCATTACAGGCCATTTACACTGGATATATATCTTTTCTCACACGTGTTTGGGAGATTTTGTTATTGTCCGATGAAACCAAAGTTTTTAGCCTAACTGACCTAATGTAAGACTACTAATTTTTTCAGTCAAAATCCAATCTTTTGTAAACCATTAATTTTGTATAGGTAATGTTGTACAATGATTTTGAAAGTATATTAAACTTTTTGGGGATTATAGTTTGTGGTATAATTATGGTTGAAACAATTAATACAGTATCGGCGATGATACAAATTTTGGAGTACTGTTGGTGTCAATGACTCACGGTGTTTTCCTATTAGTTTGTGTCAAATTTGTGTTGCTTGTCGTTCATCTGACTGTCCATTTGTATACACAATTAATGTATACGCCATTCTCCTAGGAAATAAATTACAGCAATCTGGATATGGAGACCTCAGCTTTTGCAGACAGCAAATTATAATGCTGAAATTAGTTTTATTTTTTGTAAATTATGAGCATTACTACTTCTAGTAGTGCTACAGTATATATGTTTTTCCTTTAAAATGTTGTGGCCCTCTAGAATGTTTCTCATGTGGTGACCAACATGTGGCATTTGGCACTGGCAGGGACGAATCATTCTCTCAATCAAGAATCATTTACTTTAATGACACATTCACTGGTCATTCTTTTCATTACACAGAAATAGTACTCCCAATCACAAATTGAATTGGATTGCAATTGCTTAAAGCATCATTTATTATTAATGTCAAGCAATCCAACAGAGGGGATTGTCTGCCCTTAAGTATTATCCATAGTTGAAGGGTTACTCACGGCATCCTGGAGCTTCAAAGAGCCATCCTGCCTATCATCCACAAATAGAAAGTTTGAAGGGGAATTTTAAATGGAAATGGCTAATATTTCCCCTTGACATTGATTCATGCCGAGACTGCAGCCATGTTCCTCCGCATCGCAGATTTAATTTATATCGTGGATTTTTTGCTGTATCGCGGGATTTTGCAGTGATTTTGTTTTCCACACGGACTGTTACTGCAGAGCAATAAGCGCAAGCCAGGAGGAAAGAGTGCATAAAAGACTGTAAAAGAGAATGTCCAAAGATTTGGTTCACTTCACACTTAATAAAATAAGCTAAAGTGCAATGTGCCTATTGCAGAGGACAGCTGGCATAAGTTATGCAACTGCACGTCTACAGTAAACATCGGAAGCTAATTTAATATAGCCTACCACCACTATTTAGAACTAATTGTAATTCCCTCAACCCAATTGAGCTGCTAGTGCACTTTCAATTGCTTTATATATATATATATATATATATGTGTGTGTGTGTGTGTGTGTGTGTGTGTGTGTGCGTGTGTGTGTGTGTGTGTACAGTGTGTGTGTGTGTGTGTGTGTGTGTGTGTGTGTGTGTGTGTGTGTGTGTGTGTGTGCGTGTGTGTGTGTGTGTGTACTGTACGTTTGGTTGGTTTTCAGACAGGACCAGATCCTTAATATAGTTCTCATGTGAATCACAGGATTTATTGCTGCTCTCAGTGCTTGCGCCTCTACTTGTTGTACTGGAATTCGTGGCAGTTTGCACAGATGAAGGACAGGGGAAATCTATTTTTTTATTAGTTGCATGACGACCGGATGTCTCATGACTCTAATCGATGGCGCGCCATCATGCAGTAGCTGAAAAGTTTGTTGTTGTTGTTTTTTTTAATGAAAAAGACATACAATAAAACATTCATCTTGCTCTTTTCTCAGGGTGCAACAGTTTAGTGTTGCACAGAGTAATCACCAAAGACAATCTGGTGACACCTTTATAACTTTTAGTTCGACAACTTAAATTGTTTTTTTGGGTTTTTTTTTTTTTTAGCAACAAGTCAACACTGGACATAAACCATGTTAGAAGCACACACTTGTTCTGAAATACTGTACAGTATCTGTTTTTGTATTATTATCATTTTTTTTTTTAATCTAAGTTGTTGTATCAGGCCCATTTATTGTTTTAGTAAGTATAGTCCATAACTCAAAACCTGTTCATTTGATAAGTCGAAGCTGGTACTATCCTGTACGATACTTTCATTGGTCATCCATTCTTTGGAGGTCTTTTTCAAATATTCATCAGGGAAAAAAAGTCAAACAGTGAGCAGGGAATACGTTTGATACATTATTGAGAACTCATGTTTTTTTTCTTTGTTGCACCTTCAAGACATAAGAAAATAACTGTAAAGAAAAATAAATGTGCCCTACATTTGTGCAGCATAAAACATTAACCCACCCCCTGCATTTAAATTGTGTGAAGCAGAAACAGTACAGTACTGCCATGCCACACACAGTGACTTTGTAACCAAGGCAACCAACAATAGCCACAGAGAATGGTCAGATTAATTACTGAGGTGTGAGGAGGAACCGATTTTCGATTTTACATGAAGCTACTGTAAATCGCCAAGCTGTTTTACATTACTACTATTAAAACAGGAATACCTTGGTCAATTGTTAGTGGCACAGATTTTATGACCCAACCAGATCTGGAGATGTCAATATAGAATTGGTTGTTTTATTAATTCAATCACACAGAAAGGCCAGACTTCCAGTTCAAAAGAATACTGGCATTAGTTTTAGTGGGAACAGATGAGTAAAGCACAAGGATCAGGACAAAAATCCTGGTGGGTGGTGGTGGGTGCCCCATTAGCAACAATAATTCACACCACAGTCGAACATCTCCCAACCTCCCACCATGCCGACCTCCTGTAACATGCTCCCATGTAGCTGGCTTGACACTGCTATGCCTGGTTTGTTCTTTCAGCATGTTTTTTGCTCTCCTCATTGAGCATCGCCACACACCATATTACAACAAAACAGATTAACTGCATCACTGCCTACACGAGGCAGAAAAACAGTATATTTAGGTACACACTGCTACGATTGACTGGAGAAAGGCCTCTAAGATTACATTTCTTCATTCACGTGGGCGGAAAAGATGCTTGAGTCGAGCTTTGTGGTACATAGAAGATTTTTGTAGTGTGCCGTGTCTGCTCTTCGAGCCCTATTAGTTTATATGAAAAAGGCCAAGCATGCATCAGAGGACCAACCCCATGGGCTTTTAGTGTTACGTCTCCAGTTTTCTCCGCACACTTTGTGCTGCAGCCACTTGTTTGCTTTAGACGAGTCAGTTAAAAATGGCTCCATTATGCCCGCAGAGTTGCATTTCATTTGAGCCAATGTTGTCACAGAACAGAACAAGTTATATTGTAAGTGGAAACAGAATTTGAATGTGATGTTTGAAATACATTCGGCGTAACATAAGAGGGAAAACAGCATGTTATGAAATTGATTAAAAAAAATTTATGCATGTTATGAAATTGATCAATGAATTATGAAATTGTTATGAAATTGATAAATGGAATTGATAAATGCCTTTTTAGCGAGAGTCATACTGTACACTGTCAACTCGAATAAGCTGAGTTTACTCAGGTAACTCAGGTAACCCTTGCCTGAAAATAAGTAACTTGTAAGGTATACTGTAAGGTATACTGTAAACCCTGGATAAATAGACTCTACTTATTTAAATACTCATTTAACTCAGTTTGTTAGGTACACATTATAAACCCTGGCTAATTAGACTCTACTGCTTGTACTACTAATTTAACCCATCTTGTGAAGTACACTGAGAACCCTGGATGGAGAACACTGATGGGTATTTCATCGTTTTTTGTTTTTTTTTTGCCAGTAAGTTACTGGCAACATGGGTGTCGTGAAGTTGCTGTCAACTTGAATTACAGTAACTAACAGGCAACAGTGTCAAATCAATGCTTTGAATCATTGTCGTACTGATGACCAGACTGTCACTCTATTGCATACAACCCACAGTCAGGGTTTCATGATTTTTTTTTTAACATAAATGTAATGCTAGAAGTAACTAAGACACACATTCAACAAACTATGGGAAACATAAACACATGATCAACATTACGTTAGTCCTTATTGTTGATACACATTAAGGATTAACGTCTTTATTACGGCAACAGGTCAACATTTTATGGTGTAATGCGTGATAGGAGCCACACGGCTTCACAATTCTTCTGCATGCGGAATACAGTAACTCTGTATGATGTCAACCAAAATACCATGATGCAGTGGAAACTGTAGTTAATTACTGTATCATCACTTTGAAGTATTTCATTCGGTAAATAGCTGTAGAATTTACAGGAATGTCTAACAGTGTGCTTTATCTTAAAGTTCAAAATCAGATCTCATCGATCAATGCCTTTCTGTCAAAACTGGCTTGAACTAGATTTTTGGTGTACCTGTGTATGTGCGGGGGCAGGGCCAATGTACCTGCATTGTTTGAGCTCAAACATTCTTCCATGAATCCGTTTTCTGAGCCGCTTCTAATCACTTGGGTCGCGGGCTTGCTGGAGCCTATCCCAGCTATCATCGGGCAGGAGGCGGGGTACACCTTGAACTGGTTGCCAGCCAATCGCAGAGCACATATAAACAAACAACCAATCGCACTCAAATTCACACCTACGGGCAATTTAGAGTCTTCAATCAACCTACCACGCATGTTTTTGGGATGTGGGAGGAAACCGGAGCGCCCGGAGAAAACCCACGCAGGCACGGGGACAACATGCAAACTCCAGACAGGCGGAGTCGGGGATTGAACCCCGGTCCTCAGAAATGTGAGGCAGATGCTCTAACCAGTCGTCCACCGTGCCGCCTGAGCTCAAACACATAATTACAATAAGATAAGCAATGAAAAAGTACAATTTACTAAAATTTCACAAGAAATATTGGTAATTTAGTAATACAAACATCAATTGGTTTAAGTAAAAACTATTGACTGCAGTTAAAAAAAAAACACAATTTCAATAAGAAATCACATAAAAAAGTTCAATTTAATCAGAGTTAACAAGTAACGCCAACAAAATAGATCAATTTAAATTGTATATACTCGTCTCTCAGTTCAATACATATCTGGGTTTACAGTGTAGTTCAAATTTGCAGCCATCATTTTTGTCAAAAAACTTCATTCTTTTGTTCCATGATGACAGAGCGAATATGAAGCAATATATTTGAATGGTTTTAATGTCATGTCCAAGGAGGATCTGGACAATACTTTGGGACAGACCAGAATTTATCTAATAGCAAATTCTTATTTCCATATAATTTGAGAATGAAAATCAACCTTTTGAGCCTCCAAGTTATAAATTTACAAGCTGCTCCTTGATGATTTATTGAATTTAAATATTAAGGTATATTATTCTGATGACCTATATCATTGTTTTCTATTATTTGAGCTAATGGGAGCATATACTATAGATGTTAAACAGTAGAGGCCCGAGGATGGAGCCTTGAGTAACTCCACGTGATTTACATTACATTATTCCTGTACTCATTGTAGTAGCTTTGTCAATCTGTATTATTTGGATCACTGTTGTGGGTTACTACTAGCCACTTATATACTTAAGGACTCTGCATTATTTGCACAAGTATCACCGTATCAGACTATCGCACTAATTGTTACTTTAAATTGCTTTAAATTACTTGATGACTGCATTATTTGCGCACTTGTTATTGTACCAGCATTACCACATTAATTTTCCCTTTCATTGCTCCATGACTCGCTGTACTAAATGTGCATATTGGTGAGATTTTGAATCTATATTTTGTCATAGTGGATGTTTTTTGTCGTACTAGAGTGGTTCCAACTACCGGGGACAAATTTCTTATGTGTGTTAACATACAGTAAGTACTTGGCCAATAAAGATGATTCTGATTCTGTCTGCTTAGACTATAAGTTACCTATTGACACAAAGTAGTACCTGTTTTCCAAATAGGACTACAAGCCAAGTACAGTAATACACGTAATTCTCTCATCTGTGGCATAATATGTTATGATCAAGCAGTCGGCATTTCCCACACACATGAAGCTTATTGGTCTTAAATATTGAACACGTTTAATATTTAAGATTGTCGGCCCCGACCCATTTCGGGCCCTATTATTTTGACAATCCACTCTTAACACACCTTAGACCAAAGGTAAAACTTATACAGTAAAACATAAAATAGCCTGACGTTCGATGTCCTTGGTCTGGGAATCTGATTTTTCTTTATGTGTGTACCGGGCCTAAAGGGGCTGGCTGTCTCTCGTGAAAGCGACTGATAGTATACCCTGCCCCATATACTGCCAATGGTGAGTCCAGCTGTCATAACCTTGATAACTGGGTGCAGAGCCCTGACTACAGTGGCTTTTATTTGTGATATCAGAGCCCAGAGTGAAGGGAAAAAAACAAGCTCGGCTAAAAACACGTGGAGGCAGCACTCACGTGCACTATACTGTGTGTATGTGGCACAATTACCAAACACAAATACTCCACCATCGCGTTGAAAACTCCACAGAGAAATTTGGGCTCCAACTGTCACTTGAAAATGCCTCTGGATCTTCCCCCTGTCCATTTCATGAGCGGAGAAACTTGAACAAAAGATTGGTTGATTAATTTCACCCCAGGGACTTGAGAGATACATTTTGTCGACACACTGGTACATTTTCCATGATACTATGTCTCCAGCTAATGGCCGCAAATAACAATGTTTGCATTCTGTATCAAATTATCGTTACTTCTTTCCCAAAGCTCATACATTCTCCAAATTTGATATAATTAGTCATTGCCTGAACTTGACTGTTAGTGGTGGTATTCAGTGGTGTTTTTATGTGAAAAACATTTTGTGGGGTCCTAGCCAGCTTTCATGCAAACTCAGGTTACTCTCTCTTAGTGTCTTGATGCAACTTATCAATATAAATCACGCAGATATGATTTACTATGAAAGAAGCAGCAACGTAGACCAACAAAACACACAAAACTGCTCTGAAAAAGCTGCCTTTCTGCTCCTAATGAATGAAGTGCTCTGTGTGAATTTTAAATCACATTTTGGCTTTGCCGTCATGTTTAATACCACAATTTAAGCGTCTTTTAATTTTTTTTTCTGTTTTCTTTGTGTTGTGTGTGTTTCACAGAACAGTTAACATGGTTTTGTTAGTTGTTTCCACGTAGACAATCCATGTGATTCCTCAGGGTTCGTCAAGGCCATATGCAGAACTGCTTCTAACCTCTCGTGGTTCTGTTCTCACAGTAGGACATAAAGACATGTGCTCACCCTAATTGGATGAGTGGACAACAGCAGGCAAAGTTCTTTTTTCTTCAAGAATATGCCATCTCCTGTGGATAGAGGCAGTCTCTTTCTGGTAATGCAGCAGTGTTACCATGGTGACAGGGCTGATATCTGGCATTTCTGTTACACATAAGCTTTTAAGTCACATGGTTCTGTGACTCCGATGGTTGGAAAGCCAACAGCGAGGTCGCCAACAACTGTTTACCAGCACGGAAACAGACCCACAAACACAGCTGCTCAACTCTGATGAAATTTGTAAAACAACCACTAGTATGGCTTCTCTTAAGAATAATCCAAAAGCATGTTGCAGTAACGAAATCCCAATTCTTATGAACATTCTGTCAAGTGAGATCATATTGCATTGTTTTTTTGTTTTTTTTTTCCCCAGCGAAAAATTAGTGTGTGAGTGAATGAGACTGAGAAGCACATAACACATTTACATTATATTTTAAATCATTGCGCAGTTTTAGGAAAGTCTAAGGATGTAACTTCAATGCAAGTTTTGAATATTACTTCTGAAAGAAAAGCAGAAACGCCATTTGAATAAAATGTGGTTCACCTCTTATATTGTGTAGTAATATATACACATCACACATAGCACACAACAGCTTCTCCACATCGATAAAAGCAATATAACACCCAATAAAAGCAATATAATACTATCCCTGTTTGGTTATTTTCTTCTCCTTTTCTCTCAGGCCCATCGCACACTGAGCAACATGGTTTAACATGATTGAACTGTTGTACAGTGTGCAGGGTTCTGCAACTAGTTTTCATAAGCGACCGACTGTCGGCAACACTGTTTGAACGGCGTCGGAACATCGCAGATTTAACGGCCAATCAGAAATCCCATGTCCTATCAGCTTTCACAACAAAAATTACAATTTCTGGGCAACAAACATGAGCCATTCGGCCACCGCCAAGCAGAACCAATACAGATTTGTGCAACAATAATAAATAATGATGTGTGGCTGAAATGCACGTGTGCAGTCAGTGAATAAAGCCTCTCAATATCCACACCCTCTCAGCGGCAGCCGGCTGGCTCTCGCGACCCAGAAATGTTTATTTTGTTGTGAAAGATCATGTGATGTGACATGGTATTGTTGATTGAGCTTTATATCTGTTGTGACGCCCTTCACCTGTGATTCAAATTCACAGTAAAAGTAGTCGCCTACAGTCGGCCACTCTTGAAAACATTCAGATCACTGCGTATTGCACAAGTTCAGACATGTTCAGCTGTGTCGCTTGGTGTAGAGCAGGTGTTAAGAAGACAAACTATTGATGTTGCACAAAACATTTAAGCTGCTGATGTTTTGTGTTAATTTTCAAAAACTTTAAAGATAAGCAGTTGTTGCATTGTGTTCCCTTTTTATATCGAATGTGTACCCTATTTTTACCTTAAACTCAAAGTACATGCCAAACCATGGTTTTTGACGTTCAGGTACAACCCCAGTAATTGTAAAGTACATTTATGCGCTTTCACTGTTTAACTAGCTGCCTCAAGGCAGCCATAACTATGATGTGCCCCACCATGAAAATAGGTGTGATATCCCGAGTTTATAGTCTGATAGGTTACCATTTATTGACTGAGAGGACATCGGAGCAAAGGTGGTGCTACAGTGTCGACAGTGAGTCTTGTCTCGGCTGATTCTGGAGGTCCATGAAGATGGATGATGATTCCCTGATCAGCAGGGATATCGGGAGAAACCGGTTATTATTTGGAGGAGGTCTGCCCCTTGGAGAAGGCTTGATGGATTTTATAGATATGAATGGTTATCCACTGATATTGTCTTACACTTGGTTATGTTTTCACATTTACTTTTTGTGTTTGGATAGGCATTAAGTACAGTACTTTCCATGCTGTGGACTTCTTATTTTCAAATCACTAAAATGGTATGAGACTCTTTGAGCAGCCTCAAACCTAACGAGAAAATAACTTACAAGATGGAGCTTGTCGACAATACTTTGCAGAAATTAGAGCATTAGATAGCAGATACTGGATGTGCTTTTTTGTCAAAAGTAAGGACGTCACAACAAGCTATGAGTTGAACGTTTTTGTGCCTGGAGTTACTGGGTGTCTTTGTGATTAAGCCATTATAAGGCTAAGTGACAATTAGCATACTAATTGGTAGCCTTGGCATTGCAATATTGCTGCTAAATACCAGCAAGCAAATATGTAATACATTTCCCCGTGTAAACTTGCACTTCACTTCAGGGCTGCACTGTCAGTAACTGGAGCATGAGAGCTTGTGATGTGAGGATTGTGTACGGAACAAGTGACAACAAAAATATACAAAGGAGCACAGGTACAGAAACCTACAATATACAGTACTTTCATCTTTTTTCCTTCTGAAACATTACTGTTTCTGGTGGCGAAAGCAGCTTTGGATCAGAGAATATTAAAGCCAGAGGTGGCAGTCGCTGCAGGTGAGGACTCAAAACTAAGTCATGAACTTGAGATAACTTGCCTGGTATTTAATTTAATGTGATTATGCGTCTCACCACCTGCTCACAGACACACAAAGAAATAAGGTCTCCTGCTGGTTATCACTGTATTTTGCAGTCAAATTGTTTGGTCAAATTATTAAATCTCGTATAGCTGAAATGTCATGAAAGCCAGTATACTCAGATGTCACGCAGACAGTCTAGTCCACTGGAGGTCATCTCTTGATCTGGTTTTGACTGTATACAATGAAGCATTCAACATGGTGTAATCTTGTTGATTTTTTGATGTTGTTCATTTACAGTTTCTCAGCTTCCTTAATGCGCTCTATTAAATTTACAACTCATAATTGGCAGAGTCAGCATTTGTGGGAGCCTTTCAATTAATGTGAGTTTGACATTTAAAACGTGTGAGCTTTATTTACAACAGCTTTTAGGTTGTGATCGCTCATGTAATGTTGATTTTATGTGCGCAATTAACATTTCTGTACACACAAGGTGTCATGAGCCATCCTGCAGTACTATGGTTGGAGCCTGGGTGGCACTTTGGGCCCTCTCTCTCTCCCCTACCCTCTCCTCTTTCTAGCACCTTCCTCGAACGTGCACCTGTCACCAATTAGCCTTTGTTACCACATGCATAAAAGCCTGACCAGATCCCGGAAACTCTCGCTAGAGTATTGAAGCTTCCTCAGCGGTATAACGGCTCCCCAGTATCCATGTAAGCTACGCCAATCCTTGTCATCATTCTGATCTCTGCCATCACGCTGCCAACCTAAACGACTGTCCTCGTCACTGCCTGCCACGCATTCTCTGCCTCAACAACCCACCAGCGCATATCAAGTACCATCTACATTTCCCTTTTCAATAAACTGTTCATCACAACCTCTCAGCCTTCGCCTGCTCTTGGGTTCAGTATCCATCCATTTGTGACAGAATACTGGACCCAGCAAACCCGGAGGCGCTAAAACATGCGCTCACCCTCGAAGGCGCCCACATAGGGCGACAAGAGAAAACTCTTCAAGAAACCATGGAATCTCTACACTACCTTACGCAACAAGTCACCCTCCTTTCCTCGAAGATGCAATCCGATCATCCCCCAGTAAGTACTACTTCACGCAGCCTTTGAGCCACCCCGCTCCCGTACAAAGAACCCCTCTGCCCGAGCCCTACTCCGGGGACCAAAGTGCATGTAGCCAACTCCCTAGTTTTCAACCTTCAACCGTACAGTTATCCCACCGAACAATCCAAGGTCGCGTTTGTCACTAACCTTCTGCGCGGAAAAGCAGCGAAATGGTCCACCAATTCATCCATCCGCTCCATCCATCCTACCGCTTATCGGTCGCGGGGGCAGTAGCTTTAGCAGGGACTTCCTTGGCTCAAAAAAACATAACCCCGAAATAGACTGGACGCGCTTATCCATCACTGGATGGAGCCCTCACTGCCATTCTCACTGCCTGCTTTCTGCTATTCCGCCCTCTGGAGACCCATCACCGTCTGCCACACCAGCTGACCTCTCCCAGGTCTCCGAAGACTATCATGATCGCTCTCCGGTGTTCAATAAAGACCTGGCCAGTTCTCGACGGACATTGGAAGAGTGGAGGCACTGGCTGGAGGAGACTGAAGTACCATTTATCATCTGGGCAGATCATAAGAACCTTTCTTACCTCCGTTCCGCCAAATGCCTTAATCCCCGTCAAGCTTGCTGGGCCCTCTTCCTAAACCAATTCAATTTCAGCCTCTGCTTCCAACCTGGATCCCGCAACAGTAAACCTGACGCCCTATGCCGCATGTTCTCACCCCCATCCACCCCTGCTGAACACGAGACTATGCTCCCTTCCTCCTGCTTCGTTGGTGCTGCCTCAAGGAAAATAGAACAAATTGTCAAACGCCCCCAAAAGTCTCACCCTGACCCCAAGATCGGACCTCCGAACCGTCTTTTCGTCCCCGATTCCGCACGCTCTGATGCCCTTCAGTGGGACCACAACTCCAAGATTACGTGACATCCCGGCATCACCCGCACAATCCAATTCATTCAACAACATTTCTGGTGGCCCAGCCTGGTCAAAGACAACCAGGAATTCGTCCAAGCGTGCTGCGTCTGCGCCCACGGGAAGGCATCACACCTGCCGAAGGTAACACCATCATTTTCACTGTTGTTGATCGTTTTATTAAATATGTCCATTACATAACCCTTCCCAAGTTGCCCTCTGCTTTTGAAACTGCTAACCTCCTTCTTCATCATGTTTTGGAACTCCATGGTATACCCATCAACACCGTCTCGGACTGAGGCCCCCAGTTCTCCTCCCTGGTCTGGAAAGGATTCTGTAAAGCAGTGGGCGCAGCAGCCAGTTTGTCTTCAGGCTAACCATCCACAGACCAACGGCCAGACGGAGCGGGCGTATCAATGCATGGAGTCAGCACTTTGCTGCATTGCCGCACGCAACCCCACTATCTGGAGCTTGTTCCTCCATCACCAGCTACGCCCCCAGTATGTCTCCGTTCATGGCCTGCTACGGTTTCCAACCTCCATTGTTTAAGGAACAGGAGCATGCGGTGGCAGTTCCCACGGTGAGGGATCACCTGAGAAGGGCCAAGTCTGTGAAGAAGGATGTCAGGGCGGTCTTGGTCCGATCTGGGGAGAGGAATGAACTGCTCGCGGACCTTCGTCGTTCCCCTGCATCTGAGTACAAGGTGGGTCCGTCCATTTGGCTTTCCTCCTGTGACCTCCCACTCCAAACTGAATCCTGCAAACTCATTCCACGGTTTATCGGTCGGTATATTTCCCATCACCAAAATAATCAATCCCACGTCCGTTCAACTCCAACTCCCGCAGTCTCTGAAAAGTCATCCGACCTTCCACGTGTCATTGCGTAAGCCTGTCTCCACCTGCGCTCTGAGCCCTCCGGCCGTACCCCCTCCGCGCCCCCGTGTTATCGACAACCATCCAGCCTTCACGGTTTCGTGCATCCTCGACGTGAAGCCCAGGGGGACGTGTTACCAGTGCATGGTGGACGAGTAGGGGTATGGTCCGGAGGAGCGTTCCTGGATTTCCCAGAAGCATATCATTGACAATTCCCTGCTATCAGACTTTTATGTGGCTCACCCGGGGAAGCCTGACAGGACGCCGGGAGGCGACAGTTGAGACTACAGTTGGAGCTTGAGCGGCGCTTTGCACCATTTCACCCTCTCTCTCTCTCTCTCTCTCTCTCTCTCTCTCTCTCTATCTCGCCTCACTCTCTTTCCAGCACCTTCCTCGGCCACGCATCTGTCACCAATTAGCCTTCATTACCACCTGCATAAAAGCCTGACCAGATCTTGCCAGAGTATTGAAGCTTCCCCAACGGTACAACGGCATGTAAGCTACACAAATCCTCGTCATCATTCTGACCTCTGTCTTTTTCTTAGTCCACAGTATTTCATGTGTCCCAAGTAGATTACTGCCACCATGCTGCCAAGACAAACAACTATCCTCGTCACTTCCTGTCACACATTCTCTGCCTCAACCACCCGCCAGCGCATCTCAAGGACCATCTACATTTCCATTTTCAATAAACTGTTCATCACAACCTCTCAGCCTCCGCCTGCTCTTGGGTCCAGTCTCCATCCATTCGTGACACAAGCAGCATGGATGGATGAAGACTTATAGCATTGGCCCAGAACTTGTGCCTTCTAATGTAAAAATATACAACAGGCCAAAAGACATGTGTTTGGTGACCCCAAAGTTTAACAAGCATTGCAATGTTTAACATGATAATGCAAACAGAAAACTCTGGATGTATTGAGCGAAATTAGAAATAGTGGATATATTCTTAGTAAATAGGAGAGGCCATACTTTATGCTTTGCATATTGGCTTTTAGGCATGCACTCATGTTTGTACAATTTCATACTGTCCCCATGCCCCCCAGGATTGATTGTAGCTGGCAGTTTGTATTAAAACTAAACTGGCACAAGTTGTCACACACTCGCTACAGGGAAACACATGCAGTATTTACCATGTTACCCAAAGAACAAAATATGTGCAACTAAACAGTAACAGTATATAGCACAGCAAAGGTTCTCCAAGTCGAGGTCTGGAGCATCAATGTATGTATAGCACTGATTGTAATTTTCACAGAAATTACACTGCAGGTCTCGTTACATGTATCTTTAAAGTGACACATTTTCTCCTAATGCTGCCATGATGCATATCCAAACTTAGCCAGCAAAAATATTGGAATCACAGTAGGTTATGTCACTTTACCCAGGTCATGTAAATCCACCCTTTGTCCTAAATATCTGGAAACACAATGTCAAGAAAAAAGATACAACTCTATTGTATTCTGACTATATTTATTGGTCATATTGCATAATTAATTAAATATTAGAGGGGACATATTTTACTCGCCCCCCCCCCACACACACACACACACACAATTTTAAATAGTTTCCAGGTGTCCGTGACATACAGTACTTTCGTCAAAATTCCCCATGGATCAAGTCTTACATTACACTTTTCTCCTTCTAATTCAAGCTGAGCTGAAATTACCCAATTCTGAGGGGGCGGTCCTGTCTCATATGAATGAGCGATTTTTCACCTCGCCCACTCTACTGAAGGACCACTTTGGAGTAGGACTTTCAGTTCCATGATTACTAGGAGCTGAGTTATTAGGTGGCTACTAGTTAAAAAAACTGGCATTTTCACTCATGAAGTAAGCACTTCATTACCAAGCATTACTAAGCATTAACACTCTTGTCAATGAGTGTGCTGATCCATATATGTGGTGCATGCAGCGGATAAACCAAAAACAAATATGCGCCACCCACCACAAGGGTGACATCATCAAACATTAGAGTACATTATTTGTACAATTATGATAAAAATCCTTTATCTCTATGAATTATACAGAACAAAATATGAATGAGACATTATAAGAATGTAGAAGCAGAAGCAGAATCAGAATTAGAATCATAATCATAATCAGAATCATCTTTATTTGCCAAGTATGTCCAAAAAACACAAAAGGAATTTGTCTCCGGTAATTGGAGGCGCTCTAGTACGACAACAGACAGTCAATTGACAGAGAACACTTTTGAGACATAAAGACATTGAGAAAAACAGTCACTGAGCAATAAAGGGGTGCTCATTATCTGGTAATGCCGGTACATTTTATTGTGTTTTTTTTTTTTTTTGTCCACTTCAACATATCAAAACATTAAATATGTGTAGATCAGTGTTCATGTAAAACATACAGTAATGTTTTTGAAAACCTAGATTTGTTTGCAGTGTGTTTCATTACATTTTCATTTCATTACAGTTTTTCAGATTTTTTTTCCCATCAGACTGACGATTTCTAAAATAATTCCAATAAAAACAAGGCTTTAGGATCTCTTTACCCAAATAAATCTTCACTAACACCATCCATCCATTCTCTACCGCTTATCCGAGGTCGGGTCGCGGGGGCAGTAGCTTTAGCAGGGACGCCCAGACTTCCCTCTCCCCAGGAGGAGGAAGCAGTGCACCATCAACACTGTGTATAGTGGGATAGGGCACTGATGACCTCAACTTGAGACGTTGTGACTCTGGGGACCGAATACTACAAAGACCTCCTCAATTCTACCGACACGCCTTCCCAGAAAGACGCAGAGTCTGACTACTCTGTACTACTCCTATCTCTCGGGCTGAAGTCACCGAGATGGAAAAAAAGCTCCTCGGTGGCAAGGTCCCATTAGTGGATGAGATCTGTCCAGAGTTTCTGAAGGCTCTGGATGTTGTAGGGCTGTCCTGGTTGACACGCCTCTGCAACATCGCGTGAACATCGGGGACAGTGCCTCTGGATTGGCAGACCGGAGTGGTGTGTTCCAGCTATAGGTGTATCACACTCCTCAGCCTCCCTGGTAAGGTCTATTCAGGGGTTCTGGAGAGGACGGTCCATCATGAAGTTGAATCTCAGATTCAGGAGGAGCAGTGTGGTATTCATCCTGGCCGTAGAACAGTGGACCAGCTCTACACCCTCGTCAGGGTCTTTGAGGGTGCATGGGAGTTCGCCCAACCAGTCTACATGTGTTTTGTGGACTTGGAGAAGGCGTTCGACTGTGTCCCTTGGGGAGTCCTATAGCGAGTGCTCCGGGAGTATGTAGTATCGGACCCCCTGATACGTGCTGTTCGGTCCGTGTACGACTGGTGTCTGCAATGCTGGTAGTAAGTTGAATACGTTTCCAGTGAGGGTTGGACTTGGCCAGGGCTGCCCTTTTGCCCTTTGTCACCGATTCTGTTGATTAGCTTCATGAACAGAATATAGGTAATATATATATATATATATATTGGTGCAGCCAAGGGGTTGAGGGTTTTTGCGACGTCAGTATTATGTCTCTGCTTTTTGCACGATGTGGTTCTGATGACTGCATCAAGCCGCGATCTTCAGCTCTCAGTGCAAGCAGTTTGCAGCCGAGTGTGAAGTGGCTGGGATTTAGATCCGCACCTCCAACTCTGAGACCATGGTCCTCAGTCGGAAAAGGGTGGAGTGCCCTCTCCGGGTCGAGGAAGAGATCCTGCCCCCAGTGGAGGAGTTCAAGTATCTCAGCGTCTTGTTCACGAGTGAGGGAAGAATTGAACGAGAGACTGACAGGCAGATCGGTGCAGCGTCTGCTGTGATGCGGACTCTGTATCGCTGTTGTGATGAAGAATGAGCTGAGGCCCAAAGTAAAACTTAGAATTTACTGGTCTACGCTCCTACTCACACCTATGGTCACAAGCTGTATGTGTAGCTGTGTCCAAAAGAACAAGATTGCGGATACAAGCCGCCGAAAGGAATTTCCTCTGCAGGGTGTCGGGGCTCTCCCTTAAAGATAGGATGAGAAGCTTGGTCATCCAGGAGGGGCTCAGGGTAGAGCCGCTGCTCCTCTGCATAGAGAGGAGCCAGATGAGGTGGGTCGGGCATCTGGTTAGGATGCTCCCCCAGACGCCTCACTGGTGAGGTGTTCCGGGAGCGCCTTCCTGGGAACACCTCAGGATTCCCATGGAAGAATTGGACGAAGTGGCTGGGGAGAGGGAAGTCTGGGCTTCCCTGCTTCAGCTGCTGCCCCTGCGATCTGACCTCAGATAAGTGGCAGTAAATGGAGGGATGGATGGCTGGATGGATGGATGGATTGTGTAATCTAAGGCAAAATTCAACTAAATATGTTTTGGCCTGTGATACCCAGAGAGGAGCTGCTTGGGTTATAAAACCATGTACACTGGAAAACTGACGTTTGTTTCCAGCAAGTGGGAAATATGGGAAGGCTATGCAATAGAATCAGCTGTTTTACAGGTGTGACGTCTCTTTTCAGAAGAAACAATCATCAGTGTATGTTCCTGTACCCTGGTTTTATTGCAAGCAGGCTCTGAGGTGCTGTTCACTGGCTTTTCAATTACATAAATATGATTTAAATTGTTCCGCTTCTAATGAGGCTGTGCGTTTTCTTCCCTGCTCTGAAGAAGAACAATAATGTTCAGGTGGGTAGTGGGTAAAGAAGAACAGTGCCAGGGGGTTGATTGATGTATAGAACTGCAACTTGTTTAGTCTTTTTCTGGCGTGTTCTTATAATTACACCTCGTTTTAGAAAGCTGTTTGTTAGGACAGGTTGTGCTGAGTGAGGGAAATGTTACTTTCTTTTCACAAGCTGTTACTCATCAGGACCTTGAACAAGATCCTCAAATTAAATAGCATTCCTCAGGCTCCAATTCTTTGTGATTTCTGGCAAACAAATGAGAAATCCAATCTGAGAGATAAACCATGCAGCACGCTGACGTGGGATTATAGGTGAAAGGAGAAGCCTGATAATTATTACTACACTGCCAGAGCTGCCATGGCTGTGCTCCTTTTATACTGTAAAAGCAAGCGCTCCGGGATACAAAGATTCTCAATACAAGTAAAACATTAATTGCGGGCCGAGTGAAACACATTGTAGATAAGGAGATTGGCATTAATAATTCAATCGTGTATGCATGGCCACTCTATCTTTATCGCTTCCTGCGATATCCAGCTCTTTTCTAATCGTTCTACACTCCTCATCGCTGCTGTCCTCGGCAGCTTCTGGTGAATACAACTCTAATTAGTGCACTGAAACGCTTAAGAAACGTCAACATTTTCCCTTTGTCAAATATTTAAAAAATGAGGCAGTCCAATGTTTATGCAGGATGTTACTTTATAATGTCCAGTGATGTTCGGAGTAGGGTCGCCTTTTTCACACAAAAGCCTGCAAAATTGATGATTCACAACCGTACTACTGTGTCTTTTAAACAGAACCCAGTGAAGTGGGACTGCCATCACGGCATTTGGTGTGATGTATAAAATAACTTTCAACACAATAGAGTGGGTCTCAAGAATTTACACCCCTATCTTGGCAGTGCGGAAACCCCTCACGCATTTTTATCCACCTCTGTTGCAGCTGTGATACTACCTCAAAGACTTTACAGCCAGTGTGTAAGGGGGTTGCGTAGTATGAACGGAATCAGTGACGTGACAACAGCCAAGTGGGCGTGACTGGCAGCTGCTTTAGCTCATTGAATTCGGCCGTGCCAGAAATCATCATGCAATGAAATGATGTGACGAGAAAAAAAATAATCCAAGCAATTGAGCCGGATAGACAGCAAACATTTGATTTCAGTTTTATAATGAATCACAATTGCTACTGCAGCGGGAAAACAATTCAGAATACAGTAGACTTCCTTTTATGTTGCAGAGGAAAGAGGTTGGTGCCTCACCATTTTGTTAGTTAGTTTAGTTAGTTACAGTAGTTACTTAGCCCTTGTACACACATCAAGATAATCAGGATATTTTGGGCCCAATTTTGTCCTTTCCCAACCAAGGACGACAGATGCCAGACTAATTTATGTTTTATAAGATTATCCCATCAGATTATCCTGTGGTCCGAGGTGTGTTTAGAGTGAATATGTCACAATAACAGAGTCCGAGACGGATTGGGGCCGACAGTTTTAAATATTAAACCTGTTCAATATTTATATAATAGTTGTATATCTGATAAACAACCTTTTAGGATTGGAAATAGCCTTATGTGTACCAGGCCCAAGTTATTTACTATTTGTGTACGTATGTATTTTGTCATTTTGTTACTTCGTAAATTACTCACAGTTGTTACACATCACAAACATCTTTATACGATAGTGAAGTGGTTCACATTGCTGTCATTTGTGCAGTTGGGGATGGATCAATTCTTACTGAAAAAGCTCTTTACAATCGTGCGTTATTTAACTTGCGACCAGTCCAGGGTGTAGTCGAAAGCTTTAATTGGCTGAGATCTACCCACTGTTTTGACCAGCGTATTTGGTATACAAAATGAGAAAATAGGTGGATGGATGCTTTGTTAATAAAAAATAGAGTATACACACTGTGTTTATATAAAGTCTACACACACTTGTTAAAGGTTTTGCTGACATTTGTGTCCATCTCCTCTTCCGCCTCGTTCGACAGCGAGAGTTCCCAGCAGCCGGCTGCTTGCTTCCATTAGTATAATCAAAGCGCAGCGTGTAGAAAATAAGAGAAGTTCACTCTTTGTATATGGTGCATTGACACATTGCCAAACACTGGCGTGGTATTCATTGACTGTCAATGTCTCATTCACAAATGCTCTGTGAATGAGTAGTGTACATCCCCTTTAAGACAACCCTCAACTGATAAGCAGTACAGAAAATGTATAGATGGAATTTGTGGTTCTGTTGACTGATCCACATTTGTGTTGCTTTCGTACACACTCATCAAAGGAAATGCTTTTCATCATGCTCATGGGCGAAGGTTTGTATAAAATGTAGTTTGTGACTGCTAAGACTCAGCCCTGTTTAACTTCACTTCAGTAAATCAGCAATGGCTCCTGTTAGTCAGCAGTTCAGTGAAGCCAGAAAGAGTGTGGAGGCAAGGGGTGGCAGAAAAGGATGGATTTGAAAAGTAAACATTAAATGAATGTTTTCCAAAACCTGCTGATGTTGATGCATTACATTGAGCTCGTATTTGATAATTGCTCACGGTAGAGTAATGATATTGAACATTTCCTGAAGATGTAGTTCCTTATTATTGCATAGCAGCAGAAGAAGTAATCCCCTATTCATTTCAAGTGCATGCAAATGCTGCAGCCTCGCAGTAAGCTTTAACCCAGACTCATGAATTTACGGTTATGAAAAGGCAGAAAATCCCTCATATGTTCCTTTAATCTAATCTTTGCTAAACAGAACTAACATCTTTATCACAGTCCATGTGAACTCTCGTAAATTTGAAATGCTCCACTATGGTCTACTGCAGAAGACAACTGAGTAATCAAGTGTGGCCAGACATTGATCGGATAGTCCATAGAATTGAGAACAGACGGAACAAGGGGCGATAATGCCCAAATGGTGCCAGTAGTCGTCGGTGTAAATCACGCCATAATGGGGTTACGAGCCTTCTTTTTTCATGAGAAAGCCTTTCACGATTACCTTATATGGACATTTGCAGTGTTCTGCATCACAGCAGACTACAAACATGACAATTTTTAATATCTTTGTGTCTGGCAACAGCGCATACTACAAGTTGCTTCTTGATTGCTATCGTTCCGTTTCACATCACAGTCACATAGTCCGTGGCTCAGTCAACCCCGGTCGGTGTTGACCACACACAACGGAAATATGGTTGATTGTTGGCCTCAAACGCTTTCCGACCAGATTGGGGAGGAAAAATCACTCTTAACAAAGCCCACAATACAGGATACTCGGTGAGGATAATCTCTTTGAGATAGCTGGGAATCTGGCCTTTGCTGACTTTGATTGCAAGGAGGGAAAGGCTCAAATTTGGGCCGAATGTTAAGTGCATAAAGGGACACAGCATGTTAATAGATTGTAGCTTCCTGTTTAAATAATGTTTTTTGCCTTGCCGTAAACTTTCTTTGTTTCCTTGCATCAGCGGTCAGAAACATTGCAAAATGCTCTTTTGCTCTTTTCGAGTGCAACTTTGCTGAGCCCAAACGTTCACCACATGGACGGTATCGTGCAAGTGACACCAGGAGATGCAGAGCCAGCAAAGGTCACCCACTCACATTAAGTACACGACACAGGCTCATGCCTCCCATGAAAACAGGGAGTCCAGAGAGCACTATCTATCTATCTATCTATCTATCTATCTATCTATCTATCTATCTATCTATCTATCTATCTATCTATCTATCTATCTATCTATCTATCTATCTATCTTAAAGCAAATCTCCCTCAGGGGAAAAAAAACATTTTCAGTCGCATGTATGAGAGCATTTGAGATATTTTTTGTATCTATCCATCCATCCATCTTGCTGGCTGGGCTCATTTTTGGGTTTGCATCTATAATAGAGGCTGCCAGCACCAGTGCGGTCTGATAGGAGGAAAAGCATACATTTGACTCTTCGCTCAGTTGGAGAAATGTTAGAGCACACTGACTTAGCAACACTCTCCTTTTTATTCACGCAGATTTACTGATTTTGCTCACTTCATTTCTGCGATAGCCATTAAGCATACAAGAAGCTAGTGTTCAACACTGACAAGTTCCCCTTGAGGAATAAGTAGCACATCTGTGGTAGTTGTTTTAACCTCATGTGAAGGGATTTAAAGCAGAGCAACATTCGCTGATCATTTGCAACTGAGTTTAGTGTAAAGGCTGACGGGTCTTCCAAATTGTAAGTTCTGTTTTCGTATACAAATATCATCTTCAGTTGTGATTGCCTGGCAACCAGTTCAGGGTCTACAGCGCCTCACAACGGAAAGTCAACTGAGATAAAGCCCAGTTCACCTGCGACCCTAAACAGGTTAAGTGGTAGAAAATGAATGAATGACTATCGTTTTCAGCATAACCATAAATTATTTATGGTATTAATGCTCCCCCTGGTGCAGTTTTAAGTCCGGTATTATCTTCGTATTCAGCTCTTTTTCTGTCTGTCTCTGTCTATTTGTCCCCACAGGTCAGGAGTGGCCATGCCATTTGGCTGTTTAACAATCGGCGAAAAAAAGGATTACCACAGTCCTTCAGACGTGACGGACAAGTATGACATGGGTCAAATTGTTAAATCGTGAGTGCTGTACATATTTGCAAACATGTTTTACATCATACAGAATCATCATAGTATAAAGATCAGAGAAGATTACATCATCATAGTATAAAGATCAAGTGGAATCGCTGAGATCTGACTGTCTTTGTTGTGTTACTTTTTTCATGGTAAATAATTCAAATTGAACTAATCCATTTCAGCGTCATGCATTTGCTATCCTTACACTGTTATTAATTTCAATGGCAATGTTTTAAGTGACAAATTAGTATTCAAATTGTTGTTCATTGTTTAAAATGTTGATGGTTTGGTAAATGGTAAACGGGCTTCCGCTCATGTAGCACTTTTCTACCTTCAAGGTACTCAAACCCCTTTAACACTGTTTCCTCATTCACTTACTGATGACGCAGCATCAGGAGCAACTTTGAAGTAAAAAACAGTTCAACCTTTCTTTGATGACGAGTGACTGACTTGGTGATTGGTGATATTTGATACTACCGATTTCCTTTCGCTGATTAAAATTCAAGCTGGTATCGGCAGTACCGATCTGATACAAATATTTTGTGCTCCTCTAATGTCCAAAACTCCACTTCATCAAGAAGTGTCTCGTATTCTGTGTTGTGGTTTAACCTGAATTGTTTACGAGGTTTGTTGTGGTGCTACAACGTCTTACATTTTTTTCCTAATCCTCACAAACCGCGTCTTGGCTGTTTGGAAGTTGACATAATGTAGCTTCACACGACTCCTACTTAAGATCTGCCATAATGCCGTTGTACAGACTTGGCTATAGGCTTACACAAACGGAATAAAATGTTGTTCCCACCAAGATCTCAATACACAAAGGTATCAATATTTTGGTTTGGGAATCGATTTGAGAGCACAAAGGCCTGGTGTTGGAGGTATTGAAATTGTTGAGAGGGAGATTTACTAAAGGTGGATTGCATCATGTAAAGACTTCTTTCAACTTGTATGACACGCGATGAGAACTGAGAAGAGGGAGATTACTGCTACTGAGTTACTTTACATAACGACGAATTGCCAGCTGACTTTCCGGTGCATTCCATTTTTTTATTTTTTTTAATTTTTTTTAAATCCTCCTATTGAGTTAGCCATGTTGTACTTAGATGCTAGGACAGAGACATGTATTGTTTGTTCTACATTTGATATACCTTTAACCGTTTCCTATAATTCAGGACCAAATTCAAATTGTGCGACTTCAGAGGCATTCAACTTTAGCTGTTCCAATGTACCACTTCATCCATATATTAATATCTCCATTAAATGCTTATTTCCAGGGAGGAGTTCTGTGAGATATTCAGAGCCAAGGACAAAAATACGATGAGAATGTACACATGCAAAAAGTTCCTCAAGAAGGATGGAAGGAAGGTGCGCAAAGGTGCAAAAAATGAAATCCTCATCTTAAAGATGTGAGTTCCTTTACTTAAATTCACCACTGTTTTGTAATCATGCAATCTCTCTGCTTTTATTTGATCATTGAACAGTCCCTTTAACAGCATATTAGCATTACCTGGACATACCGCCTAGTAGCAAACAAATAAACTACCAGTCAAAGTTTTGGACACACTTTCCAGTGCTTTTGAATGTGAAACTGTGTCTAAACCTTTGACAGGGAGTATCACTAAACCAAGAAGATGATACAAGTCGTGTTTCTCTGTAAATAGCCCATTTAAGTAGGGCTGGAGCTAAATGTAGTTACATTCCAGAGGCATGCAAACTGTGGTGTATGTATTTTTCCCTTGATACTTACAGAAATGACATTCTGTCATCTTTCAACTGAATTGTGTATTACTTTCAAACTGCAACTCTGCTTTGAGACCATTTACATATAGAGTGTGTTTAATGTAAAAGTCTATCCAATAGGTTGGGTTAGGGATGTGTGCCAACCCCTGGTGTCTAGTTATCAATATTATACAGCAGTGTGATTTTTCTTTAATCTCTCCGTCGGTGGGCCTTATGCTCAACATCTCGTGACCAAGCCGGAAAACAGGTTGGCGGACGTCTCATGTGCGCAGGGCGAACTAAGACAACTACAGGCTGATGACATGATGGTTTGACCCCTAACTTGCTAGAATATATCAGTGATAGTTTAAACATATATATGGATGATAGTATACGGAAACATGAACAAAGACTAAACGTATGGTGATCTTTGGTAGCTCTTGAAGACATCTTGTGTAGATGAAAAGGCATTGTAGACATTTAACATTTCTAATATTTTAATATTCCTACAGGTCCTTTGTCCCAGCACAGTGCTTCATTCTGTTCTGCTGAATGCGCATGTTGGTTGCGCATAAGCCCGATTGCTTATAACTCCAGTGTACCTCTTTTTTTTTAAACCGTCAACAAGATAGAACTCGGCAGTTTATTATTGTCAAGGGCAGTAAATAATAGCAGGGAAAGGCAATTAGGTAGCAGCACATTAACGCATATTTGCCTCATTCAAAGCTTAATGTGACATAGTTAATCAGTAGGGCAAACCAGAATTAAGCTCCTGTCAAATCCTCCTTTTTTAATGCTGCTGATAGTAACACATGCTTACAGCTAATCCCTATTACTTAAATCTCCTCAGGGTGAAGCATCCCAATATTCTCCAACTGGTGGATGTCTTTGAGACTAAAAAGGAATACTTCCTCTTTCTTGAGCTGTAAGTTTGACGGAAGGAGAAAGGGCTATTTGTGTCTTTGTGATCATTCTGGGCTGCTGTGTTGATCATTTACTGTACTCGTGAGTAGCAGCTTCAGTCATCACATACAATATGTTACAAATGTTTAAAGAGTGACATCCCAGCTTTTCAAATTAAATATGTACAGTATACTGTATGCATAGATATACACCTTCGACAAATGTTCGACATAATAAGGGAATTCCTCTTCTTCCTCAGTGCAACAGGCAGAGAAGTGTTCGACTGGATCCTGGATCAAGGCTATTACTCAGAGCGGGATACCAGCAATGTGGTGCGCCAGGTCTTGGAAGCTGTCGCCTACCTCCACTCCCTGCACATTGTTCACAGAAATCTTAAGGTAACACGCCACTCACAAGAGAGCTTCTTCTCTAGATTAAACTCAATCACTTCTAAGCCTCAGAAAACATCCAACACATTCCTTTGAACATCCAATCAATTATTCCGTTCCTATTAGAGAAAAGGATGTGCACACACGCACACACACTGGGAAAAGTTCATTTTCGACGCGAATTAGTTCAAAGTTCAGTTCACCATTACAACATTCAACATTTTGAACTAAGTTCATCATTTCAAAAATGAACTACTTAGTTCTTTTTGTTCTTTTAGTTCTCTGAAAGTACTGGCATTTCATTTCCCCATTGGTACCACCCATTCACTCCACACTAGTAGCCAGCTGCAGCTTTCACACTACAATATCAAAAACATGAGGAAAAACGTGTTGCAAAAGCAGGACTTTTGTCCTTAATATGCAAAGAAAAACACACAACACACTATTACAGAAACGATGGTGAAAGGACATTGATAACTTTGCATTCCTCGCAGCTCTGCCTGACTCTTAAAAAAATATTAAAATGTATCTATTCTTATATTACAAAACAAATTAACTTCCATATTATTAAAGAGTGATCATACAGAGTTTTAACTAAAGAATTCTGAGACAAATAATAATTTCCCTAGTAGGCCTAGTCAATTTTTTAAATTATATACTATATGACAAAAGAACCAATTATGCAGTGTACCTGAACGCAACTCGTGTTCTCTCGCAGCTGCGTCGTGCTTACCATGAATGGCGGCTGTGTCCGCACTGTATCGTTTATCTGCCGCTATATGAAAGTGTGTTCAGACGGGATTTTCCTGGAAGTCCCTAACAAAACCTGGCACTCCTGAAGGAAAATAAAGTTTCCTTCCAAAACTGTCCTTTGACGCCAGAATGAACGCATTCTCAATCACGTTCATTAGGCAGAAATGAACTAAGTTCAGTTCACCTTTGCACAAAATATGATATAGTTCATGAACTTTTGTTCACTGAACTCATTCAGGTAGAACACTATCAAGGGCAGTGTTTCCCAACCCCTAGTGGTCCGTGGTGTAATTGCAAGGGGTCCATGAAAATAAAATATATTTTTAAAAGATCCTATGACATTTATAGAAATAGGTTTATTTTGCACAAATGTGACTGAGACGTTTATCGACCTAAACTAAAGAGGGTAACAGGACTGTTTTCCCTCTAATTCCATGTTTCACAAGTGTAATTCATTGTATTTTACTAATAGAGCTCGCTCTTATTTGCATAGTTGAAGTGATTCCATGGTGCTCTTAATACAAACGTAACATGATCTGCATTATTTTTGTATTATGAACCCCCCAGCGTTTCACTAAGCATACACCATTCATTTGATAATAATGTTTTTATTGTGCAACATTAGCAGGAAGGTGTTGCAAAAAAATAAAATAAAAAAACCCTCATTAACTTGCAAGGTTCAGGTAAAAAAAAAAGTGTTTCGTTATCTATTTTTGAAATCTACTCCATAAAAGTCTGGTTTGTTACATATTTTTTAGCATATATAAAATGTATATACGTGTAAAATTCCGTTTTGTTACATAATGTTCGGAAGATGCTGCATAACAACTCCGGTTTGTTACATATTTCCAAAAGCTACTGCATAAAATGTTGTTTGTTACATATTGCTGGGAAAACTGCAAAAAGATGCCGTTCTGTTTTGCCAAGAAAGCAAATGCATAAGTCTGCTGTTTCATCGTGGAAGTTAAATCTGAACGCTCATTTGCCTCAAAGATTTATTAAGAGCCATTATGCAATTTAAAATGCTAAAGGTTTCTACTGTTTCTATCAAATTGTAGCCCTTAACCCCTGTGTTCATTCTTTGTCAGGGACAAAGCGGTGAGTATTTCAGCTGTCCTTTTTTAACACGGTGCATTCAAAGCAGATTACACTTCTCAATTTTTGGGAGATCCTATAAGCTTTTGAATTGTTCTTGACCACTACTTTTAACATAATTATTACGTTACTGTTTCTAATTGCCACAGTTGGAGAACTTGGTTTACTACAACCGCTTGAAGCACTCTAAAATAGTCATCAGTGACTTCCATCTTGCCAAACTGGAGAATGGATTAATCAAAGACCCCTGTGGGACTCCAGAGTATTTGGGTGAGTTTTTGAAGGGCATATACAGACAAATAAGACAGTACAAAGAACTGTTGTTCTTACCTAATAGCAATCAATTCATCCTGATTCTTTGTTCCTCTGCAGCGCCGGAGGTGGTTGGCAGACAGCGATACGGTCGGCCTGTGGACTGCTGGGCAACAGGTGTCATAATGTACATTCTGTGAGTTACGTGATTAATTGCTTGTGAGAGACTGAGTCTGTGATACAGTAAAACTGCAATTTGTCGAGTGCTAATGTTTCATCCTAAACTAGGTTAAATCAGAATGTTTTTCTTTCATTTTTAATTGTATTGTGTTTTAAACAGATTCATCTCTATAATATTTAAGAGTCAAAGATAATTCCTCTGTCGGCTTTGTTTGGCCAGCTTCACAGAGATTTACAGAGTGAAACTTTCAAGTTGGGTCACACATACAAATTTTTAACATCACACAGCACACATGACGAGGACTAAAAATGGCACGTGTGTGCTTACTGCTCCTATAGTGTGTGGTGTGCTTGAGATTGCCAACAGAGCACACCGCACACATAGCGATATCTCCAGCGACAATCGCAATTGTCCTTCCCAAGCCACACGTCTGTTCCAACACTGAGCTCTGAGAGGCAGCGTTCCACACGGCATCCACTGGGCCTTTTGTGTGAACCCCATTTAAGATCTTAGTCCTGTTTCATGATAGGTCAGTGTTCTTAAAATATATATGGTACACACGTAGATGTTTTTTTCTTTCTATTTCTTTTCTCTTTGCAACTCCAGACTGTCGGGCAACCCTCCTTTCTATGATGAGAGTGATGAGGATGATTATGAAAATCATGATAAGAACCTGTTCCGAAAGATCCTTGCAGGCGATTATGAGTTTGACTCTCCATACTGGGATGAGATCTCAGATTCAGGTATTTTCATGCTGAAGAGATTCACCATAAAGACACCACTCCATGTATGCGTTCTTTTTCTTTTCTTTTTTTTGTAAAAGCAAAATAAAATAGTCCAATATAAAACCGCTGACATCCATCGGAAGAATAAACCCTTTGTTGAAATTTACATTCATTTCCCTCTGACAGCTAAGAGTCTGGTTGCACGTCTGATGGAGGTGGATCAAGACCAGAGACTGACGGCTCAGGAGGCTATAAACCATGAATGGTAGGTGTTTTAGAGCACATGAATCACATTCTTTGTAAACATGATCCGAGAAATTGAATAACAACAGCGTTTCTGTGTTCCTTGTCCCTGTTTTTATAAAACAGGATCTCTGGTGGTACAGCTTCAGATAAAAACATCAAGGAAAACGTATGTGCGCAAATAGAGAAGAACTTTGCAAGAGCCAAATGGAAGGTAAGTCCTATGTGTCCTCTTACATGTGGCTCTTTTTTCAAAATTTTGAAAACACATTTCTTAGAATATTGACAATTCAGTCACAATTCCGTCAAGCAATTATACTGAAAAAGATAATAACAAAGGTGTTAAACAATAATTGCAGCCCTTGTTGAAGCACTTGTTGGGTTGATTATAAACAGTGTGTTATGGTGCAATAGCAGTAGGATGGGGGTGAACACTTATGACAGTTTTAAGATGGCAACTGAAGAGGAAGAACACAAATGCCTGATATTGAAAGACATTAAGGATTATGACACAATTCAATGCCATTTGTGTTTGTGCGAAGAATTTATTATTCCACTTTAGGTAGCAGCGGCACAGTGTACAACTGGTTAGCACATCCGCCTCACAGTTCTGAGGATCCGGCCCCGCCTGTGTGGAGTTTGCATGTTCTCCCCGTGCCTGCGTGGGTTTTCTCCGGGCACTCCGGTTTCCTCCCACATCCCCAAAAACATGAATGGTAGGTTAATTGAAGACTCTAAATTGCCCGTCGGTGTGAATGTGAGTGTGAATGGTTGTTTGTTTATATGTGCCCTACAATTGGCTGGCGACTCCGCCTCTCACCCAATGATAGCTGGTGTAACGTATATTGGTTTTGGATAAAAATGTAATTAATTTAGGAGGACAAAAATAAGCCGGAAGCGACGCCTTCCGCTTTTGAGTGATTTTACGTTTAACGTTATAATCACTACTTTCGTCTTGAAAAGGGGGCACCATGCCTCTTTTTTAGATGTGTAAAATTTAGGAAAACGGGACGAAAAACATCGATCAGTGTCATAATCCAGAATGCTGCTACATTTATGAAATACGAGTCCTCGATTACAGAGGACAAAAACACACAAAACACAACAAGAAGTGGAATTTTATAGAAAATGTAATTATATCCAAAGGGAAATCTACAGGGAAACAATACCAACAGATCAGGCTGACAAAAACCGATCGAAGCCGCATTTCGGCTTCTTCGACCGGAAAGAGTTGCTGTCTTTGTTTGGCGGTTGCTCACGCACGTAGTGTCAACGGGGAACAAAGGGAAAAGAGGAGGAGGGAGTGGGGGAGAAGACCATGCCCATCAACTTGAATTTTGGTCTACAGTTTAGCCATAAAAATGGTGTAAAAGTCATATATTAATATAAAATACTCCCAACTCATAGCTCAAGCATATAGAATGATTGTTAAAACTTTATTCTTGGCAGATCAACTGCTTATTGTTCAATACAACAGTTCGTTCTGTTTGGCTTCAAATCAAGACGAACAGTTCTCAAAGTCTCGCAGCTGGACCTGTAAAGCTGAAACAATGACACCGACATCAAGGCATACATTTGGAATATTTCTGCAGAGTTCGTAAAATATCAAAACAGGCATTTATCTTCAGTTAGAGAAACTTTGAATGAGAGTCCACAGGTTTGGAGTAACTCTCAAACCCCAGCGGGTGTCACCCGTGTCCCAGCAATTGTTCCCAGTGGCCGTTTGGCAATATATATTTGTTTTAATATATAATATGAAAACAAATAGTTCATTACTGTATTTGAGTTCCTGAAAAAGGCTGTGATTAAACAAAACTTAAGGTCCAGGAGTAATAGTTCAATCTGTGGCATATCCATCCATCCATCCATCCATTTTCTGAGCCGCTTCTCCTCACTAGGGTCGCGGGTGTGCTGGACCCTATCCCAGCTGTCATCGGGCAGGAGGCAGGGTACACCCTGACACTGGTTGCAGCCAATCGCAGGGCACATAGAGACAAACAACCATTCGCACTCACAGTCATGCCTACGGGCAATTTAGAGTCTCCAAGTAATGCATGTTTTTGGGATGTGGGAGGAAACCGGAGTGCCTGGAGAAAACCCACGCAGGCACGGGGAGAACTTGCAAACTCCACACAGGCGGGACCGGGGATTGAACCCTGCTCCACAGAACTGTGAGGCTGACGCTCTAACCAGTCGGCCACCGTGCCGCCTTGTTATATTTCAATTGTACAAAATTTAAATTAACACACACACACACTCACACAGCTAGCTACCAACCAACTCATAAATCTATTGTTGTTCTGTTGGAGAGAGGATCTCCCAACCTTTTGGTCGCTATCAGTTCTGCACATCAAAAGGGTCTTTGATGTGTGGAACCCAGATTTGTTAGTTAGTTGTTAATTAGTGAGGATAAGCGGTACAGAAAATGGATGGAAGGATAAACTTTAGGTATCACGGTACAGCTGAGAGGTTAGCTTTTCGGCGGCACAGTTCTGACGGGCCAGGTTCAAATTTAGCCTTCTGCTTTCATGTGCTGGGTTTGCATTTTCTTCCCGTGACTGCATGGGTCTTCTTCAGGCTTTCTCCCACATTCCAAAAACACCTTTCGTTTCGGTTCATAGGCACGCAAAAGTCTCTCCCTTTTTTTTTTTCACTTTCTCTCATGCACTCTAGAGCAGAAAGCAGCGCCTAAAATATAATGCCAACTGCAGAATGCAGAAGAAGTGAAGCAGCGTTGCTAGCGTTGTGGAGATGAAAAAAAAACAAACAAACAAAAACAGCAAAGGTGCGTAGACCTTGGGGGGCATGACAAAAGAGTCAATTCTCGATGATACCAGATGGTTGTCGGTCTGCTGTATGGCATCACTTTGCATTGTGATTATAAAAATGTTGACAAAAGTACATACCACTATGAGTAAGTACAGTACATATTGTGAGTAGCTACGTTTGAATATCATTTTCCTACTACTGAACGCGTGTTGAAGTTCCACCATTAAAATGTCATCTGTTGCGTCGGCTCTGTGATAAAGGTGTCTGCACTATGTTTTAAAAATTGAGACAACAGCATCCATCCATCCATTTTCTGAGCCGCTTCTCCTCACTAGGGTCGCGGGCGTGCTGGAGCCCATCCCAGCCGTCATCAGGCAGGAGGCGGGGTACACCCCGAACTGGTTGGAGACAACAGCATATGAAACATAACCTTTAAACTAATGTCAACTGTCAATTGTCCAGAGGCAGTTCCTCTAACTAAAATAACAAACACGACCGAAAGATTTCATTTAAAGTAGAGGACACTGGAGGAATGCAGACTTTGTACACTTTTTTTTGAAGGATTGCAACATTTTATGTCATGTATAGTATTATTCCCTGAATTATGAATCTCTTTCATTCTCCAATTAGGTTCACATCTAATTGTATTTGACCAACAGAAAACAGTCTTGGCTTTTGCTTAATGGTGGTCTCTTAAGAACTGTAGGAATTGCAAGGCTGTCATCACAAAGTACACAGCATAGTTTGTTCAGAAATAAAGTTAAATTGAATTTGAAATACAACTTTAAAACTATTAAATGCAATGCATTGAATCAATCATAATTTTAGTTGTTGTTCATTTAACTTTTATTAGGTTTGAATATATTTTTAAATATTTTGTTTGGTGAAAAAAACATTTTATGACCACTCCAAGATATGTTGCGATTGGAGCAAGATTGTATGACTTGACTTGCGATTTGCTTCAACCAAGTAATGACTTGACTCAACTTGCTTGAAATTTAGTGGTGACTTGACCTGCTTGATTTTTTTTTGCCCCCCCCCCCCCCGCAGTGACTTGTGATCTGCTTGTGACTTCCATCGCTGACATTTGCACATGAGTGTCTAATGGTAGGCGGAAAGGTGGACGACTGGTTAGAGCGTCTGCCTCACAGTTCTGAGGACCAGGGTTCAATCCCAGGCCTCGCCTGTGTGGAGTTTGTATGTTCTCCCCGTGCCTGCGTGGCTTTTCTCCGGGCACTGCGGTTTCCTCCCACATCCCCAAAACATGCGTGGTAGATTAATTGAAGACTCTAAATTGCCCGTAGGTGTGAATATGTGTGCAAATGGTTGTTTGTTTATATGTGCCCTGTGATTGGCTGGCGACCAGTTTAGGGTGTACCCTGGCGCTCGCCCAGAGTCAGCTGGGATAGGCTCCAGCATGCCCGCGACCCGAGTGAGGAGAAGCGTAACGGTAGATGAATGAATGTCTAATGTTCGCAGGCTTAAAACATGTTACTGAGCTCCAACTGATGGGCTAACCTGATATCAGACAAAAGTAGAACAACTTGGCCGCCCACTCTCGATTAGTAGCAGGTACAGTAAAAGCTCAAAAACTGTTCTTGTTTTTATTTAATTGTCATGTTTGCTTTTTCAGGCATTGTGTGTCAGCGTTGTAGACAGTGTCTGCAGTGCTCTTATGGTACAGAAAATATATATGCTAATGTTAGCTGGTTATTTGCATTTACGTTGACCCACCTTTTAAGTCACCGTTTAGCTTGTTTGCTGCCTTAATGTTGACGTAAGATGTATGTTATTTTTTCACTCAACCGATTGACTTCACGAAAGTTCAGCGTGCTGTCGTCTGAGGCTCGGAGTGGGAGGGAGCAAAGTCAAAGACGGTACCGTGTTACTTCTGGATGTCATGAAACCTCCTTTGCATAATATATTCATCCATCCATCCATTTTCTGAGCCGCTTCTCCTCACTAGGGTCGCGGGCGTGCTGGAGCCTATCCCAGCTGTCATCGGGCAGGAGGCGGAGTACACCCTGAACTGGTTGCCAGCCAATCGCAGGGCACATAGAAACAAACAATCATTTGCACTCACAGTCACGCCTACGGGCAATTTAGAGTCTCCAATTAATGCATGTTTTTGGGATGTGGGAGGAAACCCGAGTGCCCGGAGAAAACCCACGCAGGCACGGGGAGAACATGCAAACTCCACACAGGCGGGGACGGGGATTGAACCCCACACCTCAGAACTGTGAGGCTGACGCTCTAACCAGTCGGCCACCGGGCCGCCACAATATGTTATATATTATTATTATATATTATTGCAAGTGTTGCACTGAGATGACTGGTCATTTGTTTTAACAAAGTTCAGACGCACTTTCGAACTCCACCACACATTTCTTCGTTGGTTTTCGCCGCATTTTTCAGGTCAGCGGACTGTAGACATTTTTTAATTTGAACAATTCCAGGAATTAATCCATAATCGGAATGTTAGTCCCGGTGCCAATTGCTTCTCGATAGTTGATGCCCAACCCTACGAGTGAGTGACGTCAGAAGGTCTCGCTCCAGCTCGGCTTGACCGCTTACGATGTGGTTAGTGCACTGTGAGCTCCTCCGCCATGCTCTTTGCAAGTGTTGTCATTTTATATTTGTGTGTTTGACTATTTATCATGTTCAATAAACGTCTGAAAGTGCGTTAGTGACTGATTTTTCACTCAAGTCAAGAATCTCGCTTGTAACTAAAATTTTGGCACGCAACACAGAGAAAATAGACCATGGGGTGGCTCGTTAAAAGAACTCTTGTAAGTCAAGTCACTAGTTCATTTAGCCTGCTTTCTCCTCCTACAGAAAGCTGTGCGGGTCACCACAATCATGAAGAGACTGAGAGCAACTGAGCAAAGTAACACAAAGGTCTCCAGTCCGGCAGCCAGCGCCACAGCGGACCCCGCAGCTCCCGAGGCTGCCGCAGACCCCTCTGCACCTTCACCTGCTGCCGCCACACCACAGGAAGTGGTCACGGAGATAAACAAGCCACTTCTAGAGGCCGTAGATGAGGCAGAGCAACAGCTGCCGAACCCACCGCCGCAGGAAGCAGAGCCCGTATCTCGCTGCAATGGAGATACTGTGGCTCCGCTCAATGTAGGCAATGATGTGGGGGATGAACAGGGATAAGCCCCCCTTTGTCCTTACTGCTGTGACCTCTGCATACCTGACAACTCCTGCACACTGTACATTAGCTGCTAGCATGGTGACACTGACTCTGCTTCTTACTTGCAGCATTATTATCATCTGGAGGCTGTGTGCTACCTTTACTGAGTGCTCTGCGTTGCATCAGCATTCTATTTAAACGAATTGCATCTTATTTTCCTAGCCCCCAGTGTACAACAGATTCTATGAAATATTAATTAATAATAGTTCGAAGGGGAAGAACAGATTTGCTGTCAAGTTGTGGCTTAACAAAGACTTTCTGTTATGTCTCTCAAATCAGTGATGATTCCTTTTTAAAAGCAGACTTGGGAAATATCTCTCTGCCAGCATTTGTTCTTTAAAACGGACAAAGGTTTAAACTTGATAATGTTAACGCCACGTACCCCCGTGACCCGAATAAGGGAGGTTGTTCTGTCATATCCACAGTACCTAACAGTTACTATACGTTGGACAATGCTGGAATAGCCGAATATTTGGCCCCTGTGTGACCTCACACAAAAGCACAAAAGAAGAAAAACAGTTTGGTCCTTTGCTTACTCCCTGATCAGGAAAGAACCTCATAGTTGTAGGTCTAAACATGGAGAACTTTGTAGAAGTAGCTGAAAAAGCATGCATTCTCACTTGTTGCTGTTTATTTTGCATTTACAGTGGATAGAAAAAGTCGACAGATCACTTTTCAAATGATATATATTTGTGAAATTAAAAATGACACTAAGATAAACCATTTCAAAATCGTTTCCACCATTAATGTGACCTATAGCCTGTACAACTCAATTGAAAAACAGTTTTAAAAAAAAAACAACTTTAAAAAATGTGCTCGCAAAAATGTGCACAGTCGCTTGTAATTGGGATGGAGCTGTGGTCACAATCAACCAATCACTTAATGGTTCAGCCCACACCTGCCACCATGTAAAGTGCCTGCCCCTTAACCCAAAATAACACATACCACAACAACACATTTTCCGACGTGTTTGGGGAATTTTGTTAAGGTCCGACGAAACCAACAAACTTTTTGGCCATAATTCCAAACGGTACATTTGGTGCAAATGCACCACTGGAGTGAAGCACCTTTTGACTTCTGCTAGAAAGTAAAAAAAAAAAAAAAAAAGCACCCTAACCCTAACCACTAGAATTTGAACCTGAAATTTATTAGGGGTTGATTAGAGGCCCTTTAATTGGTTAGTGCTGCCTATTTAATAGCAGTTTCAATGTGATGGGTTAACTCTGAACACAGCCACATCTCCAGTTTTAAGCAGGTGTGCAGACTTGTGCAACCACACCATTTCAGTTGTTTAACTTCCCCTCTCGAAAAGATAATTTGTTTTCCAATTGATTGATCCATATTTTTTTTATACCACAAAATCCTGGCATCTGAACAGGGGTGTGTAAACTTTTATATCCACTGTACACAGCCACTTGGTGGTTAAAGACACACTGGTTCCAACTTTACACCTGACACATGCCGTGTTGAAACTGTTTTAAGAGTGTCCTTCACTCTATGTGCTGTTTTATTTTGTGCCCCACTTCATGTTCATGTTTGCCTTATAAAATATGAGCAGTATTCATCACGTGGCAGTTCTATGCAGTTAAATTACTTTGTAGCTTTTCTTTGCTAAAAGCACCACAGTAGACTTAATGACATCACAACTGATCATATTTGAGAGAGTTATTGTTTTGCTGCATCCCAGTTTGCCTTGGTCTACACTTTGCATTGGGGTATTTACTCCTGTGCCACAACGTCTTAATCACACATTTGTTATAGTAATAGTAGTAATCAATATCAATGCATGTGTACCATTTCTTGTCAATGGTACCTATAAGCATTAATAATGATGAACGGAAGGAGTGGAAATTGCGGTATATTTGACAAGCTGCAGAAACAGGGATTCATGAGGTCCTTTGGATTGTCCATGTTACTGTTGGAAGTTTGTAGTCCCTGCCAGCTGCCACTTGGCCATTAAATCAATAGGAGACTGTTTAATTGCGTGTGTGTGTGTGTGTGCGTGCGTGCGTGTCTGCCTGCATGTCACAAGTGGATTTTATGTGGTGTTGGTGTGGAGGCAAAAAAGGTGGAGCCAAATTCAGGGAAGGAGGAGAAACGAGCCAGGGGAGGAGGCATATCACCCCCCCCCAAAAAAAAAAAAAAATCAATAAAAAATTCAAAAACCAAAACGGAAACAAGGCACATTGGATATTCAAAACACTAAATTAATTAACTCCACCTCCCCCCCCCAAAAAAAACTATTCCAAGTAACAAACAAAAATGGGGAGTAAACTCCCCACGACGACAGAAACGTGACATATGGCGTCAATGATCTCACATCGATTGAAAGAAACCAGGGAACGAAATACAAGCAAATTGACGAGACAATGAGGCACATATGGACAAGACTCAAGTGGCTCGAGGAAGCCCATTGGTAGACACAAGGAGCAGGGTTGATGAGAACTGCTGGGGACGAAAACCTAACGAGTAGACACGACAAAAAGGGACACAGGCAAAACATGACATTACATGAAATAAAAACTAAATCTCATCAAAACAAAGTCAACAACAACAGAAATCATGACAGTGTGTGTAAGTATGTAACAAAAAAAAAAAAAAAAAAAAAGGCTGAAGGCTGATGGACACAATGACAGAATTTACTCTGCATGGTTCAAGTGACAAAAAAAAAAAAAAAGTAACACAAATTGGATATGTGTCAACTAAATAGGAGTGGATATCCTTAGATTTGAATCAGGCCTCTTCCAAATGTGGAAATCTGCAGCGTGAATGGACTGATCAGGTATACGACGTTGATGCCATCGAAATACACCGATTTATATACACTTGTGTCTGCCCAAACAATGCAAATAAACACTTTAAAATGTGTACATTGAAAGCAGAGACAATTACATATGGTCTAATTAAGGCACATCAGAGGTGTATGAATGATTAATTGAGAAAAATGATTGATGACGGCAGCTCGGGAAGTACAATGTACCTCCGCATATTCGCAAGTTCACCTTTTCACAGATATTTGGGGGGAACATATACGGTGCGTGTGCGTGCAAATATGTTGTTATGCCTGTGTCCCCAGTTGTTCTTCTGTGTTGAAATACGATTCTATCGGAAACAAACGGCGACATACAAAATGTGCGCATTTTTTTCCATAATCTAGAATTAATGAAGAAATATGTATTTTAGATAAAAATGACACAAGATTTGTTAAGATTTCAAAGTGATTTGTTGCTGCAAAGCCATATTCACCCTGTGCTTAATGTGATTCCATTATTATTTGTTATTGTGTCTTTGATAAGAGGTTAATTCAGAATTTCAGAGATGTTTGTACGAATAGATGATTTGATGTAAATCATCCTGTTTGTTTAGATGACAGATACAGTAAATACTGTACAAACACTGTTACACTGTTTGAAGTAATGCTTTCTCCCCATTACATTTCTCAATGTAGTATTCCATGTCTGGTCATTTGCCACACATTCACAGGCGTATTTTGTTGTTGTGATGTTTTCTCGGACCAGTGGTCAGCTGTAGGTCCTATCTTGCATTTCTGGGCTCTGTATTGTACTACTTGACTGAGTTGATGACTTTGGTGGTAATAAAATATAATTCACCTGATCTCTGTGATCATTTCTCAGTGCAGATGTGATTCAGTTAAAAAGGAACAGGATTTCAGAAAAAGAACAAAATATATATGGTTGAGCTTGAATCATTATATGGCCGATTTCAATGTGGGTTTCATACAAACACATGCGTACAAGCTTCCTGGGCATGCATGAATTTCAGTAGTTACAGCAGTGTTATCTGACAATACGCTTCACAATACTTCAATCAGCTTGAAACAACATTCCACATTTCTTGGAATTCTGGGGTTTCCGTGGCTTTTCATACTTTTTAAGTCAATCCATAATAAACCGTAATACTAATCATGCTATGTTCTTGTGCATATGGACGCCGTGCATCAGTCGTGGGAGGGTGAGTGGAATGACGGAAACCAGCATTTAAAAAAAAAAAAAAAAAAGCAAAGATTGAATACAACCTGTCCTTTCTGGAAACGAGATGCAATGTTTGAGTCACATTTTTCGGCAAAATATCAAACATTTTTCGGCAAAATACCCAAACAGCACACACTCTAACTACAATATAACATAACATATAACAGATTGGTGTCTGTAACGGAGAATCACACATTTTCCCACTCTGTAGCCAAATGAAAATTGCATTATTCATATTTTCATCACAATGGTTTGTATATGTATTTGTTTTCACACTATCCAGTGTATATATGTTCAGGTGGATAGATTTTAGCTGTACCTGTGTTATGAATATATTCCGTGTGACGTGCGGGTCTGCAGGTCCCTTAGCATGTCGTGGTTGGTCTCCATGTAAGTAAATCAACAATGAGATTTAGATTGTCTCGGCAGGGTCGGTGCTGAGTTATGACCAACCTGATAGCAGATAACAGAAGGAGAATCTCTATTCCTTGGGAGTTGATTTGACAACAAGCAGATAATAGAAGCAATGCTTAGAGGAGTATCACTGGTATCAGACTACAGCTCCTTAGAGAACAAGAGATTTCATTCCTGTTGACCTCTCTCATTTGTGCAAGAATAGATAACCAAGACAACTTCTAGTATTTTCTACATGAATAATTAAAAGACATTTTAGTTGTGACTAGCATCCCATAACTGCATTGGTGTTATCCATTGGTATTCTTTTATAGCATTAAATTTTACAGGTCAATGTTAGTCTTTGGTGTGTTTCCAACCTTTGCTGCAGACGGCACTAACAGTCAAACTGCACATCTTTGTCTCTCTCACTGAATGTCTTCTCATGCACTTGAGACAACTGGCTTGCCTTGCATATGCTGATGGTTCCCTCTAGTGTTAGCGCTGTTTTCCTCAGCAGCCGTTCTCAAAGCTTTTTGTATTCTCATATGATTTGGTACCTTCATAGGCTAGATTTACACTGGGTGTGCCAGTGCCCAATTCCATTTTAATGGAGGGGGTTCATTGTACTCAGCAAGGTGTCAGCAATGATTTTCCTTATTTAATCATCGACACGCATTTAATGTGGCATATTTAGGCCATTTTTGGTTGTCTATTCTTTGTATACTATGCTTTTGTTTATTTGTGTTTTTTTGGGGAGACGCGGGTTTATAGAGTGGATATAAAGTCTACACAACCCAGTTCAAATGCCAATGATATAAAAAAGGTGCCAAGAAAAATTATTTCAAAACCTTTTCCACCATTAATGTGACCTACTGTATAACTGGTACAACTAAAAAAGAAATTAAATCTTTTAGCTTGGTGAATTAAAATGAACATTTTGAGATAATGTGGTTGTGTTGTGGGCGGCACGGTGGACGACTGGTTAGAGTGTCAGCCTCACAGTTCTGAGGACCCGGGTTCAATCCCCGGCCCCGACTGTGTGGAGTTTGCATGTTCTCCCCGTGCCTGCGTGGGTTTTCTCCGGGCACTCCGGTTTCCTCCCACATCCCAAAAACATGCATTAATTGGAGACTCTACATTGCCCGTAGGCATGACTATGAGTGCGAATGGTTGTCTGTTTGTATGTGCCCTGCAATTGGCTGGCAACCAGTTCAGGGTGTACCCCGCCTCCTGCCCGATGACAGCTGGGATAGGCTCCAGCGCGCCCGCGACCCTAGTGAGGATAAGCGTCTCAGAAAATGGATGGATGGATGGATGGATGGTTGTGTTGTGTGTTTTATATCTGTGGCGGTGTTCAGAATTGACCAACATGAATTCAAACTCATGCTAAATTACCTCTGATTAACCCCAAACAAAGTTAAGATCTTGTAGTATGATTTTCATGATATTTTAGGAATCACGTTACAGCACAGGCGGCACGGTGGCCGACTAGTTAGAGCGTCAGCATCACACTTCTGAGGACCCGGCCGGGTTCAATCCCCGGCTCCGCCTGTGTGGAATTTGCATGTTCTCCCCGTGCCTGCGTGGGTTTTATCCAGGCACTCTGGTTTCCTCCCACATCCCAAAAACATGCATTAATTGGAGACTCTAAATTGCCCGTAGGCATGACTGTGAGTGCAAATGGTTGTTTGTTCATGTGTGCCCTGCGATTGGCTGGCAACCAGTTCAGGGTGTACCCCGCCTCCTGCCCGATGACAGCTGGGATAGGCTCCAGCACGCCCGTGACCCTAGTGAGGAGAAGCGGCTCAGAAAATGGATGGATGGATGTTACAGCACAAGGTTTGGTCACCAGAGAGCTTCCACAACATCAGAGGGCTGCCGCTGTTCAAAGGAATCAGTCAGGAGAAAGATACAAGAGAAAAATTTCCAAGGCATTTAATATACTATGGAACACACCGAAGACAGTCATCAAGTTGAGAACATATGGCACAACAGGGACATTACTAAGAAATGGACGTACCTCCAAAGTTGCTAAAAATATTTTTTTTAAACTGGTAAGGGAAGCTAACAAAAGGCCTACAGCAACCTTGAAGGAGTTACAGGAATTTCTGGCAAGTATTGGCTATTTAGTACATGTGACAACAATCTCCTGTCTTCTGCATATGTCTGGGATATGGCGTAGCCTGGCAAGATGGAAGCCTTATCTTACAAAGTGTGTTGTCTTACAAAAACATCCAACCCAAGCTATATTTTGGAAATGATAAAATGTCGCATGGTCGAATGAAAACAAGGTTTAACTTTTTGACGGGGGAAAACCATAATGAAATCCAGGGCAATGTGGGACCAAGGGTGAGATGGGATGGGAAGTAGATGCAGTAGACCAACCAAGGACCCATGGGACGGTTTGTTGTGGGCACAGACAGAGCAGGCGGTAACAAATTCCTTAACGTCCTTCCTAAGCTAGGGTAACCAGAATTTTTGGCCAATGAGGAAGTGAGTCCTGTTGACGCCAGATATCAAGCCACTTTTGAACACTGTCCCCACTGGAGAACCTCGGGTTGTAGGCGAACAGAAACAAGCAGTTTATCCACAGGGCACCCTTTGGGGACCTGTGCCTCTCCTGCCGTGCTGGCCACTCTGCTCTCCACCTCCCACTGGCGAGTCCTGACAATCCTGTCCTCTGGTATGATGGTCTCTGGCACCCCATCCTCAATGATAGAGCTGTGGATCCTGGACAGGGCATCCGGCTTGCTGTTCTCTGTGCCTGGACCGTAGGTGAGAGTGAACTCAAACCGGGTGAGAAACAGGGCCCACCGTGCCTGACATGGATTAAGTCTCTTGGTCGGGAAAATGTAGAAGAGGTTCTTGTGATCAGTAAGGACCTAAAATGGCATCTTAGCACCCTCCAGCCAGTTCCTCCACTCCTGCAACGTGAGAAATATGGCCAGCAGCTCCCTATAACCAACATTGCAGTTACCTTCTCCAGAACCGAGGTGACGCGAGAAGAAGGTGCAGGGGTGCAGCTTCTGTTCAACTGGGGATCGTTGGGACAGGGTCACGCCCACTCCTGTATCTGATGCATCAACTTCAACAAAAAATGGAAAATCTGGATTAGGATGAGCAAGGACAGGAGCACTGGTCAATAATGGTTTTAGCAACCCCAAAACGGATTCGGCCTCAGAGGATATTGGCCTTGTCAGACGTTCCGCCTTACTGCTGTAATTGCGTATGAACCGCCTGTAGAAGTTGGTGAACCCAAGGAACGTCTGCAAGTGCTTTCTTAATATAGGAGTTGTCCACTCAATCACTGCCTGTATCTTAACTGGATGAGCTCTAAGTTGGCCCTTCTCCAAAGAACCCCAAAACGGATGTCACATGTAAATGACATTGTTCAGCTTTGACATAAAGCCTGTCCTCCAATAACCTTTGGAGGATGAATTGAACGTGCTGGACATGTTCCACGGGATCTCTGGAAAAAAAATCAACATGTCATCTAAATAAGCCAAGCAAATCCAGTTTATCATATCTCGTAGTACCTTATTGATCAAACGTTGGAAACCCGAGGGTGCAATGGTGAGTCCAAAGGGGATGACAACGTATTCTCAAAGTCACCCAAGAGAGTATTAAAAGCCATCTTCCACTCATCCCGTTCCATGCCAAATGGCAGGCGTTGCGTAAATCAAGCTTAGAGAAAATGGTAGCAGACTGTAAGGCAGTAAAGGCGGAGTCCATAAGCGGAAGGGGGTACCTGTTCTTAACTGTTATATTGAGGCCCCTATAATTAATGAGGGGCAAAGAAGAGGTATGAAGAAGGTCGAATGACACCAACATACAGGTGGTGCTGAGAAAGAGATTGTGCTTTGTCTTTGATAAAAACCTCACATAGGTCGTGATACTCGGAAGGAACACAGATCAAATTGATTTGTTCTACCCCCTCCATATCTGAGGATAGGGTGGAAGAACTAGCGGACAAAAGCAATGTGAAGGGCAAAATGGACACCAATTTTCAATCCGCAGTATATCGCAATATATGTTAGGGTTGTGTAATTTGAGCCAGGTCATACCTAAACTGTGGTGCGGCCGACACAACCTGGAGCTGAACACGCTCAAGTCTGTAGAGATGATCGTGGACTTCAGGAGGCATCCTTCACCACAGCTGCCCCTTCAAGTTCCGTGTCGGGCTAGGCTCGTCTACCCAGAGCTAGACGCCATTAATCAAACGTGGGTGGTGCGGAATAAATGTGCCTTTGGGGCTAAAGCGCCAATGCACGTGTGTTAACTCCTGGACTCAAGACAGTGTTTCAACACCGCTGCATTATGGCTGGATCAGACTACAAGACGAAATTGGTCTTTCCCGATTGCACTATGTCAAACTACTGGCATAAAATCTTGCCGTATCTCGGTCAGATAGTGGCAACACGACATGACATGTATTCCGATACCACTGCACCCGGTCTTTTATGATCACTGGGCTTTATCTTGTCAAATCAAATACTGTAGGAGAGGCGGAATAAGAAAATATGTCACCGTTCAACACAACCGGATACACTCGTTACCATGGCGATGACAACAAGACGCCACACCAATCTATTTTGTGTGTGTGGGGGGAGAACAAAATTGGGAAAAACGTGTGGTGGTCGTCACCGGTGCTCGGGAGAGGGTGTTCATTCAAGGATTGCTTGAGGTATGGTCATAGATTTTTACTACGATACGGCTCGCAAGCAGGCAACATAACGTTATGCAGCCTAGCAAGCTAGTGCGAGCACTACCCGTGGTACGTAAACATGCCGTTGTTCTGTTGAATCATGCTCTAAAGATTCGGTAAACATTGGTTTGTGTGCATGAGTAAATGTTGACAACGGCGACCCAGAATGTTGACAAGGGCAAGCATGAGGGGTAAAGCGCTGGTCACAATACGCAATCCTATTGGTCGACGTCAATGTGCACTGTCAGAGAGTTGTCATTGATATGTCACACTACACGGAAGATATCCCAAAAAATCAAACATGCTGGACTTTTCCTTTTGGCGTCGTAGAGCTATTGTAGGGTCAAATCGTTGGTCGTGTACTATGTCACACGACATGAAATTCTGTCGTTCCCGACAAAATATGTCGGGCCAGATCTGGGAAATCGGCTGCGATAGCTAATTGGACCAATATTGCGGCTAAAATCCTGCAGTCTGATCTAGGCATTACAATCTCAAATGTTTACAGTTTGTTGCAGACAGGATCTGATTATTACATTAATAATCATTTCATTTCTTGAATTAATTATTTCTGTTCACACTATATTTTAGTTTCTGAAGATGGCGAATTTGGGGTTTTTATTTGCTGAGCTATAATCCTCAAAGTTACATATATATTTATATATTTTAAATGTGAAATAATTTACTCTGCGTGCAGTGCATCTATGAGTTTCACTGTTTGAATTAAACTCCTTAACGAAATTAAGATTTACACTATTCACGTGTGAGCATAATCGACGTGCGTGCGAGCGTGATTGACATGCGTGCTTGAATGTTATTGACATATGTCCATGAGCGTCAGTGACATGCGCACGTGAACGTGATTGACATGCGTGCATGAGTATTAATGACATGAACGCGTGAGCGCTAGTGACATGCACGCATGAATGCTATTGACATGTGTGCATGACCGCCAGTGACATGCGCACGTGAACGTGGTTGGCATGTGTACCTGAGTGTTAATGACATGGACGTGCATGCATACATACATACATACATAACCCATAGATAACATCTTTGCTTTAACAATACATTGTGTCCTGAAACTAGTCATTGTGACAGACAGTGCCCCACACAGGGCGTCTGTCTGTTGCTGCTACATAAGATTTTATTTGGAAATAAAACAGATGAAAGCGACATCTGAAAAGCTAAGTGCATGGCGTTCGTGACTGTGGCTCGACATAATGTCACTCGGGAGATCGTAACCCACAATCCCCGTATGTGTATCTGCTGCTGGATTTCAGTATTGTAATTGAAGTCCAAGTTACAGGACTTGACTTCCTGTGGTTGTGTACCTGATAGATGATAACACAGATAAGAGCCAGTGTCATGTGTGTGTGTGTTCCGGGTTTTGTCCTCCCCCCTGTTTCACACACACCTGCTCCCGTGAGCATCTTCACCACCTGTGCCTCGTTCACCCTAATTACCCCTTGTATTTAACCTCGTGTCTCATTCCCTCTCGTTGCCAGTTCGTTGTACCTTGTCGTCGCGTTCCAGCATTCCTTGTTTCCACGTCACAGACTCACAGTAAGACTTGACCCTCTTCCGATTATCGACCTTGCCTCTTTGCCTCATGTTTTTGGATACTGTTGCCTTTCTTGGATTGCCTCCCTGTGTACCGACCTATGCCCGTCTATTAAACCTCTCTTTTTGGAAACTGTCCATTTGTTTTGGAGTCGTGCATTTTTGGGTCCTATCCTCTGTTCCGTTCATGACAGAACGAACTGGCCATAACATGGACACAGCAGACTCAGACCCGGTGCGCAAAGCCCTTCAAGCACAGGGTCAACGCCTCTGGAAGCAGGATGAGCAGATTGCTGCCCTCCATCTTCATCTAGAGGGACTGTCAAGGCATCAGGACAATATGATGAAACAGGTGGCCTCGCAGTTTGAACTTCTTATGAAAATTATTCAAGAGAAGGACCAGTTGGCACCACACCCAATACCACAGCGGCATTTCCATGTGAAGTAGTCACCATGCAGCCACCTGCCACCTCCGCTGCGGTCTGCCCACAGCTCTCTCGACCGGAGAGGTTCTCTGGAAATTCTGGGAACATTAAGCCGTTCATCACGCAGTGCGAACTCCACTTTGAGCTGCAGGCAGCTGCCTTCCCCACCGAGCGGGCAAAAGTCGCTTTCGTGATTTCCCACCTGACTGGTCGTGCGGAGGCATGGGCTACTGCTGGATGGAGCCGCAATTCCGCCGCGTGTCATTCATGGGCTTTTTTCGTAAAGACTGGAGCAAATATTTCAATTTTCCACTCCAGATCGTGAGGCAGCTCGCTCCCTTGTCACCTTACAACAAGGCAAGCGCAGGGTGTCAGATTATGTGATTGAGTTTCGCATTCTAGCAGCTGAGAGTCATTGGAATAATCGGGCGCTACTCGATGCCTTTTTTCAAGGACTATTCCCCGCCGTCAAGGATCATTTAGTCCCGCTAGACCTGCCAACCGACTTGGACACTCTCATCGCTCTCGCCGTAAACATCGACAAGAGGCTTTTGGATCGCGAGCTAGATGGAGATCGGCGGAGGGCTGCGTCACCGCGCACTTGGAGGACGAGCCTCGGTGACCAGCCAAACCAAGGAAGATCCCCTGGTTCCGGTCTCAACCCACTGGCTAGCGTCCCCACGGATGAACCCATGCAACTGGGCAGGTTCCGTCTCTCCCCTGAGGAACGTCAAGGCCGGCTGAGGGAAGGGCGGTGCTTCTACTGCGGTCAGTTGGGTCATTCTGTGAGCAACTGTTATGTCAAAGTTGCCGGTGCCGGTAGCAAGGGCACGGGAGAGGTGAGTCTGAATTTCATGAAGGAAGACCCTACACGGGTTCTTCCTAAAGTGACACTATGCTCTCCTGATCAAGAAATTCATACAACTCTATTAATTGACTCTGGTTCTGATGCAAACTTACTCAACTCCATCCTCGTTAGACGTATGCACTTTAGAACCTTTGAAATAAAACGCCACTGCAACACCTATGCTGCAGACGGCAGTTTTATGGGCAAGATTTTCCGATTCTCACTCGGAACGCATTAGTTTTCATGTTTTTGACGCCATGAATCATGACCGTATTTTAGGGAACCCATGGTTGAAATTACATAACCCCCACATTGACTGGTCCTCTGGGCAGGTTATGTCATGGGGCAGCAATTGCGCCCGGAACTGTTTCAAGCCGCCATGTGATGTTCAGGGTCATGTCTCTAAGGACAATCCACAGACCCCATCTGGGGATCCTGATTTATCACAAGTGCCCACCTGTTACCAGGATATTAAAGACGTTTTTTGCAAGTCCAAGGCCAAATCCCTTCCACCCCACAGACCTTATGACTGTGTTGTTGACTTGCTGCCTGGAACCACACCCCCACGAGGGAGGTTGTTCTCTCTTTCAGGGCCGGAAACACAAGGCCATGAAGGAGTACGTGGAGGAATCACTGGCAGCCGGGATCATTCGCCCATCTTCATCCCCTGCGGGAGCAGGATTTTTCTTTGTGGACAAGAAAGACAAGACCCTGCGACCCTGTATCGATTACCGGGGTCTCAACGGGATCACGGTAAAAAACAGGTACCCTCTTCCTCTCATCTCCACCGCCTTTGAGTTCCTGGAGGGAGCCAAGATTTTCACCAAACTGGACTTAAGAAATGCATATCATCTAGTCAGGATAAGGGAGGGGATGAATGGAAAACAGCATTCAACACACCAACGGGACATTATGAATATTTGGTAATGCCTTTTGGGCTTACTAATGCTCCAGCTGTTTTCCAGAAACTTGTCAATGATGTCCTGCGTGACATGTTGAATGTATATGTTTTTGTTTATTTAGATGACATTTTGATATTATCCCCGGATGAGGAGACTCACATTATTCATGTCCGCTCTGTTTTGCAGCAGATACTGCAGAATCAACTATATGTCAAGGCTGAGAAATGTGAGTTCCACAAGGCGTCCGTTTCTTTTCTGGGTTTCGTCCTGGCTCAAGGTGAAGTCAAAATGGACCCTTGCAAAGTCGTTGCAGTTATTAATTGGCCTACTCCCACGTCACGCAAAGATGTACAAAGGTTCTTTGGGTTCGCAAACTTCAACAGAAAATTCATCAGAAATTTCAGTTCTATAGCCTCTCCTTTGCATGATCTTACCTCGCCACACAAACCTTTTGTATGGAATCCGCTTTGTCAGGCAGCTTTTCAAAAACACCTATTAATTGACTCTGGTCGAGCTTTACCTCCGCTCCCATCCTTTCTTTGCCAGATCTCAAACAGCAGTTTGTGGTAGAAGTCGATGCGTCTGATGCCGGAATAGGAGCAGTGCTCTCTCTCAAGGATGATAAATTACATCCTTGTGCTTTTCTCTCCAAAAAACTCACCCCTGCTGAGAAAAATTCTGACATTGGTGACTGTGAACTGTTGGCAGTCAAGGTGGCTTTGATGGAGTGGAGGCATTGGCTAGAGGGACTCCGTTTTTAGTATGGACAGATCACAAGAACCTTGAGTATATTAAGACTGCGAAAAGATTAAATGCGAGGCAGGCTACATGGGCTCTGTTATTCACTAGATTTAATTTCACGTTATCCTACCGACCTGGTTCTAAAAATGGTAAGCCAGATGCTTTGTCACGTATTTTCTCTGAAGAGGATTCTTTGTCCGACCCCAAGACTATTTTGCCTAAGTCATGTTTCATTTCCGCTTTTGTTTGGGACATTGAAACTGCGGTTAAAGGGGCTCTGAAAAACACTCCTAGCCCTGATGATTGCCCCGAAAACAGGCTTTATGTGGTTCCGACCTTAAGAGGAAGAGTCATCCACTGGGCTCACACGAACCGAACTGCATGTCACCCAGGCATTGCCAAGATGCAATCTGTGGTCGAACAGCGCTTTTGGTGGCCTAATGTTAGGAGGGATGTTATCGATTACGTCAATGCTTGCCAGGTATGTGCTGCTAACAAGCCCTTTCATCAGCGTCCTCCTGGGGAGTTGTGACCCCTGCCAATACCACAACGTCCTTGGTCAGACATTTCCGTAGACTTTGTGACAGCATTACCGGCCCCTAAAGGCAATACCACCATTCTTACAGTTGTTGACAGGTTCTCTAAGATGGCACACTTCATTGCACTTTCAACACTCAGCTAAAGACACTGCCGAGCTAATGATTAATCACGTTTTCAAGCTCCATGGTTTCCCCAAAAATGTGGTGTCTGATAGGGGTCCCCAATTCATTTCGCAATTTTGGAAGGAGTTTTGGAGTTTAGGAGTTTACCGTCAGTCTGTCATCTGGGTTTCATCCTGAAACCAACGGCCAAACCGAGTGGCTGAACCAGGACCTGGAGACTGGGCTCCGATGTCTCGCTTCACAGGAGCCGCGATCCTGGTCTCAGAAACTGGTTTGGATCGAATTCTCCCACAATTCCCTCCCCTCTGCATCCACTGGTCTATCGCCTTTTCATGTTTTGCATGGTTACCAACCATCTGTTTCCTGCCATAGCCCCAGAGTCCACAATTCCAGCGGCATTAACCTTGGTGAGACGCTGCAGGAGGACCTGGGAGCGAGCCCGCCAGATGCTGCTGCGCCAGGGACGGTCCTACAAAGCCGCTGCTGACCGTCGGAGGAGACCGGCCCCAAACTATAAAGTGGGTCAGCGAGTTTGGCTCTCGACCAAACATATTCCACTCCGGGTGGAGTCCAAGAAGCTCGCTCCCAGGTTCGTTGGGCCCTTCCCCATCACAAAGATCATCAACCCTGTCACCGTGAAGCTGAGGCTCCCAAGTTCAATGCGGGTCCACCCTGCTTTTCACGTCAGCCTACTCAAGCCAGCCCGGGAGTCCAATCTGGTCCCGCCATCCAGGCCCCCTCCTCCCCCCCGGTTTGTGGATGGGGGCCCTGTCTTCTCTGTGAAGCAGCTGTTGTCGTCTCATCAGAGGAGGAGGGGGTTTCAATATCTGGTGGACTGGGTGGGCTATGGGCCTGAGGAACGTTCATGGGTACCGTCTGCGTTTATCATGGATGATTCGCTCATTCGGGACTTCCACGTTGCGCATCCAGGGGCCCCAGGGCCGTCTGGGGCCGGCCGTTAAGGGGGGGGTACTGTCATGTGTGTGTGTGTGTGTGTTCCAGGTTTTGTCCTCCCCCTGTTTCACACACACCTGCTCCTGTGAGCATCTTCACCACCTGTGCCTCGTTCACCCTAATTACCCCTTGTATTTAACCTCGTGTCTCATTCCCTCTCGTTGGCAGTTTGTTGTACCTTGCACACGTTTGGTTCATTTGGAGACTGTACCTTGGCAATAGGTGTGAATGTGAGGGTGTATTGTTGTCTGGACATGGAGGAATCAAGTCCTGCATATACTGTATGAACAGCAAAGCTCACAGCACTACAACCACAAGCGCGCCTTCTAGAGGGCCAGACCGAGAAGAAAATAATTACATTTGGGATTCCAACAGACAGACTTTAGACTAGCAACTGTTTGTATGAGTCAGAAGTAAAAAAAAAAAATATTGTAATAATATTTGTATACATTTGTATTGCACAATAAAAATGCATACAAAGTGAGTTGTTCATTGGCTATTCCTGCATTTCATTGTGGCTTAAGTTTTATTACTTTACCTTTGTCCAAATTATAATGTTCAGTCAAAGCAGTGTTTTAGTCTTATCCCCCACTCCCGCTTTAAGGTATTAGCTATTTAATATCGTCTAAATGTTTTAATGGGTGATTATTGAAAGACTTTTTACATCTATAACCCTTACCCAACAACAGCAGAAGCATAAAGATAAGACAGGGAAGTAGGTCTGTTCTTGTATTTATTGGGAGTTGTTTATCTGCAAATGCGGTGAGTATTTAACACAAATGTGCATACTGAACACGTCAACAGATACAACTTTATTCCACAGTTCTGGGCAGAACATAGAAAACATCCAGTATCAAGTTAATCACAATGAGTGGGGGAAGCATTTAATTCTTATAAAATATAGAGCTTTAATTTATTAGTTAGCAACAACAGTTGAACGGGATGGTATGAGTAATTTACACATTTAGGTCAGTACAATAACATCAACTCATTTCATTTTGTATAGTTTTTTTTTTCTCATAAAATCTGATAATGTAAAAAAGAATGCATAAACTAAAGAAAACCTTGTTTTGTTTATTTTTGCTGCATATGTGGTCTAATTTAGCGATGCAAAAAAATGTGAAATTGAGAAGCAGCAAATTTGGCTGAAGCATCTTCAGAGGTATACAGGATTACTTTTGTGGACCCAAACTCCAGGTGACAAGAGAGACTTAAAAGGCCTAATTTGTATAAATTAAATAGATGCTTCTTTGTTTTGGATATATATATTTTTTTTTTTAATTACATTAGGACTGTCACATAACAATTTATAATAACTAAATCATTTACAGTGAGAGTACAAATGGTCTCAAATGGTGGATTCCGTCCACATATGAACGTAAAGTCATTTGAACACATACCCAAAATCTTACATGTCCAGTTAAAACCTGTTTTATGACTGTATGTTTGGAGCTACAGCACATGTACATTTACTGTTCTACCAAGTGTACTGTACTAGCAAAGATTCTCATATCCTATTTTACATCCCTTAGGGTGGTGAACAGAAGACGAGCAGACCACACATACATCTTATCAGAAATACAGTACAAATACATGTTCATGCACACAAAGAAAGCCAGCTTCCCAATATTTGGTTAGTGTCACAACATTGTTACAATGCTCAGTTGTGTATACAGTAAGTGGAAATTTCCTTTCCAAACATGGATGTCAGAAGACAGATGCACCTATGGCCAAATTAAACTATTTTTTACAGTATTCACAGATGTCCACAGAGTGCTTGTTGCATTTGGCCGCAGCCGTTGGCCCATAAAATTAAAAGAATTCCCTTTGTACAAATTCTTGACTCTTTATTGCACCACAGTCTCAGTATATATGAAGTTTGCATTTGGTAAAGCCCCACCATTACTGAACGTAATCTATTTTAATGTACTGTATAGTTCATCGAGGAGTGACACACAGCAGAATACATTTGATTAAAAAAAAAAAAATGTCCTGATTAAAACTGTGTGAATATTTGGATATTATTAAGTGAAAAACTGCTCCTCCACAACAATTGGCAGCATTCTTCATGTCCATGGTCCCCTAAGTATCAGTCCACATGCTTCCGTGTCGGGGTTGTGCACCAGGCGTTCCTGCAAATGTCCTGGTACTGCGTCAAAACAGTCAAGAACCAACAGGGATCCCGTCACCTCTTATCGACAATACATTTTTCCCTGTCACACAAAGAGCTTCATAGCTGGGTTCCATACAGCTTACGCGCTCAATAGCACAAACTGTTTCCAGTCGTATGACAGACGAGCTTCGTAATGACAGTAACAACAACAATAAACGTAACAACAACAATATTTGCCCCCCAAGTTACCTATACACAAAGAGCCCATTTTCTTTTAAGTACAAATAAATCCACAGAATGTTAGACCTACTATGTACAACCTACAATAAATACTGAGTAGCATATGTGTTACGGTTCGGAACAATGGATGTTGGGGTTTGTGTCTCAGCCTCTTTTTGTCAGTTTCTTTTAATATTTTTTTTTCCTGGTTTGTGAATATTTTTTGAGTCTCTCCCAGTTTTCATCGTAGGGGGCAGGTGGTCGAGGGTGTTTCGTACATAACTGGCCTCCTCATGTCTCTACATCATCCTGCTCTTCTTTCTCCGCTTCCTCCCCATGATGCCGGCGATTCCGGGGCTTCTTCTGCTCCTTGAACTCTTTCAGGTCTTTGACCTTAAGGGCACCTAGCATGGGGTCTCCCAACTGCCAGTAGTCCTGGCAATACTGGTTGATGAGGCTCATCTCTGGCTGGCTCAGAATGGTCAGCAGGTCCTTGTACTGGCCTGTGCTGGGCGTCCACTGGGTGCTGGAGCGGAGAGAAGATGGCAGTAGGCCTCCTGTGCCTTCTACCAAGGCGTTATTGACGGCACGGCTCGACAGCACCACCAACTGCAGCTTGACGAGGGTGTGCTTGAAGTTCTTTTCTGTGGCAGTGCACTGGTACATGCCAGAGTCAGAGGGCTGCAAAGACCGCAGGAGCAGACCTTGCTCTGTTTTCAAGATCCGACCATCAGAACGCAGCTACAGAAAGAAGAAAAAAATACATCTCTTTCAAGCGGCATCAAATTTGTTTTTGTGATATTTCCATTAATGTTCATCAAGTTTAAGCAGCTTAAGAAGTACACACATCCCAGTTATTGGGTCTTATTTTAGGGATTTTTCCTCTCTTTCACTCAAAGTCAACAGAGGCTTTATTATCGGATGTCTCTTGAGCAATGATTCCCAGCCAGTTTCCTGTGGCACATTAGTGAGTAATCACGTGTGCCACGGGAAATGACCAAAGTTCCCTCAACTGGTTCCTAAATGATTATGTATTAACTACAACTGATGCATTTTTTTTCATCTACTGTATGTATGGAGATGGTTACCATTAATGTGTGTATCCACCTGTTGCCATTCAAACAACAACAACAAAAAAGCTTTGTGTTCAATTAAACAGGCCCAGATTTGCCACTAAGTAAATCTGTGCGTGAACTGAGACAAGATCGTCATTATTTTAGTGTACTGTACATACTTTTGTGACATTGTTGTTTGGTGGTGGTGCATGAGATTTTTCTAATGTAAAATGTGGCTTAGCTCAAGGAATGTCAAGTAGCACTGCTCGAGATTATCCTGACTGTTTATCCTGTGGTCTGGGGTGTGGTAAGAGTGACTTTTCCTCCTCGATCTGCTGGTAAAATGGTCGACAATCGACAAATGTTAAACGCGTGCAATGTTTCTGATCACAAATCGGCGTGTGTGTGTGTGTGTGTGTGTGTGTGTGGGGTCAATACAAATGAATGAAACGGAGCGAAAGCCAATTAAGAAGTGACCTGAAGCCCGCGCTGTTGTCGGACACAAACAGAGGGGTAATTGGTTGTGTTACGTATTTGTGTAATGTGTCTCCCAAGTCTTTCAGCACAATAAAAAATGACAAGAGTTTGCAACCGCAAACCCAACAATTTGTCTAGCTTCTTTTATTTCTTTTTCCACTGCTACTCTTTTCTTCCTCGTCATGTGTGTCCTGTCCTATACAATATTAAAAACTGTGCCTCCTAGAACATTCTATTTTCATGATTCCGTGTGGAGAAAATTGCGTTAAAATCTGAGTAAATTCAAAGCTCAATAGCCTCAGAGAAAAGATTCAGTGTTGAGTCCAGGGGCCCACAGTATGCATATTATGACCTTTCAAATATTTTCCATCACTAAAATCCTGGATTCCTCAGAGAAATATCCCCTAAAATGCCAAAGGACATCTGTGAAAAAAATAGACACGGAGCGTACTAGATTTAAATAATGGTATTTATCAACAGTCTGTAGGCATTAGACTGGAGTTGTATTGTTATAGTCTTCAAGTGGAATTATTTATCTCTTAGTTTGGAGCTGTTATAATCGATACATCCACAATGCCATGTGCTCACTACCATCAGCCTCTTTGAAAGACATCGTCTTGCATCTCACCTCCTTCCTGCGGTCGCTGTTGTCTCGCTGTAGATGCCATTTGATGACGGCGTGTGGGGAGCGGGCCTGACACTCCAGGAAGGTACTGCTTCCCTCCACCCCATACTGTACCATCTCAAGAGTATTCTTATTAGCTGCAGGGCAAAAAGAGAGAGGGGTTATCATGGCAACAAAACAGTCATTACCATGAGCTCCCATCACCCAAAATGTTAGGAGTGGCAAATCAAAGCACTTGGTTTCTACAGATTACCATAAAACCGACAGAATACAACCATGAAAGCCCATTAGCTCTATGATGGTTTTTAAGTACCAGTGACAAACCATTTCTTCCACACTTCTGAACTGATTCATAGACAAACATCGTCAACAAAAGCTGAAACATGAACTTGGGGACGGTCAGAAGAACAAGCACCTCACTCACCGTTGGAGTTGAAGCCTCGACACTGGCGAATAGGGTTCCCGTACTTGACGTCTTGTCTCCGGCTACGTCTAAAGGGGTCAGACCAGTGTTGCGGAAAAAAGAGAAGGAATAAAAGGGCATAAAGCAAACTGACAGCCATTCAAAGCATTCAACAACTTACTCTATGATGAATGAATGTATCACATTCCACAAAGTATAACCATAAACCAGTGTCAGTATGTCACATACCACAACAAATTAACCTTTGCTACTTATTCAAGAGTTGAGAATTAGCAACTTTTTGCCAATTTATTCCGATAGTTATTTTGTATGCCAACTGTTCTGAAATTTGTTACACTAAATACCCAGTCAAAAATCTGTTAGCTCACCAAGTATCACCATAATGACCAATATTAAAATACAGTAGCGTAGTAGGACTAGGTTTTCATTAAGAAGGAGGCAGAGGGTTTATTCCAAAAAGTATGCAGTAGTGCCTTGAAATACAAGTTTAATTCATTCTATGGCCATGCTCATAATTTAAAACAAATCATCTTTCCCCATTTAAATGAATAGGAATGCAATTCCTCCCCCAAAACATTTTTGTAATGTTTTTTAATGAGAAAAATGGCACTCCATAACAGGGGTCGGGAACTTGTGGCTCTTTTGAGCACTGCATCTGACTCGCATATCTTAATTGTCTTACCTGACAATTCTTAACACAATAAATAACGAATAATTCCGCTAACATTCTAAAATAAAACAGTGCATAAATCACAGTGTTCAAAATGACGTTCAAAATAAAAACTATTCTCATGCATTTGAATCCACCCATCCATTTTCTACCACAATGCGGGTGGCTAGAGCCAATTACAACTGTCCTTCCAGCTACAGTGGGGTCAGACTGTATTTTTTATTGGATAATGCGGTAGCCTACTCGGGTCATTGTGAGGTCGACAAGTAAACTTCCCTCCTTTTAATCAAATAGTCGGGTATCTTTTGACGAAGTAGATGGTGAAAAGAAAGAAAGATGAGGAGGACCATAATTTTCAGCAAGAATGGTCAGAAGAAGTCAGTCGCCTTTGTGGAGAGACCAGGCGCTGCAGTGTGTCTATTATGTAATGATAAAACTTAATCGATGCAACGGTCAAAAATAAAGCGGCACTTTGACACACGCCATGCTACATTTGCATCAAAATATCCAACGGGGTACAGCAGGAAGAAGGCATGCCTAGCGCTACTGTGCAGACTACAGGCTAGTCAGCAGCAACTCCGTGCAGTCATTCCCAGATGGCAAATACGCCAAAGCATTCATGCTCGATGTGGCCAATGAACTTTTTCACGAATTTTCAACAACAAATCTATTGTCTAAGATTTTTTTTTGCGGATTTAGGACTATTTTGATGTACTGAATCAGACTATCACATTTGTTTTGCTCAATCAGGTTAACTATGGCCGCTTTTTTTTTTTTACGTTTTTGTTTACATGAAGAGGTATTTTCCTTGCCATACTTTTCCCTCACTTTGGCTGAGTCGACAGATGTGAGCCATTTATCGCAGTTCAGTGTTCAGACTTATTATATTCTAAAATTGTTGGTCTTGCTTAAAAATGTACGCTTTTGTATTCAGTGTTAAAAAATATAATATGGGCGTCATGCCGTATATGCCGTCAGCACTCTCGCTGGGGACTCCATCGTTCTGCTGGGGGACTTCAATGCTCACGTGGGCAATGATAGTGAGAACTGGAAGGGCGCGATTGGGAGGAACGCCCCCCCGATCAGAACCCGAGCGGTGTTCTGTTATTGGATTTCTGTGCTCATCACGGATTGTCCATAACAAACACCATGTTCAAGCATAAGGGTGTCCATACGCGCACTTGGTACCAGTACACCCTAGGTCGCAGTTCGATGATCGACTTTGTGGTCGTGTCATTGGACTTGCGGCCGCATGTCTTGGACACTCGGGTGAAGAGAGGGGCGGAGCTGTCAACTGATCACCACCTGGTGGTGAGTTGGCTCCGATGGTGGGGGAAGATGCCGGTCCGACGTGGCAGGCCCAAACGTATTGTGAGGGTCTACTGGGAACGTCTGGCAGAATCCCCTGTCAGAAGGAGTTTCAACTCCCACCTCCGGCAGAACTTCACCCACGTCTCGTGGGAGGGGGGGAACATTGAGTCCGAGTGGACCATGTTCCGCGCCTCTATTGACGAGGCGGCCGACTGGAGCTGTGGCCGTAAGGTAGTCGGTGCCTGTCGTGGCAGCAATCCCCAATCCCGTTGGTGGACACAGACGATGAGGGATGCCGTCAAGTTGAAGGAGGAGTCCGATCAGGCCTTTTTGGACTGTGGGACTCCTGAGGCAGCTGATGAGTACCGGCTGGCCAAGCGGAATGCAGCTTTGGTGGTCGCTGAAACAAAAACTCGGGGATGGGAGGAGTTCGGTGAGGCCATGGAGAAAGATTTCCGGACGGCTTCGAGGAAATTCTGGTCCACCATCCGCCTTTTCAGGAGGGGAAAGCAGTGCACCATCAACACTGTGTATAGTGGGGATGGGGCGCTGCTGACCTCAACTCGGGACGTTGTGAGTCAGTGGGGAGAATACTTCGAAGACCTCCTCAACTCCACTGACACGCCTTCCCATGAGGAAGCAGAGTCTGAGTTCTCTGAGGCGGGCTCTTCTATCTCTGGGGTTGAGTTTAACGAGGTGGTTAAAAAGCTCCTCGCTGGCAAGGCCCCGGGGTTGGATGAGATTCGCCCGGAGTTCCTCAAGGCTCTGGATGTTGTGGGGCTGTCCTGGTTGACACGCCTCTGCAACATTGCGTGGCCATCGGGGACAGTGCCTCTGGATTGGCAGACTGGGGTGGTGGTCCCCCTTTTTAAGAAGGGGGACCGGAGGGTGTGTTCCAACTACAGGGGGATCACACTCCTCAGCCTCCCTGGTAAGGTCTATTCAGGGTTGCTGGAGAGGAGGGTCCGTCAGTCGGAAAATGGTGGCGTGCCCTCTCCGTGTCGGGGATGAGATCCTGCCTCAAGTGGAGGAGTTCAACTATCTTGGGGTCTTGTTCACGAGTGATGGAAGAATGGAACGGGAGATTGATAGGCGGATTGGTCCTTGTATCGGTCCATTGTGGTGAAGAAGGAGCTAAGCCGAAAGGCGAAGCTCTCAATTTAATGGTCGATTTACATTCCTACCCTCACCTATGGTCACGAGCTGTGGGTCGTGACCGAGAGAACAAGATCCCGGATACAAGCGGCCGAAATGAGTTTCCTCCGCAGGGTGTCCGGGCTCTCCCTTAGAGATAGGGTGAGAAGCTCGGTCATCCGGGAGGATCTCAGAGTAGAGCCGCTGCTCCTCCACATTGAGAGGAGCCGGATGACGTGGCTCGGGCATCTGATTCGAATGCCTCCTGGACGCCTCCCTGGTGAGGTGTTCCGGGCACGTCCCACCGGGAGGAGACCCCGGGGACGACCCAGGACACGCTGCAGAGACTATGTCTCTCGGTTGGCCTGGGAACGCCTCGGGATCCCCCGGAAGAGCTGGAGGAAGGGGCTGGGGAGAGGGAAGTCTGGGCGTCCCTGCTAAAGTTACTGCCCCCCCAACCCGACCTTGGATAAGCGGTAGAAAATGGATGGATGGATGGATGACTCTCATGCAAATATATTTAAAAATATGTGGCTTTAATGGCTCTTTTAGCCACAAAGTTTCACGACAAAAAACATACAGTAATGACATAATTAAATACAATTAAACAGTTTTTGTCACACTTTATCCAATGCGCATTGTGCTGCTCATTCTGGTGTGTGCGCCTTGGCTACCTGGGAGCAGTATAAGACAGACATACAGATATACTGTACTGGACTCTCAGCTCCTCTCTCGTATTCTCAATACGGAAGTAATATTAGTCGTTCTTCGCAGAGGTTAAAGAATATATGCCTGTGAGTATTGTTATAGGCTACTATCTATCAGCATGTGTTGCTGACGTTTGTGTTCAGATACCCGTTGCTTGAAGGTTAACAACAGAATCACACAATATTCAAATGTAAATGTTCTCAAAACCAACCATTAAGTCACACTACTTTGGAAATCACTTAGTGCATTATTAAGTCACTCAGTTTTTACTTTTGCGTGCTAACGCTAGTGTTGGTGGTCACCTCTTCTGGGAAGCGGAGTAACGGGAGCACGACTTGCCGTCCCAGGCGCAGTAAGGGTCTCTGGCCAAACAACAGTCAGCACATGCTTCCCCGTAAACATCACAGCGGTGAAGCGCTAGCTGGGTCAGCCCAACCGCAGATGACACGTACAGCTGTTGCTGTTGAGAGAAAATTTTATTACAATGTCAAATTAGGCAACACCACACAATTTGATGCCAAAAACAATAGTACAACAAATGTGAAAAAACGCTTATCTACAGGGTTTATACAATTATTCACAGTTAAGATTCAATTGTGGTTTTCAAGAATCTTATAAATGCTTTTTCCACACACAGCACGTTAAAAACATACTCTATGTGTTACAATAGGAGAGGAAGAGTAAATTTAAGGTTGACCAATATTTCCCAACGTTTGTATGCATCTAAATTATCTCTAGCAAGTAAAGTCAGGCAGATACCTCTTTGGAATATTAATAATTTCACACATTCTAAAGCATTTATGTCAAATGTAATCACCTTTCAACACGGAACAGTCACTGACAAAAAGTTCTACCAACTGTATTAAATAATATAATCCCAACAAAGAGGCTTTAATTGAGCTTTAAAATCTAATCATGTTTTCATAATCTCGCCAGAGATGAGTGTGATGTGTGATAAATGTTTTGACTGAATAGAAATTAACAAAAAGGTGAACCGCACCTATGTTTTTATCATTGACATGTTTGTTCACTGTACACCTAAACAAATCCGTTGCACAGACATGCTTACCCTTTTGGAGGATACCTTCATTGTTGTAATTGGAGTTGCAACCTTAAACATAAAAAGAAACACTTATTATTGAAGTAGGTTGTCTATCTACTAGGGAAATTGTAAAAACGAAAGGAACAGTAAAGGAAGAATTATAAAGACTGAGCTGTAGAACATGGAATATATAGAACAGGTAAAATAAGTAAATAAAGAAATCAATAAAAACAAATGCTAACCCTGTACACCTCTACTTCCTCTAGTACCAGCTCTTCCGTCTGCAGGTCATCTCTGGGAAGAACGATAACTTTCTGAACTGTCCCCTTGTCTGTGGAGCAAAACACATTGACACACAAACACGTACGTGCCTGTCAGCCTCCAGTCGAGAAACAGTAACATTACTCTTGTGCTTCCAATGCTTGTCTGCAGTGTAGTAACGTTCGACACTGGGTGGCGCCAACTGAATAAAGCAGGCTTTTTGATTCTGAAGGTGGTGCTCAGCGCAGTGGTGGATCAAGTCTAGTGGGATCCAGGGTCATTGGCTATCCCAAAATTCTAAACATCCTGGAATGTAGCCTGTTTTTTTTTCTTCTTTTAAATATAATAAATAGACAATTGTAATTCGTCAATCACAACTGAAAATTAGTACCTTTTATAAAAAGAAATTCCATACAACTCTTGGATTGGTTGGTCAGTATATATACAGTACAGTGCAGTATATATATATACTGTATAATATTAATATTTACATTAATATAACTATTAAATAATAATAGTAAATATATTGTGCAGGTGGTCATATTGGCTGGACAATACTTTATACTGCATATATTTTGTTTTTCTTTTTTAAACCTGTCCTCACATAAATATTATATAATTGCTTCACAAATCTTTGCCTGTCTTGCACTGATTGATTGGTTTGAGCATATTTAATGTGAAGAATGATGAAATGGGCCCCCATATTCTTGATTTTTTTCACTTTCGGCGTCTTCCTCCTTTTTCATAAGACATCAATAGTATGCTTGATTTCTGTTGGCATTCCTGTGAGCAGGATACATAATTTATTGTTATGACTTGTGCAGGGAGTCTTCAAAGGTGGGCTGAATGGTTGTGTCTGACAGCAGCTGAAAGCCAACACATTCCTCCAGCAGGCCCGGCATCCCACATAAAGCCATGAGTCTCCTCCCCATAATGCACAAACGAACAAAGACGCCAGTTGGGAAGGGGCAGAATGCAGTATGTGGGGGCTGCTTACTGTGAAATTGCTGTTGTCATTATGTATGTCACCCCCTCTTCTTTTTACCCCCTGTATCTTCCTCTCCTCCCCGATGTTAATCTGCCATTGCCCTCAGGTACAAATCCACAGTTGTTTTGGTGAATACAATGAGTTAGAAACAACTCGAATTAAAGTTAAACCATTATTTTCCATACCAGCACAAAAGAAGTTCATTTTAATGATAAATGATGATGGGGGAGAACGCCTGTACTTATATGGGATTTCTTTCAACAGGTCTACCTTTTCCTCAATTTTTCAACTCCACGCTGACACTGGTGTTCTCTCTTCAGCGTGATCAAAGAGCCTTTGACTTTAAGTTATCACTACAGCTACTTAAATGTTTAGTGAGAGAGAAAAGGAGGTGTCTCCTAGTATTTGTGAACTCACCAGTTCCTAAGAAAAGCACCTCATAGTTGCCATCCGCAGCAGTCACTTGGTCCACTGCGATGGTGGTGAACTCATAGTCCACGTTGGTCCGCACCACTAGGGGGCGCTTGTGTACTGGGTAGATTGAATTGTACATGGCAGGGTGATTCCTCATGAAGTTAATCACTTCATCTGGATAGTCCTTAGTGGACTTCATGTTGGGGGTGAATGTACCCCCAGGGCACTACAGAAAGAACAGAATCAACAACATTCAGCGTGCTCAGGTGAAGAAAAACATGCACAAAGACCTGTGTGAAAGAAATACTGAGTTTAGTTGTGCTGACACTGCGTTTTCGTAACACACTTTCTATTTGTGGTTTAGGTCAAAGAAAAATCAATGTTATGCCAGCTTGCTGTGGGATTCATGTGTGGGGTCCATGCAGGGTTAGACCTTCTATAGGTGAGACTTACTGTGCCTGGGCGGGGGTAGGGGATCTTCCCAGTGTAGGCCACCCACTGGTAATTGGGACCTTCCTTGTGGGCAAAGGGTCCATTGAAGACCATGCGAATGTCAGCCACGGAGTAGACACAAACGGCCGAGCCTTTGAAGACAGAACTATGACAAGGATGGGACAGAAAATATTGTCATTCAAAAATTCAGATATCATGCTGAAGCGTGAATTGGAATTCAATACAACTTTTATGTATTTGTATGAAGCACATAGAAAACGAACCCAGAGACAGAAAAGACTCCATATATAACAGGATTTTTGGGGTCCTGTGTTGGCTGTATGTAAACATCACCTGAAAGACAAGAGAAAGGGGTCACATCACGTCACTGCAAAGAGAAAAGAGGAGTGCAACAACGTGCGTATCTTGAATAATATTTACACAGGTTTCTGTGAACCCAACTTTGCAGAGCATAACCCCCGCCCCGAAAAGAAAGATACTGAACTTTCATCCTTGTTGAAGAAACACGCTACTGATTATGGGATGTGGACAAAGTGGGATTGTGTCTTTACGCTTTAAAAAGCATTCCACATGAAGCCGAAGGGTAGCTATAAAGGTCAAGTGGGTTGTGTGACATTTGAACACGAGTTTAAACAAATAATGTAGTCTTACGTCAAACTCCATCCATCCATCCATGCAGCCAATTTCTTTAGCGTTTGTCTTCATTAGAGTTGCAGGTGAGGGCACAAAATACGGCACGAAAAAAAAAAACTAACAGCCGCCCATTGTCATTAACATCTACGGACAGTTCAGAACTTTAAAGTCTTCAATTAACCTAGCATGCATGTTTTTGGAATGTGCAGGAAGCCAGAACGCCTGGAGAAAATGGAGAACATGCATACTCCACACTGAAATGTCTAAGCCGAGATTGGACTTAAAACCTCTCGACTGTGAGGCAGATATAAAAACTAATATTCCTCCTCTGATATCAAATGCGGAATTAAGATTAACTTCATTTAAATAAGCACAGAAATATGTTTCTATAAGAAAAGCTATAATATGTCTCCCGTGCCTGACTTGAATACTGGTCTCTTTTGGAATGTCCTCTACCTACAAAAGAAACAAGAGCTTACATCACTAAATTGAGAATGTGCAATGAGCCTTGTGGTGTGCGAGAAAATGGCAGCGGAATATACTGTAGGCACACGTGACAAGCAAATGATGGAAAGCTACTAAAAATACGAATGTTAAGAGGTCCAAAAAAAAATGACAGAAAAGGAGAAAAGCACTTGTCCTACATAGATCAGCATGGGAAATTAACTGTCAGAGCGCTAAACAAACAGAATGATGCATTGAGGGTGTTTGAACAGTGCCCTCAAATCTGAACTGCAAATCTCCTGTTCCTATCCACAGAGGAGTGTCTGTACAGTGTTGCATTCCTCTCGGAACTTGAATTAAATGTGAGTTCATTCCTGGGAAAAACAAAGCACTAACTATATTTCTTAGTAAGAGATAACATTGATTTTTCTTTGACCTAAACCACAATTCATTCATAAAGCATTTTAAAAAAAGAAAAAAAAGAAAGAAAAAAAACCAGCTGTAACAAAGTGTTGTACATCAAATTTCACATAAATCATAAAACACGACAAATAAAATTATAAATAAATACATCATTATTTCCTAATTAAAATATATATTGGGCATACAGGAGGTCCAGAATTGTATTCCCTCTTGGTGCACAGTCTCCATGTTGTGTGAAGCTGTTAGTCGATGAGAGGGAGAGGCGCACGACTGAAATCTCCACTGACCAGGATGAGGGCCCTGCTGAAATTGTAACCTCTCGATCACAGTGTGTATGATGTCGTTCGTGTTTGCTACAGAAGCTGAAGTTTGAATGTAATCAAACAACTGTAGGTTCTTAACAGCCGTTACTTCGTCGTCCGTTGGCGACTACCACACATCCAGAAGGAATGGTTCAACTCTCCTGTCCTATTTATTCCTCTCTCTTGCCTCCTGTTACTACTTTATTCAAGCCCTACCTCTCATCCCTCTCAATATCTCCTCAGGGATGCATTCCTGACTGAGGGGATGCTGGCCGGCTTCATGTTGGGGCGAAGCTCCTTACGGTTGTAGCCTCGTAGACGAACAGGGAAAATCCAATAGCGCAGATATTCTCTGCCTAAAAATGTCACAGCTCAAACGCTACAAATAGTTCATATCATGTTAGCACGGTGAAAAAGTAATACTAAATGGTTAAAAAAAAAAAAAAAGGTGGAAAATGTACAAATCAGGAGCATGTTAGCGGAAGCTGCCGACTCACAGACGCCTCTGAAGAAATTTTTGAAGGAAACACGCAGTTAAATACCCCCATGTCGTAGCTGCCTAGTGATGGTTAATATGTCAAAAATACAGCACAATAGGCTGTAATTATGTTACACTATTTGCCAAGACATATTTTTACAAAAGGGCATCTACAGTTGCCAATCTCCCACAGCTCCCTAATATTTTGCTGTCTGAAGTAAAAGTTGAAAATGGTAGAAGATAAATGAGGTTGAAGATAAATATTGATGATAAAACACGATATTATACTACTTTAAAACTACAGTAAATTAAAAATGTGTGGGGAACTGGTGGTCGAATGAATACACTTTCAGTGCTTTTTAAAAATGTGATTATTGTCATTCAAATATCTCTCTTTGTAGTACTGTCAACGCAATAAACACTTGCAGATAAAAAAAAAAATGCTAACTGCAAGGCGAGGTAGATCAGCTGTCAAATTAAAATCCAGTCTCACCCCTTCTCCCATTTTGTTTTGATTTTGGACACTCGATCAACCATGTTTTCCTGTGAATTTTATAGGCAAACTGTGTCATTTAACTGCCAAAACCATCAAGTCCAGAAAGTACACTGCAAACATTTGCCCTTCATCTAATGAAGTTGGAAGAACACTGCACAGGACTCAAAGGGTAAAAATCAATACCTGAGCCCAAATCTTTATCCAGAGTCTCATAGAACAAGTTGCAGTGGAAGACCCTGTTATACACTCTACAGTTCATGTCCATGTCAGCACTGACTACTAAAATAAGAACCCCATTTGTAAAAAAAACAAATGAGTCATTGTTTTGCGTGATAACAAATGTGTAACATACGGTATTTCTTAAGAACGAGTCACCTTTGCAGCTCTTCAGAGGGTTTGAAATAATTGTCACCAGTAAAAAGCAAACTGTGCTTTATGGGATTGCCGCTGGGTTGAGATGAACAAATAAATAAATTAATGGGTCGTGATAAAGCAACCTAAACTCTAATCAGACACACTGAGCACGGCACTTTTCATTCTTGACATTAGGTCAAGAGCATTAGCGAGTTTGTGCATCAGTCCCCAGTCATGGCGTGCCTTTATTTTAAACCAGTGAGACACATAGGGACATACCCAACCCCCTCATCCAGAGAGGCTACTGTTCTCACAGTCACACACATTCCTATTTGGTGATCTGATCTGCAGACCATCAGTCACTCTTTTCACAAATCAAAAAAGACTTGCGCAAGACATCTTGAAAGGACATGATATGGCGAGGGGTGGCGGAGGGGGGGGGGGGGCGGGGGGGGGGTTCCTGTGTAGCATTACAGGACCCTTGATGGGTCATAAAATGGAAAGAAGGAAGAAAGAAACGTGCGTTACTATGTGTGCATGTGAGACACTTTTGGCAGGTGCTGCATTAGAAACAGAACCTATAGTTTTGATTTTAGCAAATCAGATGTGATCGTACTTGACAGGTACTTGGAATTAAATATGGCTTTAATAAATCCCGTCATTTTGTCTTTCTTTCTTTGCAATTTGATACTTGCTCCCCAAAATGATTAACTTGCATGATATATAAGATTTAAAGCATAGGTAGTCACAACAGTTCCTCGCAGATTTAACGTTTCGAAAGTGTAGTTGTATTACATTTGCGGTGATATGTCAAAGTTCTGTAAAAACAGTAGACTTTCAAATTTGGTCTAAAATGACTGTTGAAATGCACTGCATAGGACAATAGGGGAATATTAACGTGTTTATAGCAACATTAATGGATAACGCAAAGAGTGTACGTTGTACTCACGTAGTTCATCAAAGTGTGTCTCCATTCCATCTGCCCCGGGCACCGAGCAGATGAGCCTGGCCTTCAGGAACGTGCTCCACTTGTTGACAAGGCAGCAGTGACCACCGTCATCATTCTGTGGGAAAAGGTGAGAACACAAAACCGTTTTCCCATCGTTTGGCCACATGCACATCCTATCCGCCTACTCATCTTCAAACTTCACTGAAAACAAACCACAGGTGGAGTCTCCCACACAAAGCTCAACATGTTGGTTTGCATTATGAGGAAGTTTAGCGGAAGATGGGGGTTGGGAGGATTAACAGTCTCCTCTTATTTATACGTTTTCCCATCTGTGGTGGAGTAAACAGCAAAGTAAGACTAATATGGCTTTAGTCAACAATCGGCGATAAACAATAAACTTTGATTGAGCATATTTATAATAGTTTTATTGCTCCATGCCAGAATAAAAAGTCTATTGAATTGGAACATGCTCAATACTTCCTAGTTAGGCATCCATCCATCCATTTTCCAAGCCACTTATCCTCACAAGGGTCGCAGGCGTGCTGGAGCCTATCCCAGCTATCTTCGGGCAGGAGGCGGGGTACACCCTGAACTGGTTGCCAGCCAATCGCAGGGCACACATAAAAAAACAACCATTCGCTCTCACAGTCACACCTCGGGGCAATTTAGAGACTTCAATTAACCTACCATGCATTTTTTTTGGGATGTGGGAGGAAACCGGAGTGCCCGGAGAAAACCAACGCAGGCAGGGGGAGAACAGGCAAACTCCACACAGGCGGGGCCGGGGATTGAACCCCGGTCCTCAGAACTGTGAGGCAGACGCTCTAACCAGTCGTCCACCGTTAGGCATATTAAACAAATTTTTCTCTCAGGCACATTATAGTTGTGGTTTATGACTGTGAAACAATCTAATTGTATAATCGCCTCATCATATTATTACATAGACGTAAAAAATGACTGATAACTAGTTTTGAAATACAAAGTCAAGGAAAACAATTTGTTCAACTATTGTTTGTTTTAATTGTGGAACAGGTTTTAGCAAGAAACATGAAGGAGGGGCACATGATGGCGGCAGGCCGGGCCTTGTATTTAGCACCTGTGTGCTACATAAACTAGGACGCTTGACATACCCGGAATCACATTGTTGTGATCCATGAGTTTTATCAAGTTTAATGATAGCAACTTTCAAATGATTCCTTTTACCATCTACAGTACTAGCGATAAGTGGACAGTGCACTCTTCTTATGGTCAAATTATTTCAAGAGAATCAAAAGCAAAAAAAATAAAAAATAAAAAAATCTTTGCTCTCCTTGAGTAATTTTGTGGAATGACACTTTTTTATATAATCATTATGCAATTTTATGTAAATACTGGTAAAGGCTGTAGGTAGAGTGCAGTTTAGAAGGCCAGACTACACACAATTGCACAATGAGTGTCCAGATGCGTGTTGAAGTAAGAATGACCGCAAAGACCATGACAAATCCCACTGTGTAAGGGATGGGTGTTTGTGTGCCGGCTCAATGCATGACACCCTCAAATAAATACAACATTAAACAGCAAAGATGACAATCTCATATTTACCATATTTTCTAACATGCTCTTTGGTACATCGACTCCAATGTGTTTGCAAATTCACACAGACAGCATTCCTCCACTTCCCGAGATTTCCAGAAACCTAGACTACTTTTTTAATTTCATCTGGTCACTTTGTATTTTCTGAAGCATGCAAGTTTAGATTAACTCATTTACTGGAAGCCTCCCCTCTGGTTAACATGGATATTTGACTTCCATAGCTGTCAGTGGCAGTGATTAATGAAGTATAACTCTGTTACTTTTAACTGGTCTTTACACTAAACGTTGAAGGACAATCATGCAGAAAAGGTCACGAGGTCAAAAGGTGAGAGGGTCAAAGGGCAGTCTAACAGACAGAGGGATGTATTGTAGACAGGAAGGTTAGAGACACATGTGGATTCCAGCACATTGGCCAAACACGAGTTCAGCACATAAACACCTAAACACAGAGGGTGACTCTGGAGACTCAAGACTGTTTTCATTTTGATGCAGGTTTTCTTTTCATTATGTTTACACTACCAAACAAATACACTGCGTAGTGTACACACCAGGCAGATGCGTCCAATGCGCGACTGAGTCACAGGACTCTGACCCATTTCAGAGGATGTCTCCCGGAAGAAGAAATACAGCTTGTCGTCATTTCTTTCTGCGCTGTCAGGGATGAGTTGTACATGGACAAAAGTTGGATCTGTGGGTAGAAGAGGCTGACATATTTTATAAACTGAAGGCATTTTCTGATTATCTGTTGTTAAGAAACTCCTAATGGATGGAAGAGTCGACTATTTCATGGTGGTTTTTTGAAGAAATAAGACATTTACCATTCAGCCATCTGGAGTTGTACTGATCGGTTCGCATGGCAGTCTTTGTCCCTAAAGTTCGGAAAATGGCTGAGTCTGTTCCCATAAAGTCGACATAGACTCCAGCATAGAGTTCACCATCTGAAAAAGAAATTAAATAATTCAGTTTAGTAAAAAATTACAATTTATTATTTTACAGTGCTGTATTTTCTAAATTAGATACTTGCATTGCAAAGTGGTTTCAAGCTTCGTTTAAACTGTATGCCCTAAAAATAAATTTCTGAATTGTGGTTCAAAAACATAAGGCAAGGAAAGCATGCAATTATTTTCCAGTTCAGTAATATGCCTTAGATGAGGTCAATATTATAGGAAAGAATTAGCTTTGGTAAGACAGAATGTCACTCCTAAGCAAACTAAAGCAAACACTTATTCCGTTTTTCTTTGCGATTAGGTTGGGTAAGTAGGACATACTATTCTAAAATATTTTCACAGAATAACATTTTAAGTGTGGATTCAAGTATATAATTTGGACAATTTAGAGAAGATAATCCACAGTTTGTTTCTCTCTTTTTTGACTGGAATACAGGGCCACACGTTGGAAGACTGGTTGGAGTGTCTGCCTCACAGTTCTGAGGACCGGGGTTCAATCCCCGTCCACGCCTGTGTGGAGTTTGTATGTTCTCCCCGTGCCTGTGTGGGTTTTCTCCGGGCACTCCGGTTTCTTCCCACATCCCAAAAACATGCATGGTAGGTTAATTGAGAACTCTAAATTGCCCATAGATGGGAATGTGAGTATAAATGGTTGTTTGTTTATATGTGCCCTGCGATTGGCTGGCAACCAGTTCAGGGTGTACCCCGCCTCCTGCCTGATGATAGCTGGGATAGGCTCCAGCACTCCCGCGACCATAGTGAGAAGAAGCGGCTCAGAAAATGGATGGATGGATGGACTGGAATACAAGCAGTTTTAATGTATGCGTGCATGTGTATTGCATCTTAACAGCTTACCAAATACTTTTTCAACATCACAAAACAAATGATTAAAAACAAGTAAACCACTGCTTGCAGATAAATTGTGTTAAACCTCTTCAAGAAAGACTTCATGTTATTATAACATAAAATATAAGCACATGCATGTATGTGCATGGCTGAGTTTTATGTAAATGGGAGCCCACGGGAAAACAAGGTGATGGTTCTCCAGCAGCTCTGCGGGGACCATTGGTGAGCAGGTAGTGCAGAGGTAACAAAGATCTCTGTCCCCTTTTACATTCAATGTCTCAGTTCTCTGCAGCATGATGTATTTTTCCATCCATCATTAAAATGTTGACTGACGATCAAATCTAATGTGTAATGTAGTGTAGAGCTGAATAGCTAATGGTAGTCTCAATGCTATGGCACTCAGCTTGACAACATAGGCCAACTATGATGATGCCAACTAGCAAAAATGGGCTGTTAATCCATCTTACTGTCGATGACATGATTTGTTCCATGTATGTCAGTTGGCAGTCATGAAGGAAAACAGCACCAGCCATTTACATCCCACAGAGAGAATTACAGTGGTGTGAACAAGTGTTTGCCCCCTTCCTGATTTTTTTTTTTTGCATGTTTGTCACACACACCTAAATGTTTCCCATCATCAGACAAATTTAAATATTAGTCAAATACTTGTCTTTGACTAATATTTAAATTTAATGTTGTCACGAACGGAAGGAGACTGGACCAAAGAGCAGGCCTTGGCTGAGAGGTTGTGATGAACAGTTTATTGAAACAAAGGGAAATGTAGATGGTCCTTGAGGGGCGCTGACGGGTTGTTGAGGCAGAGAATGCGTGGCAAGCAGTGACGAATACAAGGGCTGGCTTGGCAGTGTGGGTGCAGGAATTTACTTGGCGAGGAACACGGAGGGAATACTGAGGACAAGGAGAGACACGGAGGTCAGGAAGGAGACGAGGAATTGTGTAGCTTACGTGGAGACTGGGGAGCTGTTGTACCGCTGTAGAAGCTGTAATATTCTGTCGAGGATTTCCAGGATCAGGCAGGCTTAAATGCAGGTGGTAACGAAGGCTAATTGGTGACAGGTACGCGGCCGAGGATGGTGCTGGAAAGAGAGAGGGGAGCGAGAGAGGGCGAAAGGACGCAAAGCGCACCCAAGCTCGAACAATACTACGGCCAGAGGGCTAAGAGCGCAGTTGGAGACAGGCATTAGCAATGATATGTGGAAGGTAGGATGAATTTTCAGAGACTGCGGGAGTTGGAGCTGAACAGACGTGGGATTGATCATTTTAGTGACGGGAAACTGACCAGTATAGCACGGAGTGAGTTTGGGGGATTTGGAGCGGGAGGTCACGGGAGGAAAGCCAAACGGACTGACGCACCTTGTACTCAGGTGCAGGGGAATGACGAAAGTCCGCGAGGCGTTTATTCCTCTCAGCAAATCGGACCAAGGCCGCTCTGACGTCCTTCCACACGGACTGGACCCTCTTCAGATGATTCCTCACCGCGGGAACTGCCACTGCATGGCTCCTGTCCCTTAAATAACAGGGGTTGAAAACCGTAGCAAGCCATGAACGGAGAGATACCAGTGGCGGAGCTGGTGAGGGAGTTGTGGGCGTACTGAATCCAAGGAAGGAATGAGCTCCAGGAGGTGGGTTTGCATGCGGCAATACAGCAAAGGGCTGATTCCAGTGATTGATTCGCCCACTCTGTCTGACCGTTGGTCTGTGGATGGTAACCTGAGGACATCACACTTGCCTCCAGCAGACCAGTTGGAGGCAGGTGTGATGCCTTCCCGCGGGCGCAGACGGAGCAGGCTTGGACAAATTCCCGGGTGTCTTTGACCAGGCTGGGCCACCAGAAATGTTGCTGATTTGGCTAGTGCGAGTGATCCCATGGTGACACGAGAGCTTGGAGTTATGGGTCCACTGAAGGACGTCAGAGCGTGCGGAATCGGGTACAAATAGACAGTTCAGAGGTCCAGTCTTGGGGTCAGGGTGAGTCTTTTGCGCGTGTTTGACTATTTGTTCAATTTTCCACGTGGCTGCACCAACGAAGCAGGAGAAAGGGAGGATAGTTCATGTTCTGCAGGGCTGGAAGGGGTGAGAACATGCGGGATAGGGCGTCAGGTTTACTGTTGCGGGACCCAGTTTGGAAGGAGAGGCTGAAATTTAATTGGCTTTGGAAGAGCTTGTCGGGGGTTAAGACGTTTGGCGGAATGGAGGTTAGAGAGGTTCTTGTGATCAGTCCAGATGATAAACGGTATTTCAGTCCCCTCCACCCAGTGCCTCCACTCTTCCAATGGCCATATTATGGCTAGCAGCTCTCGGTTGCCAACGTCGTGATTCCTCTTGGCAGGGGACAGGCAATGGGAGAAAAAAGCCACAGGGATGAAGTTTCTAGGACATGGGGTCCCGCTGCGAGAGTGCGGCCCCTGCCCCAGTGTCTGAGGCGTCAACCTCCACCACGAACAGGAGGGAGGGGTCGGTGTGGCATAGGATGTGAGCACTGGTGAAAAGTGTTTTGTGTTGGCAGAAAGTTTGGGATGCTGCCGGGGTCCATTGAAAGGGGGAGCTGGTGGATGTAAGGCTGGTGAGGGGAAGTGCGACCTTGCTGTAGTTGCGGATTAATTGGCGAATCCGAGGAAATTTAGTTCTTTCCGGGTGGTGGGGATGGGCCAGTCAATGATTGCTTAGATCTTGGCGGGGTCTGGTTGAACCTGTCCTTTGGCAATGATGTAGCCTAAAAACGTACGGAGCAGAGGTGGAATTCTCATTTTTCGGGTATGAAATACAAACAGTTTTCAAGGCGCCGGAGGACTTGGCATACATGAGTGCGGTGTTCTTCGGAGGAGCGAGAGAAAATTAAGGTTTTTGTCCAAGTACACAAAAACATTCTATGTCACGGAGAACGTCATTGATGAAGGATTAGAAGACTGCAGGGGTGTTGGTTACTCCGAACGGCATGACCAAGTATTCAAAGTGTCCAAGAGGGGTATTGAAAGCAGTTTTCCATTCATCCCCCTCTCGGATACGGATGAGGTTGTAGGCATTTCGTTGTTCCAATTTGGCGAATATCTGAGCGTCACTGAGGGGTTCAAAAGAGGGGTCGTTGAGGTGAAGTGGTGATTTATTTTTAACAGTGATGTTGGCGCCTGTACATTGGGGTTCAACCTGGGGGACGAGAGGGTAGCCTCCCCTCCGCTTGTGGGTGGGGGGACGGGTCCTGACTGTTGTTTGTGCCTATGCACCAAACAGCAGTTCAGAGTACCCACCCGTTTTGGAGTCCAGAGAGGGGGTGCTGCAGAGCACTCCCGCTGGGGACTCCATCGTTCTGCTGGGGGACTTCAATGCTCACATGGGTAATGAAATGAGACCTGGAAGGGCATGATCTGTAGGAAGCACCCCCCCCCCACAACCCACCACCACCCCCCACCCAATCAGAACCCGAGCGGTGTTCCCCTGTCAGAAGGAGTTTCAACTCCCACCTCCGACAGAACTTTGCTCACGTTCCGGAGGAGGCGGGGAACATTGAGTCCGAGTGGACCAATGTTCCACGCCTCCATTACTGAGGCGGCCGACCGAAGCTGTGGCCTTAAGGTGGTCGGTGCCTGTTGTGGCGGCAATCCCCAAACCCGTTGGTGGACTGAACAAGGAGTCCTATCGGGCTTTTTTGGCCTGTGGGACTCCTGAGCAAGCTGATGGGTGCCGGCTGGCCAAGCGGAATGCAGCTTTGGTGGTCGCTGAAGCAAAAACTCGGGCATGGGAGGAGTTCGGTGAGGCCATGGAGAATGACTTCCAGACAGCTTGGAGGAAATCCTTGTCCATCATCCGGCATCTCAGGAGGGTGAAGCAGTGCACCATCAACACTGTGTATAGTGGGATGGGGCGCTGCTGACTAAGACACGGGACGTTGTGAGTCGGTGGGGAGAATTCGAAGACCTCCTCAATTCTACCGACACGCCTTCCCATGAGGAAGCAGAGTCTGGGGTCTCTGAGGCGGGCTCTCCTATCTCTGGGGTTGTGGTCACCGTGGTGGTTTAAAAGCTCCTCGGTGTCAAGGTCCCAGGAGTGGATGAGATCCGTCCAGAGTATCTGAAGGCTCTGGATGTTGCAGTGCTGTCCTGGTTGACATGCCTCTGCAACATCGCGTGGACATCGGGGACAGTGCCTCTGGATTGGCAGACCAGGGGGGTTTGTTCCAGCTATAGGTGTATCACACTCCTCAGCCTCCCTGGTAAGGTCTATTCAGGGGTGCTGGAGAGGAGGGTCTGTCGGAAGTTGACTCTCAGATTCAGGAGGAGCAACGTGGTTTTCGTCCTGGCCGTGGAACAGTGGACCAGCTCTACACCCTCGGCAGGGTCCTTGAAGGTGCATGGGAGGTCGCCCAACCAGTCTACATGTGTTTTGTGGACTTGGAGAAGGTTTTTGACAATGTGCCTCTGGGAGTCCTGTGGGGGGAGCCCGAAGGGGGCATGTGGCAATGAAATGACCTGATTGACCGCAATAAATGCAGAGCCGCTGGATGACGTGGCTCTCGTGTCACCATGGGATCATACTTACTGGGGAGTGATCGGAAAGGAAAGAAAGGAGGGAGACTTGTTGCGTAAGGGAGTGTAGAGATTCCATGATTTCTTGAAGAGTCTTTTCTTGTCGCCCTATGTGGGCACCTTGGAGGGTGAGTGCGTGTTGTAGTGCCTCCGGGGTTGCTGGATCCAGTTGTGGCCAGAATATTCTGTCACGAACGGATGGAGATTGGACCCAAGAGCAGGCGGAGGCTGAGAGGTTGTGATGAACAGGTCATTGAAACAAAGGGAAATGTAGATGGTCCTTGAGGTCCGCTGGCGGGCTGTTGAGGCAGAGAATGCGTGGCAAGCGGTGATGAGGACAGGGGCTGGCTTGGTGGCGTGGGTACAGGAATTCACTTGCCGAGGAACACGGAGGGAATACTGAGGACAAGGAGAGACACAGAGGTCAGAAACGAGACCTGGAATTGTGCAGCTTATGTGGAGACTGGGGAGCCGTTGTATTGCTATAGAAGCTGAAATATTCTGGCGAGGATTTCCGGGATCGGGCAGGCTTAAATGCAGGTGGTAACGAGGGCTGATTGGTGACAGTTGCGTGGCCGAGGAAGGTGCTGGAAAGAGAGCGGGGAGGGAGGAGAAGGGGGGCGAGAGGGCGCAAAGCGCCACCCAGGCTCCAACAATAGTACTGCAGGGAATTGCAGTACTATTGTACTATATTTCACGCATTTTAATTCATATTGACAGTCATTTTTCAATGATCAATTTTGGGATATTTTCAAAATTCCTGGATATACAGGAGATGGTTATCTATGAAGGTTTACAATTTGACACTGATCTGAAAAAGGATTGTGCGGCCTTGGCATGGAATCTGCGCTCTAATGAGTTACATTCTACTTTCATATAAAACCTCAAAATAAGATGATCCCCTGGTTTTAGCAGTCTTAATAATTAAACATTTTTGTTCAAACATATCTCACAACGATACATCAAACGGTCATCCGTTTCAAGGTATTAAAAAGTTTCAGTTTCAAAACTGCTACAAGGTTCCATCAGCGATATGAGTAATTTTTTCATGTTAGAGTTGTCCCCTTGTCAAAACATTGGCAACTTTTATGGTACCGCGGCTTGGTAGAGGAAGGATATGCAAATGGTGCTTCCGAAGAGCGTCTGCTAGAAGAGGCAATACTTCCAATGTGATATCACCTTTAGGAAAACGGCAAACGGCTACCTAGGACAGCACTAGCCTGGGTTTTTGGTGTGGAGATTAAATTATTTATGCTCCAAATAGGAGGAACGCCACAAACCTAGAATGGTATCATTCTTTTGGAATGCAAAACAACAGTCGTTAGCATGCCTTGCAGAGTGGGCACTGTCCGTCAACATGAGTTGTTAGGTGGAAATTCCCCAAGTTGTTGTTATACGAACCTTTCAAAATAATAAATTTTAGAGCTTTAATTGCAATACCCGTGATACAGTGAAACCACAATATTTTTAATAATAATAATGACATCTTAAGACACCGTACTCACTAATTAAAGCTGAAACACTGTTGAGCTTTGGGTCATAGGAGCACTTTCCCTTCCCAGACTCCACTTTGCCAGGCTCCAAATGGAAAATTTCTTCCTGCAATTGGAAAATCAGACATAGATGGCAATAAAATCAGCACTCTTGATCTTGTCACAGTTATTCCCTTGTGTAGGGAAAATGAGGCTCCCTCCGACTCCTGTGGGACCTTTAAGGCCTGATGGGGGATGGAGTATTAGAATAATGAGTGTGCACTCACACAAAAAAAATGCAATGCAGGGTGAAAGAGGAATTTCAAATCCATCTTAAAGCTTCTGTAATGCAGAACAATGTGCTGTGTGCTGCTTTCTCTCAGCATAATTTCGTCTATGCCAAATTTTCCGGTTTCTTGATGCCTATGGTAGTACAGGTCTACTCTTGACACCTGTAATCCAGCACACTGAAAACGAGCCAAAGAAACGTTGCTTGATGGATGCCCGATGCATCCCGGCACGCCAGCACTGAAACGTGATTGCTAGGAATTTATGAGAGGGAATAATTGAATCAGAGGCATGCAATGGCATGTCCTATGGCTGCGCCTCGAAGACCAGCAAATTATGTCATATCCTCATTCTGTCATGGTCCATACCAAAGCGCAGGAAAGACTGCTAAACTCACTTCATAATATACACCCCTCTACATATTCCAACTCAAAGTTGATTAAAATCACCACTCATACAAACAAGAGCATGATGGAAGCTCACTCTCAATCATGCCACAAGTTGACATATACTTTTTTTTTTTTTTTTTAAAGGTCCAAACATTTGAGGGTTCTACAAGGACACTTGCCCTAAGTCTTTACACAACCTGCTGTAATTTACAGTATATGCTACAAGGTCCTACAAACAATAGGACAAGCAAAGTTTTTCACTCAAACTACTAGTCAAATATTTTGTGCTTAAGTCCTTGGAGAATTCAAACAGGGGAATATATTCAAATACGCGGCTCTTTTATTGCCTTTTCTGCACAGCCAGTTATGGCTACAGATGACTGGTGTTTGCTTTGAGCTAATATTGCCTGCTGGGGGAGTGGGTGAGATGCTGACGAAACCTGCTGCCACTGTGGGAGAGACTGCAAAAAATTATTGTGGAAGGTTGAGGATTGAGTGGGATTTCACAGCAACTATGCCATGCACTGAAGCCTTTGTCCTGCCAACATCATTTATAAGTTTCAGCTGGCTGAGTACATTCTATTTGAATCCAACCCTGGTGCAAATATGGCTTGTCTAAAAAAAAAAAAGAAAAAAAACAGTATGGATAGGAAAGAATGATGAGATAATGGGGTTAGCATAAAGTAATCCAATTTAAACTCAAGGATAAAAATTAGACCACAAACAAAACAAAGTGCATGAAATGGTCAAAAAGCATGCTTAGGGTTGAAAAGGTAATCATGTGATGGCCAGAAACAAAGGAATGGCACATGTAGCTTGTGATTATGATCCCAAGCAGCATGCAGGCCTGCGGTGCAAACAGGGCTGACATCACACCTTTAGTCCAAGTGTCTCATGTACAGTGCTGGGTTCAGCTGCACGATTAGCTCTTCCTCTGGCCTGGGCCATCTGTAGATACATGGGTGTCTAAAACAGGAGATAGCAACATAGTCTGGGTGTTATGGCACTGAATTGGAAAGGGTCTGGGAACCTCTTTAGAGATTGTTTGTGGAAATGATTAGAGGCTTCCCGTTTTATAAATTACAACAATGTACTTGCATGAGAAAAGAGTGATATGAAAAGATTTTACTGTGTATTTCTTCAATTAATTTCATGAAATGTAGTTTGAGGTTCTCTCAAAGACCAGATACCTGGAAATCTGTTAACAAAGCCATGCACTGTGCCTTAATTACAGGACAATGGTCCGTCTTGAAATTTGTATACATACATACACCCATACACACACACCCACATCCCCCACAACCCCAACCCCCACCCCCTTCCACACACACACACACATATACACCCACACGTATACATGCAAATTCTTTGCTTGGCTGAAAATTGGGCTCATGGGATAGCTCAGATATGTGTAATATGTGTGAAAATGACAACATTCTCATTAACGGACAAAATCGTGACCTTTCCAGTGGCACACCATAATGGGAGCTCACACTTCCAATTATACAAGTTCTCACATAGTGGGGTCTGCCAGAGGTTCTGGATGGAATAGTGAAATGTGGATAGCTTGGTGACCGAAAGGATGGGAGACCTTTGCTAGAAGAGGTCATATAGAAACCAGATGCAATAAGGAACTCATAAAAGCCACACTTGTTGCTGCATATTGTGCACACTCTACTCTCTAATCAACTCTCGAGGGATGCCCCAGTAGTGAATTACCTCTAATATGATCTTTTTATTGAAGGCCCATGGTCATCATTGGGAAAAAAGTGCAATACGGAAAGAAGAATGAGGTTTTAAAGTGAAGGAACAGGGAAGTTATAATTGCTGGCTTGGTTTAGGAAATTCAAGTGGTGCCATTCAAGGCTGAGGCTAAACAGAGTGTCTTTAACAGCTCATTTGGGACAACAGCTGTTTGTGAGTAAATCTGTGGTACCTGCTTACAGGCAGTGTACCACAAACTGTTTAAATAGTGTTGGAAAATCATTCGATAACACATAAGTACCCTAGCAAGAGTTGGGTTGAGAGTATAATCTTAGGTAAGATAATACTGAGGCTACAAACTGTCCACGATGATTGGAGAAAGATGTTTTTATTGTTGTTGCATTCCTGGCCAGTAGTTACCACAAGTAAATTCTTACCTGAGATTTATGCCCCCGGTTGACAAAGGTACAGACTGGATTGTAAGCGCCTGTCCCACAGACATACAGCTGTGTTCTGTTCCATGGCTCAATCAAGCGGATGAAGTTAGCACACTCTTCCTGGAGAGATTAAGAACATACCAAAATTGTTTCAAAATAGCAAAAAAACAAAACAAAACAAAAAAACCTCATTTTTATTCTTCCAGCCATGCAAAAATACAAATAAACTTCTAAATATCTATAATGCCACCCTAGATGGATGGATGTAAAGGTATCTTATTTTTATGCGTTTGTCCACAGCCCAAAGATGAGTGTCATTTGAATGTTTTTCAAATTCCATCCATCCATCCATCAATTTTCTGAGCCGCTTAGAGTCTTCAATGAATGCATGTTTTTGGGGTGTGGGAGGAAACCGGAGTGCCCGGAGAAAACCCACACAGGCACGGGGAGAACATGCAAACTCCACACAGGTGGGGCCGGGGATTGAACCCGGGTCCTCAGAACTGTGAGGCTGACACTCTAACCAGTCGGCCACCGTGCCGCCTTTTCAAATTCCAGTGATGTAAAATTATATTTGGGGTAACTGCACACTTTTAACTGAACACATATTCATATAAAGGCTGTCTAGCCCATGGAAGTAATCCAAATCTAATGACTTGTGTTGTGACTATAGGTATGCTGTCAACAGGCGTACTTACATTGGCGTCTTTCCCACTTACGAGGCATTCCATCTTTCTTCGTTCAGACACTGGCCAGTGGATCTATGAGCAGGAAAATGTTTAATATTCGCAAACTTTTACACGTCGCTTGCATCTATGGGCGTTTCAGTCGAAATTTGCGGTGGACGTCCACCAAGGCTAATATTAGTCCAGTAGGAATTGTCCCAGCCTTTTCATGACTCACAACAGGAAAAGTGAATGTAAAAAAAATAATAATAATTATATTTCAGCTAACACAAATGGCTGCTGCTGGTGCATTGGAGCAGTACATGTTGCCGTGAGGGCAGCTGTGAGAGTTGAAGTAACACGACTTGCTTCATTTCAATGTTACAAAGACGGTGAGGGGGAATGCGTGAGAGGAAAAAAAAGAGTTCTTACAATATGAGGATCCTTGTTTATGTCATGGAGATCCAGGGACAGGATATGGTCCTTGCTACCAATGTACATGCGGTCATAGTCCTCATCCATCCGCAAGATCCGGTAATCAGATGTGTTGAGGAGGTAGGCAAAATGATGAGCAGTACCAGTAGATCTCAGCTCTGTATGGAGGAAGAAACACTGTGTTCCCATTTTTCAAAAAAGTGGTGCACATGCATTCCAAACATTCTTCATGGCACTTCCACATATCCGTTTGGAGCTATCACACTGATGTAACTTAACCCCGTGCATTAGGAAGATGTGCTACTGAGCATCTGTCACAAGGTGTTGATGGCTTAATACCACCTGAGTGGATCTGAAGATCTGGAAAGTCTTTCATCAAAGGTTGTCTATGACTTCCATGAAAGAGACATTGTCAGATAAAATCCTACAATGACATATCACATGTAAGCCCCTTACATACTGGTCATCTTCGCAGTCTTTTTCGTGTGTAAGGTACCAATGTGGAATTGGGGGTTGATGTTGACACGCGAATATGCCATCTTCCGAGGTAGTATGAGAGGCGTAACACCAACAGGGTGTAAGACGAGTGTGAAGTTTTACACTTGAGACTCACTGCTCGCACATGTAGCACTGGAATCGCCAAGCATTTACTAATCTGAATGTGCAAAGCACACACACACTTCGGACTAGTCAAGCGCATAAAGTGTTGATAGTGGGTTTAGGCATCTTCATTTCTACTGAACACAATGTTGTGAAGGTCAGCCTGGAGTGTGCCTTTGGTAACACAATGCAGTAAACATGTCCTCTCCTGTTGAGAGTAACCCAATCTTCCAACAGCTATCTGTTGAAGTGTTTGTTTGATACGGTCTTCTGGGTTCAGCAACCTCCTACAAGCAAAGCAAGGAGACCATGCCACACCATGGGCAAACACACTCCTTGACAATCAATAGGGGAGAGGCATTAGTGGTTAGAATTTGCATACTGTTGGACAAACACAGAGGTTCCTCTGGAACTGGCTGGAAGGTCTATTTCTGTTTCGCCTTCATTCTACAGACAACATCAAGTTGAAAGAGAGAACTACACTTGAGGTTACCCAGAATCCGGTTTTGTTGATTTAAGAACCAAAATTGTGGTAGAAGGAAAACAGAGGATTAGCTGTCAAATAAAGTTAGCTTTCTTGGACCATTATATGTAAAGCATCAAAAAGACATGCGACAAAATAATTAATTAAAAACTGTGATCTCAACTATTATAATGATTTTCATAAGCTTTAAAAGACTGGCCATGTATTTTGCATGAGATGATTTGCATGACAATTTGGGAAACATACTATTTAACTGTCAAAATGTCCACGATTGTGTCTTAAAATAAAGACCTTTGTGACCATTGTGATACCTTTACAAAGTGACTCATCATGGAAGCTGATATCACTCGGTTTTTTGTTTTGTTTGTGTTTTTAGCCAAAAGTAAATTTGAAAGGTTTACACCAATAAGCAAACATTTTAAAAAAAATTACATTTGCTATATTTGGGAGGATTGATTTCATAACAGTGCCCACCAAGGGAATGTTTACATGTCAGCCAAGTGATGGACAGCTGTCAAAGCCTTGTGCAGTGGAACTCAAACATATGGCCTGACCCTGTGATTATTTGTGTTGGAGACTTAAAGTTGAATGATGAGTCCCAATGCACTCAGTCAAGCTGCAGTGTTTGTGTCTCTATGTGTGTATGACTAAGAGCACAATGGGTGCACACATATTGCACATGCACACACATTCTGAGGGCCAGTCAAAGTCCTTCCTGAAGCAGGTTTTCAGCAACTCTTCAGTATGTTTATTGTAGCTGGATGGGACCTTCTGCCAGCTGAGGCGGGAATGTGACCAGTATATAGCAACAACTCCCTGTACAGAGAACTACACGTTCTCAAACTCATCTGATGAATACATTATATGGTGTGGTCTTAATGTACTACACAGCATGTCAAGATTGGCGTCTGACTGTATTCTCTATTTCTTATGTACAGTCAATAACTATAGGATTTGAACACCTACAGTATGAGGTGATGGTGTTGTTGAGGAAATCTAAGCCTCCGCGGAAACTTTGCTCTTTCATTACTGTGAATGACTCAGAGCTTAAGTCTTTGACACTGTTCAGACCTGACATTAATGTGCATCTCACGTTATCCGATTACAAGTGGACGCGTTAGCTCACGCCTGGCATTTGAGTACAACTAAACACGTGCCTCTCGTGACCACTTGTGAGTAGATGTCACTCCCCTGCTCTATTAAAATAAACACTGACATCATTTATTTTTACATGTGAAGACAGAACTGTGATTTTATTCAGCAGAACGCAGTACCGGACTTCTCCTTCCTTGTTTGACAAGGTTTTTAAAAGTGGCTTTCAATACATCCATGAAGGGTCCACTAATATGCACCATTTTAATATTAAATGGATAAAGCATGTGTTCTTTTGTACACGTGTACATATCAAGATTGCTTTGGAGCCAGAGAAATAGACTTTGGAAAACTGGTCTGTAAGAAGAATTTTTTGAAGACGCGAAAAACAGAAGACGTGTTTATGTAAAGTGTTTAGTCTGGGAATGCTTACGTCACAGCCAAAAAAACAATGGCGGACCCAGAACTGGTGTTGCAGTTCTGCTCCTTAAGATAATTGATTTGATAACACTTCCCTTCAGCAACATGTACACACTAGTGACTACACCAGTAGTGTGTCCAGGGAGAGCTGCATTACATTAACTGCATGCAGAAAACCCACCACAACAACATACAACAACATATACATATATCCATTTTCTGAGCCGCTTCTCCTCACTAGGGTCGCGGGGGTGCTGGAGCCTATCCCAGCTGTCATCGGGCAGGAGGCAGGGTACACCCTGAACTGGTTGCCAGCCAATCGCAGGGCACATAGAAACAAACAACCATTCGTGCTCACAGTCATGCCTACGGGCAATTTAGAGTCTCCAATTAATGCATGTTTTTGGGATGTGGGAAGAAACCGGAGTGCCCGGAGAAAACCCACGCAGGCACGGGGAGAACATGCAAACTCCACACAGGCGGGGCCGGGGATTGAACCCGGGTCCTCAGAACTGTGAGGCTGACGCTCTAACAACAACAACATATAGTTAATGATAAGTCAAGGTGTTTCATTCATCTACGTTGTCTGTTTTATAATAATGATAATAATAATAATAATAATAAGAAGAAGACCCTCCTTGAGCTTTCACCTTATCGTGGTGGAGGGGTTTGTGTGTCCCAATAATCCTAGGGGCTAAATTGTCTGGGGATTCACGCTCCTGGTAGGGTCATCCATGGCAAACAGGTCCTAGGTGAGGGACCAGACCAAGCACAGCTTCAAAAACCCCTATGACAAACAAAATAAATGGATATAGTTTTCCCTTCCCCGGATGCGGGTCACCGGGGCCCCCCTCCAGGCCTGAAGGTGGGCTCGAAGGCGAGCGCCTGATGGCGGGGCCTGCACCCATTGGGCTTGGCCGGGCACAGCCCGAAAGGGCAACGTGGGTCCCCCTTCCCGTGGGCTCACCACCTATGGGAGGGGCCATAGCGGTTGGGTGCATTGTGAGCTGGGCGGTGGCCAAAGGCGGGGACCTTGGCGATCCGATCCCTGGCTACAGAAACTGGCTCTAGGGACGTGGAATGTCACCTCTCTGGCAGGGAAGGACCCTGAGCTGGTGTGTGAGGTCAAGAAGTTCCGACTAGATATAGTCGGGCTCGCCTCCACACACGGCTTGGGCTCTAGTACCAGTCCTCTCGAGAGGGGTTGGACTCTCTTCCACTCTTGCCCACGGTGAGAGGCGCCAAGCAGGTGTGGGTATAATTATTGCCCACCTGCTCGGCGCCTGTATATTGGGGTTCACCCCGATAGACGAGAGGGTAGTCTCCCTCCGCCTTTGGGTGGGGGGACGGGTCCTGTCTGCTGTTTGTGTCAGGAACCGCACCAAACAGGACTTCAGAGTACCCACCCTTTTTGGAGTCCTTGGAGGGGGTGTGTTGGAGAGCACTCCCGCTGGGGACTCCATCGTTCTGCTAGGGGACTTCAATACTCACGTGGGCAATGACAGTGAGACCTGGAAGGGCGTGATTGGGAGGAACGCTTCCCCCCCGGATCAGAACCCGAGTGGTGTTCTGTTATCGGACTCCTGTGCTCACCACGGATTGTCCATAACGAACACCATGTTCAAGCATAAGGGTGTCCATACGTGCACTTGGCACCAGGACACCCTAGGTCGCAGTTCGATGATCGACTTTGTGGTTGTGTCATCGGACTTGCGGCCGCATGTCTTGGACACTCGGGTGAAGAGAGGGGCGGAGCTGTCGACTAATCACCACCCGGTGGTGAGTTGTGAGGGTCTGCTGGGAAGGACTGGCAGAATCCCCTGTCAGAAGGAGTTTCAACTCCCACCTCCGGCAGAACTTCACCCACGTCTCATGGGAGGCGGACATTGAGTCCAAGTGGAACATGTTCCACGCCTCCATTCCACGTAGCCGACCGGAGCTTTGGCCGTAAGGTAGTCGGTGCCTGTCGTGGCGGCAATCCCAGGACCCGTTGGTGGACACCAGTGCTGAGGGATGCCGTCAAACTGAAGGAGTCCTATCGGGCCTTTTTGCCCTGTGGGACTCCTGAGGCAGCTGATGGGTAACGGCTGGCCAAGCGGAATGCAGCTTGGGGTGGTCGCTGAGGCAAAAACTCGGATGTGGGAGGAGTTCGGTGAGGCCATGGAGAACCATTTAAGAATGGCTTCGAGGAAATTCTAGTCCACCATCCAGTGTCGCAGGAGGGGGAAGCAGTGAACCATCAACACTGGAGATGGGGCACTGCTGACCTCGACTCGGGACGTTGTGAGTCGGTTGGCAGACTAGGGTGGTGGTCCCCCTTTTTAAAAAGGGAGGACCAGAGGGTGTGTTCCAACTACATGGGGATCACATTCCTCAGCCTCCCTGGTATGGCCAGGGGTGCTGGTGAGGAGGGTCTGTCGGAAAGTTGAATCTCCGATTCAGGAAGAGCAGTGTGGTTTTCGTCCTGGCCGTGGAACAGGGCACCAGCGATTCTTTTCATAACTTTTATGGACAGAATTTCTAGGCGCAGCCAAGGCATAGAGGGGGTCGAGGTTTGGTGGCCTCAGTATTGCATCTCTGCTTTTTGCAGATAATGTGGTTCTGTTGGCTTTATCAAGCCGTGACCTCCAACTCTTACTGGACTGGTTCGCAGCCAAGTGTGAAGCGGCTGGGATGAGAATCATCATCTCCAAATCTGAGAGCATTGTCTGCAGTCAGAAAAGGATGGAGTGCCCTTTCCAAGTTGGGGATGAGATCCTGCCCTAAGTGGAGGAGTTCAAGCATCTTGGGCTCTTGTTCACGGGTGAGGGAAGAATGGAATGGGAGATCGACAGGCGGATCGGTGCAGCGTCTGCAGTGATGCAGTCTTTGTATCGGTCCATTGTAGTGAAGAAGGAGCGAAGCTCTCAATTTACCGGTTGAGTTACATTGCTACCCTCACCTATGATCACAAGCTGTGGGTCGTGACCGAAAGAACAAGATCCCGGATAGAAGCGGCCGAAATGAGTTTGCTCCGTAGGGTGTCTGGGCTCTCCCTTTTAAATAGGGTGAGAAGCTCAGTCGTCCGGGAGGATCTCAGAGTAGAGCCGCTGCTCCTCCACATCGAGAGGAGCCAGATGAGGTGGCTGGGGCATCTGATTTGGATGTGTGAGGTGTTCTCGGTAAGTCCCACTGGGAGGAGACCCCAGGACGACCGAGGACACGCTGGAGAGACTATGTCTTCCGGCTGGCCTGGGAACGCCTCGGTGTCTGGCCGGAAGAGCAGGATGAAGTCTCTGGGGAGAGGGAAGTCTGAGCTTCCCTGCTAAAGCTACTGCCACCCCGACCCGACCTCGGATAAGTAGAAGAAAATGGATGGGGGATGGATGATAATAATAATAATAATAATAAGAAGAAGAAGAAGAAGAAGAAGAAGAAGAAGAATGGATTTTATTTGTAAGTGCCTTTCATGACCCTGAAGGACACGGCACATAAAAAGCAACAATAAAAAACTGAATTATGCGGACAAACAAAACAAAAACAGGGCAGTGGAGTTCCAGTCGGTAGGCGGTCTTCAACAGGTGGGTTTTTAGTTTCGTTTTAAAAGTGTTCAAAGAACCTGAGTTGCAGAGGTTTGTGGCAAAGAGTTCCAGAGCTGCTGAGCAGAGCGACTGAACCTAGAACCTAGAAAATTCAATTTTTTTTCAGTATTGTTTCTTTTTTTTTTTTTTTTTTTATTAATTCAAATTCACGTAATTCATGTCTAATGAATAGCTTGAAAAGGTACAAACTAAGATAAGTGGCAAACTTCCAGAGGTTGTAAAAACTACGCAAGGTTGCCGAAAACTGAAAATTAATGCACTTTTCAGAATTCACAGTCCACGGACTTTAACTTAAAACTGGACAAAAGAATAAAGAAACAAAAGAAACACAACCTATAAGTGCCACACAATTATGGGAATTTCCACAACAGAGTTGGGAAGAATTTTTTGCCAAATATTAGCGTTCCATTTTAGAGAGCCACATGGGTGTTCAGCTGTTATATACGCGATGAGTCAAAGGTTTAGAATACATTTTTGTTTGTAGATTGAGTCCATAATCTCTTTTGTAACTTGAATAGTTTGTTCAGGTCGTTCATTTCAGGGTGAAGTGAGAAGTTGAACTGCGTAAATTTCAATTTAAAAAAAGATGGAAAAATTGGGGTTTTCTAAAACTTTAATAGCAAACTGTCCATCAACTAACTGCAGGGTACGATAATACAAAGTCTGGTAGTATATTTTTTACTCTCTTTATGGGGGGGGATTGCTTTCTTCAAACTCCGTCCTCGGCCGTTGTGGGAAATTGGGAGAGCAGTAGTTCATGTCATGCAGGAGCCATCCAACGCGCCCACCACCAGAAAATGTGGTTTTCAAGACAGCTTTCAATTGAGGGTGAAAAGACTGTTGTTATTCTTGATCCCTGGGGTATTTTGACAAAAGCATGTCAGAAACATGTTCGGCACCATAACTGTATCATTTGTGGAAAAACTCTGATAGTATCTCCTTTAAAGGAGCCAATTATTCTGTGTACGGTTTGGTAAACGTTGTTAGGTCTACACCCACACAGGGGAGCTTTGTCTCGTGAACTGACCAATTCCCTCTATAGTGCTATTAGTGGTGAAAGAAAGGGGAGGGAATAAGATCCTTGCACTCAGCATTACTTCAAGTCATGCAACTGTGCACTGATACTTGTGTGGTGTGCAGGTGGCAGACACAAGCTCTGTCTAAGGTTTAAAAAACAATAATAAAAGCATCCAGACTACTCAGTCTGCTGAGCACAGACAAGAGTTCTCCAGATTCAAGGGGCAGTTTAGAAAGATGAGTTCTAAAGATATAGTAGTTTCATTTCAACTGCTACAAACGAGACATGGGTCCCCACGTAAAACTTAAGCCTGCCGCACACCGAGCGATGCGGTCAAACCCAACTTAACTCTCACGCAGTGTTTGGGTTTCAGCAGCTATATTTCAGGAGTGGGCGATGGTAGACCACTTGTTTCGCGCCAATTCCAATTTCGTCAGTGCACGGCATCCCAATGTCGCAGATTAAACAGCCAATTAAAATGCACATTGGCTTTTACACACACACAAATACGTTTCCGGGTTTTAAGCTAGCGAGACCCAGCAGGCCCTCACGTTGCCACTATTCCATACTGTACAAATACAGTTTATATTGTTCATATTAGGGGTGTAGGGATACAGTCATTCTATCAATGCATCGATATGAGCTCGGCAAGTTGGCATCTCGGACGACATAAATCAATTTAAAATAGTTTTAAAATATAATCAATCGATTGTATTAATACTAGGAAATAACATTGGATTTAAGCATGGCAGACTTTAAATGGATGTGTGTTTGTTGTTTTTTTTATTTCACAGGCACATTGGTTATATTCCATCCATCCATTTTCTGAGCCGCTTCTCCTCACTAGGGTCGCGGGCGTGCTGGAGCCTATCCCAGCTGTCATCGGGCAGGAGGCGGGGTACACCCTGAACTGGTTGCCAGCCAATCGCAGGGCACATAGAAACAAACAACCATTCACACTCACAGTCATGCCTACGGGCAATTTAGAGTCTCCAATTAATGCATGTTTTTGGGATGTGGGAGGAAACCGGAGTGCCCGGAGAAAACCCACGCAGGCACGGGGAGAACATGCAAACTCCACACAGACGGGGCCGGGGATTGAACCCAGGTCCTCAGAACTGTGAGGCTGACGCTCTAACCAGTCGGGCCACCATGCCGCACATTGGTTATATGTTTGGCTAAAAAGTTACTGAATCAATTGTCAGCCACTTCATCGTTTTGGTTCGTATCGTTCTCAATGAACTTATATTGTCCTTGAATAAAATTGGCAATTACGAATCATGATACAAATTGAATCATTGTTAAAATAAATTATTACACCCCTACAGTATACATACTGTATGCTGTTTTACAACAATGTTTCACTATATTTATTATTTCATATGTACCTGTGAATGAGCTAGTGAAGCGTGCAGTCTCACGGAAATGCACGCAAGTGATGTACAGAGCATGCCAGGCATAGTCAGTAAATGGGGGCGAGGCAGTCTGTCAAAATATCCCCACTCTCTCCTTTACTCTCACCCACTTCATCTATTTGTGGCAACCCGCTTCTTCCTTGACCATCACTCTGTGGTTTTATGGTTTAATAAAAGTGATACAGTACAATATATTGTCAGTGGAGCAGCAAAATCCAGCGGGTCGGTAGATTTGTAGGGCTCAATGTGGGCATGTGAGTTGCCAACTGTCACTTTTTTTTTTTTTTTTTTTTTGCAATGGTGCAGTCCAGTGGCATTCAGCCGCATCACGCATGTGCAGTGGGCCCTCAGGGAGCCTAATTGACATACTGACTATAGCAATGTCCAAGAGAGATGTTGCCCGTGAACTGAGTGTTTATTTCTCTACCATAAGCAGTCTCCAAAGGCATTTCAGAGAATTTGGTAGTACATCTAATTGTGCTCACACTACAACAGCCAGGACCTCCACATCCAGCATCTTTACCTCCAAGATCGTCTGAGACAAGCCACCCTAACAGCTGTTGCAACAACTGGTTTTGCATTACAACTACACATTACAATACAAAAAAAGGAAGGATTTTAGAGGGGCCTTTTTTTCTGGGCAGTCTATGGAACACCGAGGCAACAATTATGCTGTCCAATCAGCATCTTGATATGTCACACGTGAAGTGAACTGCTAATTTACACTTTTGTGTATATAAAAAAGTGGAAGATCTTTTGAGTTCCGCTCATGAAAAATGGGAGCAAAAACACAAGTGCGTAGGTATGGAGGGTGGGGCGGGCTTGAAGCCATGCAGCTCACATTTACTACAAGACTGATATGGATCGTCGAGGAAATATTGTAGGAGCAAGCTCAAGCCTTTGGACTTGTTTCTGTTTTAACACTGAAAATACCAGTCTGTGAAAATGGTTGATAAATATGTGCATGTTAAGTGTTCACTCTGGGCATGTGTGAGTATGTCACAACTGAGGATTAAATCAACAATTCTGTCTATTTAAATGTTTTAGTAATTAAGTGATAGAAATACCTTAACTAACCCCGAGCACATCACATATTTGTTAGTCAACCTGAACTGTGTCCTCAGGCAGTTTCCAACATTTTAAGGAGCGTTACATCACACAATAGAAGGGCAGGAGCAATAATTAGGGTGCTTAAGAGGGGTGGGAATGGTGTCATGCTCTCACACATCAAAGGAAGCCTGTGTCAGGATTCTCCACCAAATATTTTCAGTGTTCAAGTAAAAAAAAAAAAAAAAAAAAACAATATAGCAAATATATTGTTAAAATATATATATATGCAGCAATGATGGAATTACCTCTAGAATGTTGAAAATTGGGTCAACACTAAAGTTGGCAAAGTGTCTTTGGTGAAATGCATTATGTTTGCAAGAATCAGGCACAGACAACACATAGTTGGACATTCACAGATTTTGCCAGATCGAATTATCTTAAATCTAACCACAACCGTAAATCCAATATCTTTTTTTTTTCGTCCCATGGAAATATTTAATAGTGCGTAGGACAAAACTGAAACCAACATTTAAAGAAGGGCATCTAGCTCAACTCCCTTGACGTACACTCAGCCTCATAACTGAGACACCCTTGAAAAAGGTCATCGGTAATGCTTGGTTGATTTCATCCACTTTTTCCACCCTTCTCTGTGAAGTCTGATTGAGATTGGCTCTTTGGGCAAAATACACTATTTCTGTCTCCGCTACTCAAGATGGCCATGATGTTCTGTCAGCTTTAGCACCACAGGTTGACAAGGAAGAGGAGCATGTTTCAACTTAATCGAAAAGGGATAACTTTCCAGCTGTTTAGAACCCTATCTTTTTGCGCAGAAAAGATCTACCTTGGCACGTGGTTACAGTGGCACTCAAAGGTATGTGAACATTAGACACGACTACAAAGTTCCTTTTAGGGGTGTCACAATTAATCGATTAATCGACAACTAAATAATCAGCACATTAATCAACAACAACAACTCTGATTTCAGGCTCTCAACAGTAAATATTATCTGGATTTCTGTAGTCCTTCATGAGAGCAGACTGATTATCTTTTGTGTTATAATGTCAAAATAAGACAATTGCTAGCATCTGCTTTTACTTACGACTGGAAACAATACCTTTTTCCTATTTCTGATGGATGCCACTGACTTTTAATCCAAGCCACAACTAAAGGAGATGACACAGTGCTGATTAAACCTATCAGCTCCTCTAACATCTTGCTGTATTTGTCAGTATTTGATTTTTTTATTTAGTGAACGCCCGATTCATTTCCCGCGCTGCCCCATTTGGTGGCGCACCGAGAATGATGCAGCGTAAATGACGGGACAGAAATGACGCATTTTACCAAGCGTTGGGAGGAGCGTTTCACCTTGTCTTTTGTAAAAAGCTCAGGAAACATTATTTTGCATTTCTGTAGCATAAAATAATCATACAATACTTACTGTGTTAACGAAAACAATAAAAATAATAATTGCAACTTAAGCGGAAAAAAAAGAAAAAAACACTTTCCAAGGGTCTCTTTGCTGCCCAACAAGGTTTTTAAAGTACAGGTAAAGTAAAGGTACATTAAATACATGCACCGAACAATGCATGCACAAACGCAGCAATATTAGGGAATTACGTACTCTGTCTGCATTGTACTGCTTGGGATATCTCTGTCTGACATCTTCATCACAAATGAAGACACGCTTCAATGATAAAAGAAAACAATAACATCCATCTGCTGGATGGATGTTATTGTTTTGAAAATCCACACGTCTTCCTGAAGACCCCTTAGCTGCCCAACAAGGTGCATGACGTAAAATAAGCAAAGCTCAGTAACATCCGAGCAATGGGTGCACAAAACAGCAATTATAGTGAATTTACAACAATTGCCTCTTCTAAATAATCTCTTTTGCCCCTCTGGCTATCCTTCCAAATAGAATAAAAATGTTGTAGAATATTCACATACAAGGGGTCCCCTACGTCATATCTAAACGACGGTTTCTGTTGTTGTAATACTGAATTCCAGCCAAGTGGGCGACAGAATTTATAGCTTTAAGCATGAATAGTCAGTTTACTCTTATGATGACATTTATCGTTACTTGCAGCCTTAGTAGAAATAACCTGTAATTGACATGTAGTTCAACCTGAAGCAGCCTCAGAAATGTACTGTACACGTATAACTAGTAGCCCTTCAGTAGCAGTCATTCTTCTATCTACAGCAAAACCTCAAGAACAACCACAAGAACGGGCGGCTGTGACTCAGTAGGTAGAGCGGGTTGTCCAGTGACCGAAGGCTGTTGGTTCGAATCCCGGCTCTGACTGTCCGCATGTCGAAGTGTCCTTGGGCAGGACACTGAACCCTAATTTGCCCCCAGTGGGCCTGGCAGTGCCTTGCATGGCAGCAGCCGGCCATTGGTGTATGATTGTGTGTGTGAATGGGTGAATGTGAGGTTTTGTAAAGCGCTTTCGGCACTGTGATAGTGTAGATTAAGCTCTATATAAGTGCAGTCCATTTACCATTTAACCTACGATCACATTTAACGGATGGAAGTTAAAAGGTCTGCATGAGGCTTATCTTCTCCTCGTATCAACCAGATTACAAAGCCGTCAGCAAAAGCAAGCAGCACCAGAAGTTGTATTAATTGTAACATGCTACTAAATTCAGAGAGGTGTTATATTCTAAAATTGTTGGTCTTGCTTAATAATGTACCTTTTTAGTTGTATTCTGTGTTAAAAATAAATAAATTATATATATATATATATATATATATATATATATATATATATATATATCACAGGAATACATTTCAAAATATGTGGCTTTCAGGGCTCTCATAGACAAGAAGCTTTGCGACCCCTGTGCTAGAATGGAAAAACAATGTCAGGAAAGGTCTATTACAACAGCAAAAAAAAAAAAAAAAAAAAAATGTAAGGTTAATCAGAGGCAGTTTAAATGGTGGCAGGTGTGTGGTGACTACCAGTAAACATTAGTTTGAATGTGATTGGTTAATTCTGAACATAGACACATCCCCAATTATAAGACGGTGTGTGCAGTTGTGCAACCACATTATCTTTGTTAATTTTACTGCTCTTCTTGAAAAAAAAAAAAAAAATATATATATATATATATATATATATATATATTTATTTATTTATTTGTTTGTTCTCCAATTGAGTTCTGCAGATAATAGGTCACAATGGGCATGGTTGGAAAGGTTTGGAAATTATTTATCCATCCATCTTCTACCGCTTATCCGAGGTCGGGTCACGGGGGCAGTAGCTTTAGCAGGGACGCCCAGACTTCCCTTTCCCCAGCCACTTCATCCATCTCTTCCGGGGGGATCCCGAGGCGTTCCCAGGCCATCCGAGAGACGTCGTCTCTCCAGCGTGTCCTGGGTCGTCCCCGGGGTCTCCTCCCGGTGGGACGTGCCCGGAACACCTCACCGGGGAGGCGTCCGGGAGGCATCCGAATCAGATGCCCCAGCCACCTCATCTGGCTCCTCTCGATGTGAAGGAGCAACGGCTCTACTCTGAGATCCTCCCGGATAACCGAGCTTCTCACCCTATCTCTAAGGGAGAGCCCGGACACCCTGCGGAGGAAACTCATTTCGGCCGCTTGTATCCGGGATCTCGTTCTTTCGGTCACGACCCACAGCTCGTGACCATAGGTGAGGGTAGGAACGTAGATCGACCGGTAAATCGAGAGCTTCGCCTTTTGGCTTAGCTCCTTCTTCACCACAACGGATCGATACAAAATCTGCATCACTGCAGATGCTGCACCGATCCGTTTGTCAATCTCCCGTTCCATTCTTCCCTCACTCGTGAACAAGACCCCAAGATACTTGAACTCCTCCACTTGGGGCAGGATCTCATCCCCGACCTGGAGAGGGCATGCCACCCCTTTTCCGACTGAGGACCATGGTCTCAGATTTGGAGGTGCTGATTCTCATGCCAGCCGCTTCACACTCGGCTGCGAACTGCTCCAATGAGAGTTGGAGGTCACGGCTTGATGAAGCCAACAGAACCACATCATCTGCAAAAAGCAGAGATGCAATACTGAGGCCACCAAAACTCCCGAAGCACCCCCCACAGGACTACCCGAGGTACACGGTCGAACGCCTTCTCCAAGTCCACAAAACACATGTAGACTGTTTGGGCGAACTCCCATGCACCCTCGAGGACCCCGCCAAGGGTGTAGAGCTGGTCCACTGTTCCAGGACGAAAACCACAATGCTCCTCCTGAATCTGGGATTCAACTTCCCGACGGACCCTCCTCTCCAGCACCCCTGAATAGACCTTACCAGGGAGGCTGAGGAGTGTGATCCCCCTGTAGTTGGAACACACCCTCCGGTCCCCCTTCTTAGAAAGGGGGACCACCACCCCATTCTGCCAATCCAGAGGGACTGTCCCCGATGTCCACGCGATGTTGCAGAGGCATGTCAACCAGGACAGCCCTACAACATCCAGAGCCTTGAGGAACTCCTGGCGAATCTCATCCACCCCCGGGGCCTTGCCACCGAGGAGCTTTTTAACCACCTTGGTGACCTCAACCCCAGAGACAGGAGAGCCCGCCTCAGAGAACCCAGACTCTGCTCCCTCATGGGAAGGCGTGTCGGTGGAATTGAGGAGGTCTTCGAAGTATTCTCCCCACCGGCTCACAACGTCCCGAGTCGAGGTCAGCAGCGCCCCATCCCCACTATACACAGTGTTGATGGTGCACTGCTTTCCCCTCCTGAGACGTCGAATGGTGGACCAGAATTTCCTCTAAGCCGTTATTTATCCTGGTCTAATTTTTTACACCGCGAAAACAAGTCATTTGAACAGTGTAGACTTTTATATCAACTGTATGTCTTTCTATCCATATGCTTTAAAAAGCGTACTTGTTTCGGCTGATTTAGCAAATATTTATTTCCTTATCATCCAATCCAGTGTTTCCCAACATTTATTGAGCCAAGGCACCTATGTTACATGAGAAAATTTTCATGGCACAACACGAAACTACAATGTCACAAAAAGTATGAAAGAAAGCTGATATACTCACAGGAAACTGTGATTTATTGTATTTTATGCATGGCAATAGGTCAATACACTGGTTTATTTTCCCTTCTGCCACTGAATGGAAGAGCATTTAATTGTTCTGCTTGTCATTACACATCGCTGGCATCGATGAACAAAGCTTTATTACTAGTTAATAAATAATACCGTTTGGACAAATTTGGTGGCATTGGAAAATTTCCCGCGACACCCCAGATTATCTCTCACTGCACACTATTACTCAATTACTGAATGCAATCGCTTGGTTTTCTTTCGTGCATGGAAATGTAGAGACCAGGGGTGGGCAAACGTTTTGGCTCAGGGGCCACATTGACTTTTAAAATTTGACACGCGGGCCAATCCAGGACCAGATGCTTACATATAAAAAATAAACCAAAAAAAGACATTGGAGTGTTAATACTTAGATTTACTTTTAATGGGAACAGTGTTGTTTTGTTGATCACCTTTTTTTGCCAGTGCTGGTGTTAGTTTTGTTGTGGCAATTCTCAGAACACATCTGAGGTGTTCATCACTCAGCTGGGATCTGAAGGCTGTTTTCTTGGTGTTCATCACACGAAAAGTCTGTTCACACACATATGTAGAGCCAAACACCACCAGCATCCTCTGTGCCATCTTCTGGATTTTTTGAATTTTTACTGCGCTTAAATGAAGCAGAAAACTCATCCAGTTTGAGAGTTGAACTTCTCTTTTAAGACAGTATCACATTGGAGATCAATCAGTTCCATCTGGAGCTCCCATGGCGCTGTTTCAGGGTCTTGTGTGAGTGAATTTTGGATGGCAGTTTGTCAGATAAAGGTTTTTTGCTGAACCTGCAAGCTTGACTTTAACCGCTGAGCCGGAGCCATCAGTTCCTGTGTTGATTGGCTGTTAGCATAATCAGCATGCTTGGTAGAAAAGTGACGGCTGATGTTACATTCCTCTAAAGCTGTAATGGTTTTTTAACAAATTAGACATACAGCCTTTGACCGGACTTCAGTGAAAAAGTATTTAGTAGTCAATTATATATTAAACATTCGGCACTCACTGTCGACTTTTTCTTTGGCCACTTCATGGTTGAAGAAGGGCTCAGCGCAGTAGCAGAGTAAAAACAGAACAGCCAAAGTCAAGTCAATGTATCACTGTACCTACTGCACTACCTGGTGGAACCACTGGGCATTACAGCACAACCTGGTGGAACCACTTGGCAGTACAGGACAAGGTCAAATGAATGTAGTCATGATTTTGATATGATTTGGGTGATTCTGTACCAATCTTTGGCGGGCCGGATTGAAATGATCAATGGGCCGGATGTAGCCCGCGGATCGTAGTTTGCCCACCCCTGGTATAGCCTATGGTGTGCTGGTGTTCATGAATGTGATTGTAAAGGTTGTGCAGGTCATGATCATAATCTTGGTCTTCATAAATAAATACACTGCAGAGCATTAGATCAATAAATCAAAAGTATGACCTGTCCAGTAGAAATCGTACGCTAAATAAAATAATGCTAAATGAGCATGATCCTAGACCATCAGAATTGGCCCCTGTCCAGCAGCTTATATGTAAAGGTGTTGTGGTTTCCCCCGTTATCTATCCAGCTGAAGTTTCTCACGGTGATACCCAGTATTAGCATGATAAGGCAATACCTAATACAGTATAATGGCAATCAGTGAACACACCATCAGGAAGATTAGAAACCTGATCCTCCTGCATTTGGTGTGTATTCACTGCATGTGGCTGCTTTTTGTCACAAAATCCAAACTCTAATCAGTGGAGCCACAGTACGTTCCCACACTAAACAGCATCCTTCGGCACAATTTGTGTTTGGGTTAGACATTCACATGGGTTGTTTAGCTTTGTGCAAGTTGTACACTTCAAAGGCAATAAAGGAGATGACACTGTAGTTAAAGTATGTGATTTCTGTGTTTGTGGCTAGCTTTGCTCGTAAATGAAAAGGAACAGCATCGAAGCACAACACCTGTTTTCTGCAGTTTAGGGACGCTGTGGGCTGGAGAATAATAGTGCAACCAGAAGCTAGGGCACTATGTGTCACATCAGATTGGGAACATTCATCAACTAACAAACAATAGCACAACATCCTGAGATGAGCCACCATAGTGGTCATGTCAGGGATAGAGCACATTGCCCACAAATAATTGTTTATGAAGTGTTCTCAGAAGCTTGGTGACACTTTCTTTGCCCTCTTTGTACAATTGGTCTGACAGCAAACGTGTTTCAGGTTTGGCCTCACTCAAGTCCTGAATTAACATTTGATGCAAGAGGCAAGATGCAACACCTTTCCTTAAACGCATTTAACATCACTTACAGTATTTGTACAGTATCTAAGGTACATGCCAGAATGGTCATTATTTGTAAAAAAATCAAACACGAGTGTTGCAGAACATTTCGGAATACAAGCTTGCAACCTTGAAAATATAGACTAACATGACTGACTGGCCTCGCTCAATGTCACTGTGTTTTAGTCAACGTCACATTCATACAGGATGTAAGCATCGTATTAATCATTGTAAACTTGTGGGGAATATGATGAAATCATTCCCCACTAGCACTCACCCCTTTCTAATTGCTGATATGATAAAATATACATTACACACACAACATGCAGTCCTATACCACTGCAAAATCATTCAACTGTATGATTCAATACCCGACAATGTCAATCAAAACTGAGCAAAATTAACTTGGAAAGAAAGAATTATGATAAAACTCAAAATTATAAGACAAATAAAATGAACTTAGATGGGGAAACAATTATATCAGAAAAATCTTCATTAAGTGAATTTTATGTCTATTTATACTGCACATGTTGTTAAAGAAGCTGAATCAAGTCAAGGTACTCTCCTTCAGCCTGTTTGTATTCTGTTGTTGTGAGCGCTCTCACAAGGGAAAGGGTGTGGACCTCTCATGTCTCAACAAGTTACATGCAATCCTTCATAATGGGTAAGTGATACGGGTGCTAGCATATCACTAACTGTCTTCATTAACTAGCACACTTGACCTCCTAGGGTCCTGTAGATGCACTGTTAAGCTCTGTGTCCTTTTAAGGTATGACACTTCTTGTTTACCACCACAGGCACCTCGTTACCACCATAC